>NC_047156.1:7384396-7690646 GCF_009819705.1 Hippoglossus hippoglossus | reverse complement strand
TATATTTTTTTCTTAAGGGAAGTTCTGGTAGGCTACTCTGTAATCTCTGTCTAAACATTCTCTACAATTATTGAATGTAAACTTAATTAATATATACATTTTCCCAGTTAGTGTTCTTTGGTTAGAAGCAGCAGCTGGACTCACTAGTGCATCTTTAGACAATAATCACAGCTTTGACCCCAGGGCTTTACATAAAGGTTAGACCTGAGAAAAGTCAACTGTGGAAAATTAAGTCACTTTATCAGTTCAATCCAATCTCCACGGATCCTCACAACATTAAATTTGATTGTGGAAACACACACACACACACACACACACACACACACACACACACACACACACACGCACACACAGGTACGCACACGCGCGCAATGAGGTAAAAGAGAACATCACATTGTTTTCTTGTTTGGCCCACCGTGTCTGTTTCTTACCTCTGCTACAACCACATTAACTGAATGTGTACCACTTTTGGGACGTAGGTGGTTATCATCCACAATCACATGATGGTGGAGTGATGTATGGTGCCCGCGGGCGAGCTGAGGTAAAAGGATTATCTGCGGACCTCTGGCCACACGCTGCCACAGCAGCAACCTCGCGAGGGTTGCAGAGACGACAAATGGGCCCCAGTGTGACTCGTCCTCCAACCTGAACACATGAGATGAAAATGCTAAAGAGCACTGATGTAGCCTGAGGCACAGAGAACTGCAGGTCCCTCTTTTATAAGAGGGGGGTTGATAGAGTGAGTAGGATGAAAACAAAGATAAAACAAGCAGACAATAAGATAGAACCTCTTCCACCTTGTTCAGGCCTTTTCTCCACATGGACACGGAATAAATCAGTTTATCTTTAGAAATGAAGCGTTATTCTTGTTTTTCCTCTTTAGTTTGACCTTACTTGAAAGTGGCAAAACATTAAAAAAAACTGAGCAACAGGCAGAGGTTTGACATTTATTCAGAAAGTGGAACAATTATCAATTTTATGGTTGGTTCTCTCCACATCTTCTAAGGGTTTTTAAAGTCGATGTTTTTCAAAAGACCGATACTTTTCAAAGTAGATGATAAGAGACAGAAGGTCTGATTTCTTGAAGTTATTGAGGTTTAGCAGATAAAGCCATTTGCCTTTTAAAAAATACCTCTGTGACTAAATACAACATCCATTTGAGATAATTATCCCTCAAAAGTGATTCCAGGAAAAAAGAATACTGATAAAAAAAATAATTGTATTCCGAACCACAAGAGACCAAGTAATTGTACAGCAGCCCAGCAGATTTAGTCTGGGGAGCTACAGGCTGAATCTGAATCAAGATAAACTACTGTCCCTCCTTCTCTGTCCAAGTGTCTGCTTTCCTGTTTCAGCCCAGTTTGTCAAGACTATAGTCTATTAGTGGTTATTTGAAATCACAGCAGAAAAAGCTTGATCTTCTCATCTCTTTACTTTTGGTTTTGTTGGGAGGATCACGAGAGGACATCGGTCTCAATCTCCCTGTCAAAGAAGGTAGAGAATTGGGGGCCTGACACCTGAAGACCGGAGCCCACACACCAGTGAGATCCAGTGAACCGGGTAGCTTGATAAGACTGTTTTTCTGGCAAATGAGAATCCAACTACACTAAAAGATTGTCACCACTAACAGGTGTAATAGATGATTCAACACGTGAAGTTCTGGAAACTGCCACAATCTGGGATGCTTCAGGTCTGGGACCAGTTAAAAAGTGTTTTAATCGTTTTAAGCATAGACCTTAAAGATAGATGATGCATCTCTACTTCCTCAAACTATCCAGAAGTGAAGTCAAAATATCCAGGACACAAAAAACGCTGCCATCTTTCTCATTTGGAGTCTGCACAGTAGAGATTGGGGGATGGAGCTGTCAATCATGATGTCAGCAGTAATGCAGGCATTGTAACGGACATTTGCGAAGAAGGAGCTGAGCCGCAAGGCAAAGCTTTCAATTTACCAGTCAATCTATGTTCCAGCTCTCTTCTATGGTCACAAGCTCTTGGTAGTTAACGAAAGAACGAACAAATACAAGCAGTGTGAATACGTTTTTTCTCCATGAGGTGGAGAGAGCTCACACATGGAGACAGGGTGAGGAGCTCAAACATCCAGAGGGACCTTGGAGTAGAACCGCTGCTTCTTCATGTCAAAGGGACCAGTTGAGGTAGTCTGCCTCTTGGGCACCTTCTGTTGGAGGTTTACTCGGCATGCCCAAGCTGGAGTGAGAACCAGGGGCAGACCCAGACCTCGCTGAAGGGACTACAAATCCCATCTGGCCTGGTAACACCTTGGGATCCAACAGGAGGAGAGGGAAAGCGTGACTAGGGAGAGGGATGTCTGGAATACCCTACTTGGCAAGCCACCTCTGTGACCCTGGCTCGGATAAGCGGAAGAAAATGGATGGAAGGATGGATGGATGGAAGGATGGAAGGATGGAAGGATGGAAGGATGGAAGGATGGAAGGATGGATGGATAGATTGATGGATTGATGGCTGGATGGACTCACCAGAAAAATGAACATTTGACTATAAATCAGTGTGATAAGAACAAGCTAAAAAGACAGAAACCATCTCTGAGAAAAATCTTTTGACGTGTGCTTCAACTTTTTATTTTGGTCCATGTCCCATCCGCTAACATATACGCCCTGTCCTACTCCAATCACTGTAGCTCAGCTGCGGAGTCCATTACGTCCGTATGCAGTTAGGCTGACTCATCACCACTGAGCCCACTCCCACCATTGCTCATACCAGCTATCAAGGCTACCTTTTGTTAGAAATGTTGCACTTGAAGAGGCGATATCTCTCCGCCATTCAGCCAATGTTTATCCAATTCCATCCTCTTTTCTGGAAGAGTCGGACGTGTCCACAAATGACACCGGGATGATAATTATTACAATTATGTATTGATTCAGCGGCAGCACTGTGGCTTTGTGAGCGTCAGCTTTTCCCTGCATGATTGTGGGACTTCAGATGGGCTAATTGCAGCTAACGCGACCAGCTGGGCCATTATCCATCATCCCCCTCATTTCTTTTCTCCCTCTCGCCGAGGCACAATGCCGCTCACCTTTGTGGGGGTCATTAGACTCATCCATTTGATGAAGAGGAGAGGAAACACAAAATAAATGTCTTATTAATTGCAATAATGTTGTGTAAACAGACTCGAAATGAACATATCAGCTTGTAGCACATGATTAGCCATACCCTTACAAACTGTATGTGTGTATGTGTGTGTATGTGTGTGAATGCAGACATATGCATAAATAGGCTAAACTGTCTGCTTGTCACAAATTCTTCATCCAGCAACCTGCACACAACTCTTGCTTTGATGATGGATACAAACTTTATCAGAAAAATTAAATTCAGGGGTCTCATGCATCAGGAAAGGAAACTGCAGCGGTGATGCTTCAGCCAGCCTGTCTATACGATGTCTGATTAATTGTGACTACTCTTAGATATGCACCTCAGCTTGTGCATACGTATACTGTACGTCCACATAATGTATATAATATAATAAAATATATATTATTAACACTCGGAATGACAAGCAGCAAAATCATATTGTGTTTCTATTCTAATAAAACATGAAGCCAGTTTCTAATACCTGCATGGTTTTCATCACCTTTGCTAATGGACCTATACTTATTGTTTCTGCCATTGAATGTATTTATGAATGGACATGAATTCCAGGCTTTGGAAAACGAATGCATTTGAATGCTGTAGAAATGAACAATATATCAACCTTTGATAAAATTGCTACAGACGCCTCCATACCTGAGTGCTCACAGTAATTGATATACTATGAATCATACAGTATAGCCCCCCCCCCCAAGTTCAGCATCAATCTAGTGGGAATATTAGACTTTCATGTTTGACATCATACATCAACACACACACAAGTAAGGGTATACCATTTTGGAAGAACTGTGTTCATCCTGTCAGCAGTTTTAGAATTTTGAGAACAGGCATAGATTTGCGATGTCCTGACACTTCACTATCATTATTCATGATGGTGTTTTTTTATGTACCCGTAACTGGTTCGTGGTTCAACAAGCACAAGGTCAATGGTCTTTATTTTCTAGCCACTCAAAGCTTTACAGTATAGGTAATTGCCATTCACCCATTCCTACACAGATTCATACAGTGCTTCTATCGGCAGCACTTATTCTATGAGGGGCAGTTCGGGGTTCAGTATCTTGCCCAAGGACACTTCGGCATGCAGATGGGTAAGACTGGGATCGAACCTTCTGGTTGGAGGATGACCGCTCTACCCCCTCAGCCACAGCTGCCCCTGTGACGAAGGTGATCAGGTTGAGTCACAACCATATTAATGCAAAATAAAAAGGATTTTTTTTAAATACGCTCAACTACAAACATGTGAATTGTGAGACAAAACAATTTTAGTCAGATATGAATCTCAAACAGAATTTAACTTTATTGTTTCCAGGTCTCTCTCTCTCTCTCTCTCTCTCTCTCTCTCTCTCTCTCTCTCTCTCTCCCTCCCTCCCGAGCATCTGTGACTGGCGATGACTGTGATTGTTTTTGCATGTGTCAAAATACAGCTGCCAAGCGGAATGACTAATCACACAGAGTGCTCCTCCAGTGCTTCTCCCTCGTGTAATTTGACAGCGCACGGTGGCATAAAGTGCCGCTGGGGCGGGCGAGTGGCCGAGGGACTCGATGCTCAGTGGTCAATGTCAACTGCCGTCATCACGCCGGTGCCATGGCATCCGCTGAGTACAGCTGTGTGACACGACCACGTCACCAACACGAAACGAGCCAAAAGTCTGGCAGTTCTCCCATTCATTCTTTTTTCAAACAACTTGTTTTTAGTTTCGGTGTGTGTGAGTATACCCTCACACCCAAAGGAACAAACATCCACACCGTGTGAAAAAAATGGCCATTTAAAGTCGTGCCAATATGACTGGCACGATATCAGGGAGAGTTGATTGATTTCTAAATTGTTTCCTCTTGACAAAATCCTTCCTTTCAAGTGTTGCTCATCAGAACCGTCTAGGAAAGAATTTGACACATCAAATTCAGATGTAATTGTGTATTTAAAAATCCCCACCAGTCCATTTCAACGGCAGTCAAAGAGAGGCAGCGTCTTTAGCGTTTTCTAAGCGATTTCTTTGAAGCGTGTCTGCCACACATCCTCAGCGCTGCAGGCTACACGTGCTGCACCTCTCTCTCTCTCTCTTGCTCTTTGGTTCTCCAGCAGCTTGTGCTTTTCTAAATGTCATATCTGATAACTCTTGATTGTGGTCCGGATGCTCCCACATATCTACTGTGTGTGTGTCATGTTGAATTTGCCCAATAGGTTAAAAACTCACATGAGTTATTGTTCAACAGCGATTTCCATCAATCACCTTAAGTGGTCTGGGAACTAACTGGTCACAAATAGCACAGATAAGTTTTTCTCTGACTCTTGGGCAAGAGAGAGTCACAGAAAAATACATGTTTTGTGTCACTTTTTCCGTTTGCTTTGAAAACAGGATACACTCTCTTCTCAATGCATTTCCTTGTGTCTACCACACAATCCAGCAACGATTCAGCGCTTCTCATCTCTGACCTCCCGTGTGCCCACAAACCTGTTTGTAGATCAGTAGTCGAAGCCCCATGTTTAACTCTCATCCAATCGTTGTCCCCATGTTGGAGTCACAGAAACAGCATAATGACGCTATAACGCTGCCCATTCGCCCTCCGGCAGTGACACACAGCATTGAGGCTGGAAAGACTCCAAATTAGATTTACCTTTCCTTAATGGGCCCTTGTCATCCAGAAGCCTGCAGGGCCAAGCTATTGCAGGTCATGACAGACATCAAGCTGGAGCCTCAGATAAACCCCACCTAAGGTGTCACTGCATGTTCAAACAAATGTATGCTAACTATATTTGCTTGTTTATTTGTTCGTAGTAATCATATTCACACGATTGTCTAGAGAGAGATGTAGCTCGTCTTTTTTAAGGGTTTTTGTGAGCCATCTTCTACATACCAAGATTGATTGCAGTGGGTACATTATCAATTAAATTGTCAAACCAGTTTGTTTTGTGTGTAATGTGTGTTGTTGTTTTGCCGAAGGTTACTGGTCGTATCTCATGCTGCCCTCTGTAGACCTGATCTGATGTTTGACATTAGTTCTAAACACACTGTACAAAACCCTGTTTTCACCAAAGTACAGTATTAATACATCACCTCTGCACCTTTGCACAGGACTCAAAATGCCAAATGGTCAAAATGAACAATATGTCATAGCACAGCAAAAGAGTCTTCAAGCCAACACTAAATTAAAGGCCCTACTGATGTTGTAGTCTATGGTCTACACATGGATGGTTTACATAGACCATCAAATAAGTGATAAAGACAAAAGAAAGCATTCTACACTGACTAATTTATCTCGATTCAAAATCTACTTATTGGCTTTTTAAAATGCAGGGTTTGCTCATGCAGTTTCAGGATGGATTTTACAATTTGAAGACCATTAAATGCAGTTAAAAGGTCTGGAAAAGAAACAGTAAATGGATGTTGTCTGACTTAATCTCTGCAGAAAGCTTATGACTGGTTGAGTTCAAGACTTACTGCAACACCCCAAATGGAAATTGTGTGTGACATCACAGTCAAAACACAAATTGGTTATTGCTTCCTTGACTAGTGATTCACATATTGTGATCATCCCTGCAACATGCAGCCAGCACTGAGGAAGGCCGAACTCCACTGTCCTCAGGTGTAGGAGATCTCTGCCGGCACAAAAGACCAAATGTTTGACGTTGTCTTTATTCAAGTCTATGTAAGGAACCTGAACAGAATATTTGATATTAAGTGGAGTTTTCTCCCATTTTATTTACTTTAAAGAGTCAGAAATGAAGACTCCAGAAGTTGGGGACAGTCATAAGCTGTCAAAACTTTAATCAACACACCAAAGGATTGTGTCTTCATATGCAGATATGCTTTGGTTCTGTCTCTGGTGAAGTTGTAGCTGTCTTTGTTTAATCTTCAGGACCCAGTTCACCAAGTATGGCAGTTTCAAAATCAATGTAGTCCTTCTAAAGGCTAAGTCTATTATCCCACAAAATACACAGTACATGATTTCTATTGAGAACAATCCTGTGTTAATAAGCCAGAGCAGAAAGAACTGAATCATACGACAGGGAAAACTTGATTAACTCTCCAATATGGGGCGAGTGTGTGCATGGGAAGTGGGTAAGCTGCAGGATAGAGAAACATATCAAATTATATTCAATTATCTTAAGATAACGACTTTGCAACCAATATACAGATCTTGTTAGCCCGTGATAAGAAAAGGGTGTCATTTTTCAGAAGGTCAGAGAATGACCCACCGCTGTTGGATAAAGTAACTGAACCACTGAAGAGGACGAATACTAAAACAAATGAAACATAACTTCTTTTAAATAATAAACGGTACATTTGCAAATTCTAAAAAATAATCAAGCATGAAAGTGAGTCTGACCTTGGCAGGAAATCCTTTTACTTTTTTGTTGTCAATGTCAAATTTTGATACTGAAATTATTGGGAAAAACAACAGTCACCGGTTATTTACATATTGTCAACGCACAAAAAACCTTGCCTTTTGTGTGTGTGTGTGTGATAGTCTGTGTTACGGTTTGTTTTAGCTGGTGGCTAAAAGGTTTAGCTGTCGTTGCAGAATCAAAAATGACTGAGTGACCTCGGAAGACGACAAACGCACAAATAACAACCGAGATGGCATGATTGAAATTGCTTATTGGTGCAGATGAAGGCAAATTGCGCTCAGATCGCATAAAGCATGAACACAGAACCCGGGCCTGCCGCAAATTGGACGGATGGCTCTGCTGAATTTGTTACGCATGCAGGGGCCGTCTGTCGCAGCCACCTCAGACGAGATTTGGCAGTTCCGCTTGCCATTCTTCAACCCCCCCCCCCACCCCCACCCCCCCAAAACCTGAGACCTCCTCCTGTGAATAATGACTGCAGCTGTGTCAATTCGGCGGCTAGCCTCGTGTGTTTGTGCGCTTGTTTGTGTGTCTTATTTTGATGGCTTTTTACAGTCAATGTGTGTGTCTGTCTGATTATGGTGTACAGATAGGCCATTACCCGTGCGTTAGGGGGAGAGGGGCTTAATGGACGACAGAGGATGCAGGGGCAGGGTGGCTTGTAAACACCGGCCCTGACGTCCCGGACATATCAATACTGCCATCTGGGGAGTTTGGCCACTTCATTCACAAAACCAATACCCCACTGGGATGAGAAGTGCCAGCGGAGACCCTGCTGCCACGTGTCCAATCAACGGAGAGACAAGAGCTATCATGACATCCGCTTTCAGGAGGAGGTCAATTCTTTTCTTCACCCTTTTTTTTCTGTTTGTGCATGTGTTTGTACAAGTGAAAAAAGTGAGAAACAAGGACACAGAAGACAAAGATAATAAATTACAACATGACAACAGCATCTTGGCAGAATCTAAGCCTTCCTGATTCCAGATTAAGCCCAATAAAGGCAAGGAAATGTGTGTTTTTCTTTCAAAAGCCAACAAAATATTGATTAAAGGTCTTTTAAATGATAGACAGAGTCTCAACATCTGTCTGTGCCACCCATTTCCACATTCAAGCAATCAATGCAGAGTAACTGACTAATCAATGTGTGAAAATGTGAAGACAATTAGTTCCAAAGGGATTTCTATTCACCGCCACGAGGTACCTGTACGAGCATGTATCTGGCACAAGGCAAGAAGACAACCTGGTTACACAGCCAAGACCGAAACTGACAAACCAAACACACCCTCATAAGTTTGGAAAACAAACCAGTGCAGCCAGAAGTCAGGTCTTTGAATGAATTAAGGCTGTGTAGAGTGAGCACTGACTAAATGTATGTTTCTCTTTCTAATTTTAAGATTCACAAGTGAACGTCAGCATCCGGCGGCAACTGAGAAGAAAAAAAAGTCTGTGAAAAAACGAGCAATAACTAGATTAAAAAACTAGAATACGGCAAAATTCTGTGCGATGTTCTTTCTGATTTCTCCAGCTCTAACAACCTGGTTTTCAAGACAACCAATGATGTATTATTGAACACGTGAATCAATGCATTTCACTTCTGAGCCCTCGCTCTGTCTGTATTGCTTCTTCAGTGACTCGCAGACATGATATTTGTTGTACAGAGAGACACAGGGTGTTTGAAGGTCTGCTCGCTATCAGCCAATCTGACAGACGTGTGATAGGAATTGATCTTGTGTCCTTTATGTGTACGGAGCAAACACTTGCGCTATCATGCAACAGGAGGTTGTTATTTTGGAGTTGACTTGCCGGTGGGCTGAGGCTGTAAAGTAGAGCTTTGTGTGAGGGCTGCAGGTGTAGCTATTGTCTTAGCAACATCAGAGTCACTTTCAACAAAGACTCTTCATCGATGGAGGGTCGCAAAGCTATAAAAAAGTCAAACACCCAAATTAGAAGTCATTTATATTCTTCGATGTATTTGTTTAGACTCAAAGGTCCATGTTAGATCGAGGTGATGAGCTCTTCTCTGCACATTTAGACACTGTGGCCAGATACCTCCTGGCTCTATCTCAGGAGG
The DNA here is from genome assembly GCF_009819705.1 of Hippoglossus hippoglossus. NCBI lineage: Eukaryota > Metazoa > Chordata > Actinopteri > Pleuronectiformes > Pleuronectidae > Hippoglossus > Hippoglossus hippoglossus. Next base: position 7,681,098 of record NC_047156.1, on the reverse strand, counting down.
TGGGGCGTGTTGTCCACTAACCAGAAGGTTGGGAGTTCAATTCCTGTCTCCCCTTCACCCCATTCTGCATGTCAACAGTACCAACATTGTATGAGTGATGTAGAATGTGTCGTACGTCGATGGACTGTATGAATGTGTGTGTTTTAACTCAAACTTCAATGGTACATTGAGATAAATGTGCACATGAGCTTCTCTGCTCATTTAGCCACAGGTTCAAATGGAGCGGCTGTGGTTAAGGAGATGGAACGGGTTGTCCACTAACCAGAGTGTCTGGGATTTAATCCCAGTCTCCCCCATTCTTCATGCTGAAGTGTCCTTGGGCAAGATACTGAATCCCAAATTGCCTCTGCTGGCCATGCCGACAGTGTGTGAGTGTGGGTGCTGCACATAGATGAGCTGTATGAATGTGTGTGTGAATGAGTGAATTGCAAAATTAAAATATGAAGCGTTTTGAGTGGTCATCAAGACTAGAAAAATGCTGTAGAAATACAGAACATTTACCATTTACCATTCAAATGACGCCAGCTCTACGTTTCATTTCGTAAATCTGCGTTTACCACACACTTGTTTCTAGGTCTCTGGATCATCCCAAATGCTACACAATCACAATTGATTTCCTCTGTGAGTACAGACCCTTCTGGTAAATGTCACACTGTGACAGCCACAAAGCCTGGTCACCACAATCAGACCCCGAGGGGCCCCGGTGCTGTCACTTCCTCTCAAGTGTGTAGACTACATCATGGTTGATAGCAAACACAATTTTAGCGTTTTATACATCTGGTACTCCATGTACTGTTTCTGCAAAAAGCACATTTCCAACAGGAAAATGGTGGATCAGTATAAATGGTGGCACAGATCATTACTGATTTAATCTTGTGATACGCTCTGTGTCCTCAGGACAGAGTAAAAATAGGAATAAAGTGAAAACTGTATTTCTAAATAAATGTGATTTCCAAAGGCTGTGGATTCTCTTATTTGATATGTGATTCCTAATGACAGGAGTAGAAAAGCAAATGAGTGTGTCCATTTGTGGATGGTGACAGAAAATTACTCAAAGCTATCACTACTTTCCATTTTGAAACATTTCTGTCACACACATCTCACTCTGCGACGTCTCTCGGATCCAATGGAAACAGTGATGTTATGTGACAAAGCAGGTAAATGATAGCTCTGTCCTTCTGTCTAATTGATGCAAATGCTCACTGCCAGTGCTCGCTGATGCCTCGCTTCAAATATGGCTTTTTGTTTAATAATTACATGTTGTTTTATAATACAGAAAATGTTTTGCTATTTCCTGGTGATCTGTATTAATTATCATCATCTTGACGTCATGTAAGCAAAGTCATTCATAATCAGTTATTGACTGGGTAACCCACAAATTATTTTTCTCTTATTGTTTCCTGTATTTAAAGGGGTTTGAGTTTTACTCACACCAACTATAAAGTAGCTCATCCGACCATTCCTTAAAGCCACATTAATATGCCTTACATTACTTAAGGGGGTCAGCAAGCCTTCATGTAGAGGTTTTCTTTTTATTTGTTGCAGTTAATTGTCAAACTGCAAACTATCAAGCCTCAATTACATTTCTTTGTCATAATTGTTTGATAATGATGTATATAAATTTCTAATACCAATATAACGTCCAATATATTTGTATTGGAAATCTGCAATTGATTAATTGCAAACTCAATTAACAATTTTGGAATTAAATGAGTAAACTGCGGGCACCAGTAAATAAAGGGAAATACCAATGAAGGCAAATCTACAGGTATTAGGTGTGTGTATTGTTTTGAAAGTGTTAAAAATATGGGTAATTGACTTCTGTGTTTTATTTTCTGGGTGCGACAATTCATTTGATGGTGTTTTTCTGGAAGAAAATAACTTGTTTTAAATATGTTATGGAAGCTGAAATGAATGTTGAATGAAAGCTGTAAATTTTATTTTTTCTGTAAAAAAAAGATTAAATTTCCAATGAAGTCTTGAAGTCACAGATGTTGATTAAGGTGTGGTTTGAATTATTTCAGTTTTGTTTTGGTAGTGACATTATTCCTACACAGTGGCATAGGACTGTTAATAAAGCAATTCCCAAATCCTGATAAAATGATCCCAAGACACTGCTCAGCTAAAGGGGTATAGGTTTAATCAGCTGTGCATAAATTATATTCCTCGCTCTTAAATCACAGACCTGCGAGGACAGATTTGTTAGAAAGCAAGTCAATCAGATATTGAATTATTTACATTTCTAAAACAATGTCTGAGAAGCTCTTTCCTTGCACAGATAGTCAGTCTCTTATGAAGCACAGGTATATGAAGCCCTCTTGTGGTCTAAACAGTCAGTACTCACAACATGCTTCAAAAGACTGTAATTCTGCTTCAAGTTTTTGCTTGAATCCCAAACAATTAGACTAAATATATATTTTATTGCAACTCACCCACCCTAAATCTAACAAAGCTTTAAAAAAAAAATAGTAAAACAGAATCAGGGCCAAACAAACAACATCCAATATGGCTCAAAAATTAGAAATATGACTCAACTCTTTTGGTGCAGGCTTTAATTATAGTATCATAAATCAAATACAATTTTTTGATGTGATCTGAAATGTGATAGTTACCATTTAGAGATGGTAAGATGAAGACACCAGTAGAGGTGTATACAAGACAGCAGGTACAATTAAATGGGCACCTTTCAAAGTGCTGCCTGCTGATGTCATTCCTACGTGTGTTTGGTGATCTCACTTTAACAGATTCTGTCAATATGCAGAATGTGTAGGCGGGGGACAAGATGGGGTCATGTGTACATTCAATTTCAATCAGACCCCAACTGGGCACACAAAGGCACTGGAGCTTACCAAATACATTCGCCGACTGGAAGGCCACTTGGGCGAACTACACTGGCGCTTGAGTACCTCTTAGGTTGACCTACTGGGCAGTCAGAGCAAATTGGACAAGACAGAAACAATGTTGTATGGGAGTTTACGTTTATGGGATACCTTCAATTAAAACAAACTTTAAAATGTGGGTCCGTGCAGCCTTGGAGGTCCGTAGCACGCTGCCAGGGGTCGCTGAAAAGTTTCCAGATTCATCCCTTTAAATTTTATGATATGTGGGTTTATTCTGTTTTGATATGGTGAAAATATTTTATTGTATAATTTTTCAAAGACATTTCTTTTATGCTGTTCTTCACACGGCTATGTAAAAAGATAGGCTGTTTAAACTCAAACTATTCCAAGGGTCATACATGAGGGGTCCCCAGAATATTTAAATCTAGTAGGGGAGGCTTTGCTGAGAAGAAATTAAGAACCTCTGGTCTAGATGTGATGACAAAGGGAACAGTGGTTTTGAGATAATACTTATATTTTATTTGTAGAAATTCAGGCTTTCATACTTTATTATTATGATTGTTATTATTATGATTATGGTTATTATTACTATTATTATCATTCATTTGACCATGGTCATGATTGTTATTATTCTTATTATTACTATTGATATTATGTTTATGATTAGTATTTATTTGACTATGATTTTTCGTATGCTAATGCTTATGATTGTTATTGTTGTTGTTTATTTGACTATGGTTATAGTTATGGTTATTATGAATGTTTATTTGGTTTTGATTGTGATTGGTATGCTTATGTTTATGATTGTTATTGATGTTGTTTATTTGACTATGGTTATAGTTATGGTTATTATTAATGTTCATTTGGCTCGGATTATGATTGTTATGTTTATGATTGTTATGATTATGATTGTCGTTATTAGGGTTTCTTTGACAGATAGAGGTGATTGAGCAACACTGTGTTTGTGTTCTTGGTGTTTTTTTCTTTTCAACGCGGCACTTGAACGCAGCACCGTGCCCTCCTTCAGCGGCCGACCAATCGGAGGCCGGGATGCTGCGGCGCGCGTGTGTGTGTGTCGCGCGTGGTGTGTGAAGCGGAGACGCGTGAGCAGCAGAGTTCCGCTTAGCAGAGGTGAGAGCTCCGCCTGAGACAAACCGCAGCGAACCCGCTAATCTGAGCGCTTCTGCTCCTAACGGGGCAGGAACCACGCACCTTACGACCCGTCCGCGTGTCCCGCCCGGCCGCCGCCGAGCTGTCTCCCCGACACTCTGCCTGCACTCGCTGTCAACGCGCGAGCTAACGGCAGCTAGCCCCCCACCACACTAGCTTGTCAATGCGGCTAGCGGCGGGCTAACAGCCGTGACGCTAACGGCTTGTTTTTATCCACAAAACCTGAGAGCGCAGCGTCGATGCTTTCGTCGCTGACTTGACGCGTTTATTTCAAATGTCTTCTGTGCGCAGCGGGGTGTGGGGGGGGGCGGTCGGTGTTAAACGTCATACCTTCTTTCTCGCTGTTAGCTTGAGCTTTGTTCATAGCACGTTGTCTCGTATTTTTCTTGCTAGCTCGGCTAGCTAGCCCGGCTAGCCGCTGTCAGATCGCTGGTACCGCCCATACTGGGTGGGAATCCGGACGAGCGTGTCGGTAAGACGAAGTTAGCGAGTCGGTTCACGAGCTGCTGTGTTGTGCGTGGTCCCTGGTTACTGTCACCGGGTGGGACGGCCGCTTTTCACTCTGTATTACCGGGGAGCTGATGCTACCTTTACTAGCTCAGCTGCCATTAGCATGTCAGTGCGTCATCGGCCTGCGCTTGCTCAACACCGCTGTCGGTGTTGTTCTGACACTTGTCTCAGCTTGTACCTTTACATTTAAAGAATGAATCACTGAAGATCTATGGTAAAGTCGTGGCGAAAGACCTTTAACAATAATAGCACTCAACGAAAATGCACTCGACATTCACGTTGTTAGATGTCTTCCTCCATATCAGCAGTAACTCAATGTCTTTCGTGGCCAATAATAACTATGTGACTAATGTAATTGATCTGCTTCTAACAGAGGAAGGAGTTGCCAGTCGGTAATGGACGCCAGTAAAGGTAAAGACTCAATTTATGTAGCTAATGAATGTAAGAAATGTGATTTAACTCAATCCACAGCTCTAACTGATATATATTCATGTTTACATCCATGTAATTAAAAAGATAAGTAGAAAGACTAACGTGTTTTGTTTAATATCATCTAAAAAAATTACCAATTGCCAGCAACTCTGACTCTAAACTTAAACTCAACATTGTAATTGTCTATATCTTGTATGTTGGGACACGACTGAAACAGCACTGCAAGGGTTTTCAACTCTATCCTCCATTGATAAGAATGGGGGAAATCCACAGTGTTTGTAATTTGTATATGTAATTTATCAAATAAACATTTAATAAATGCAAATCTATGTTCTTTGTTGGTTTGGCAGGTAAAGGGGAGCAAGGGATGCAAAATCCCGCCGGACAGTTGGACAGACCTGTCAGCTTCCACTTCTTGGAAAGGTCAGTGCAGATGGTTTTCACTGTTTTTACTATGGCTGATAAAAGGGTAAAGGTGGACAGGTTGACATGTTTCAACATGCTGATACGCACGTTAGTTACCTAAGATGGCTATAGTTCAACGGAGTGACGGCTTTAGCCTCTCGTCCTATTCACGTGTGGGACTTTTTTTTTCAATTTAGAGTGAATTAATTTCTGAAGTTGATATGTAAAGTGTTGATGTTCTTCCCTGGAAGCTTTGATAATATTTCCTGCCAGTGTGGGTAGATTGGATATAATGAGAACTTTATGGTCTTGCAAGTTGCAATATTGATAGCATTGCCAGCTACCAACCAAACATCTGTAATTGCAGCAACTTCCACACAATATGAAAACTGCACTGTTTGACTCAATGTGGTGATTGTTGTGAGGTGTACATGTGATCAGACGGATGCAAAATCAGAAATGATATTATACAAGTGAGGTTCAGTACAGTGAACTACATCAAATGAGATACAACTTCTCACATGTAAAACAAAACTTGCATTAAAGGTTTTTGACTTTGATGTTATCTGAGAAAGTTGATGAGTGAAACATTTGATTTAGTGTAGATGAATGAATCTGAATCACTGCAGATGCCTCAGACACAAACAATCATCTTTAAATTGTTTTAATCAACTGAGATCGTTTGGTGATTCCCAACCGCTGAGGACATTATGTTACATTTTAAAAGATTGTGAAATAAACTGGTTTAGAAAAAAGAAAGCAGTATAGTTCATAATCTTACTTTTATAAATGGTTTAAATTAAGATGGGTTCTCATGTATCTCTCATAGCATGCTTCCCAAAGCAGTGAAGCGGCGAGTGCATGCCTTGAAAAGGCTACAGGTGCAGTGCGCCAACATAGAGGCCAAATTCTACGAGGAAGTCCACGAGCTAGAGAGGAAGTACGCTGCCCTCTACCAACCACTGTTTGACAAGGTACTGTTAATGTTTTTAACAGAACTTTTACTTTTCTTCACCATATTTTACCGAACTCTGACTGTAGCACTTGACGTATAGAATCTTCTTCTCTGATGTTCATGCAAAAAGAGCAAGCACTTAAAAAAAGAAAATGTATTAGTAGAAACAATATTTAAGAATCATTTCTGTCATTCCCTGCACGAATGGGTGGTATGTCTCTCTGGTCAGACTTGAGGTCAGTGAGTACGAAACCTTGGTGCTAAATTGAAAACTGCCACTACGAGTAGTCAACTGTTCTTTTGTCAGTTAAGGCTATTTCCAGAGACAGTGACAGCCATTCTTAGTTACCCTGAAGACTGACAGCTGTAATCCTGCTGCACCTGTTTCACTGTGGGTGCTTGCGCGTGTGTGCGTGTGTCTCAAGTGGTGTTGATTTCAGCATGCTTGCTAGCTAAAATATTTCAGCCTTGTCAAATGAATACTTGGTCATATTCAGATATTTCACCCTATCAAAGCCCTCTCTGAAATTGATTAACGTTGTTACTACATGTGTGCTTCACAGAGACGAGATATTGTCACAGGAACAGTGGAACCCACAGAAGAGGAGTGTGAGTGGCACAGTGACAGAGAGGAAGAGGAAGAGCTAGCTGTAAGTACACATTTGATTTAGTTTTTCTTTCCAAAACTGTCTTCTTGGGGTTTTCCAAAGCAATAAGAAAATGAACACATTAAAAAATATCGGCAAATTGGTTAATATTCAACAGACACAAAGATGGTTGTGGGAAATGTGCTTTTAATGAGAATAACATGGACTAAGAAACTTATGACTGTTTTGTGTGACTGACCAATTCTGCTGCAACCTTGTGTGTATTTGCTTTCTTTGTACACACTATCCCTGTTACTTAATATGTAATAAACTAAATTGTTTAGATTGTATACAGTGGATTTTGATTCGTTCCTCTGTTCGCTGCCTGCAGGAGGAAGTAAAGGAAAAAGCTGCCATTGAGGATGCAAAGAAAGAGGAAGCCAAGCCAGAGGAAGACCCCAAAGGCATTCCCGAGTTCTGGCTCACCATATTCAAGAGTGTGGACATGCTCAGTGACATGCTACAGGTACATTTAAATGGTTTATCTCTCATTTGTGCCTCATAGACTTTACTTTTCTGAACAGTGTCCTTAAGTCTCTGACCTGTCCTGTTCATGTCCCACCAGGAGCACGATGAGCCCATCCTAAAGCACCTGAAAGATATTCAAGTCAAGTTTTCTGAACCTGGACAGCCGATGGTCAGTGTCGACATCATGTCATATAATGAATGGGTATATTAACTAACTAGTGTTAAAGTGCTGAGGAACTTAATCTGTCTTGTTCTTACCCTCAGAGTTTCACATTAGAGTTCCACTTTGAGTCCAATGGTTACTTCAACAATGCAGTCCTCACTAAAGTCTACAAGATGAAGTCAGAGCCCGATGCACCAGACCCTTTCTCATTTGAGGGCCCAGAGATCATTGACTGTGAAGGGTAAGTTCCAGAGCACATGAATATTAAGTTGTAAAGTTTAAAAAAATGGCTGTTGCGTGGTTTGAAAAACATTTCTATCTTTCTGTATTTACATCCCACATGTATCAGCCTCCTCTTGACATTGATTCTAACTTTAGCTTTTTGTTCTCTTGCTTCCTGCGGTCTCTTCTCTTAACACCTCCTCGCTCTAGCTGTCAGATAGATTGGCATAAGGGCAAGGATGTGACAGTGAAAACTATAAAGAAGAAGCAGAAGCATAAAGGCCGTGGCACCGTTCGCACTGTTACCAAACAGGTCCCCAACGACTCTTTCTTCAACTTCTTTAATCCAGTTAAAGGTGAGAACACACATGAGATGCAGAGGATTTTGCTGCAGGTTTAAATGTCAATTACACCAATTTCTTTTCATCAATTTCTGCATGTGTCTTGCATACGAGTATCCATTTAATATTTAAAGCTTTGTTCGGTGTGTAGACGTTTACAGAGGCCTTGAGCAAACTCTGATGTATTGAGATTTCTGAGAGGGAGAGTTGCACACATACATCACAACTAGGCCACACACTGACACTGACAGTCAACATGTTTCAGTTAAACCTGCAGGCACTGTGGTAAAATGTTAACATGCAAACAATGTGGTTTCACCATCACTGCATTGAACTTACCTCAGCAGCAGGTGGCGCCACACTCCTACTGTGTCAGATTGCAGAGTCACTCTGCAGTCGACGGAATAAGCAGCATGTTCGTTTGAAACTGATGTTGGACTATGCACATAAAGCTGTGTTCACATCAACTTGAGTTTTACTATTATTTTCCAGCTTGGACAGTTAAAGTAGTGATAACTGGGATATGTGACGGACTTAAGATATTAGGCAAAGTTGCAGGAATCAGCCTTTCTGGTCAAAACCTTAAACATTGTGCAAATTACTGATCAGCCTATAAATGAATTGCTCATCTTTCAAGATTAACCATCTCAAAGATCTTCAAAAGTTGAGATAAATGAAGTAATTATAGCAGAGTTTAAGTTACTGACTGGAAAATGGTGGAGGAAATCCCAAAAGGTCTCAGTTTAATACTCCCATGCTTGAGTTACCTTCCTTACATGTGAGTAAGGTCAGGGTTTTCCTTCACTTTGATTGCCTTTGTTCATTTGTAGTAGATTGTATTGTAATATCTACTAATAGTATATGAATAATACAGTGACTGATCCATTAAATAGAAAAGTATCATCAAATGAGTGATGTTTTATTATAGGATCAGTATGTTAGACAAGATACACCTTTTTAATGACTATATTGTCTTTCCTGTACAGTCAACATACCGATCAGACATGCCCGGGCTTATACTGACTTTGAGAAGTTGACCTAAACACTGATTGGTTGAGCAAATGTTTGACTTACTGGTTCTGTCATAGTCTTGGCCTATGACTGGTGAATATAAATAACTCTTTGTCGAGTGTTTTAAGGTGTGGAGCTCCAGGGCTGAGGTGTCCTTAAGAGAATGAGCCGTCACTTGCTTATAATTTTAACCTAATATATGTTCAAATATATCAAATGAATGTTCGAATTATAATATATACAGATGTGTCAACAATATTTATTGTGTATTTCTTAATTGGGCAGAGATTCAAAATCAGATAAGAACTTGAAAATGTCACCGCAAATACTGGTTTTGATGAGTCACCACAGAATTATTGAAGTAAAAGGTCGTTTTTATTTTCACCATGGCAACTCCAGCCAAACGTCACTAACACAACTTTTTATATCCATGTCTACCTTCTGAGGAAATAGTTTAATCTCAGCCTCAAAAATCTTATTTTTAGGGTGGTAATTTTACTTGCCACTAAAAACACAATGTTTTTGACTGATGTGTATTTGTTTGGATTAATTTTACATGAATACAAGTGAAGTTATTTGAATCTGTTTGTTCAAAAGTTGTTTCAGATTTAGGGAAATGTATTTTCAAATTACACTGATGAACAAACTCCAAGCCAAAAGTTAGATTACTTAATAAATAAATGAAGACCAATGAGTAGTGGTGGTAAAGTAGATCTTTCAGGATAAGATTTTACTGTTACTCATTAAAGAAATCAAAGAAGTCGTGAAAATCAACTTGGTGGTGTAGTAGTTGATTTTTCACAAATTCTCTGAGGCAATGTTCATCCGTCTCTCAGCCTGTAATTTTAATTCATTTTCACAGGCAGTCACCAAACCCTGAAAGCTAATCTCATATGGATCCTTACACTGATGCTAATGATCCTGATGTAGTGGAGGAAGGACGGGATGATGTCACCTTCAGTCAGTTCAGTGACAGCTGTTTGCTAAGAGCCCGTCACTGCCTCCGTGCTCTGACATCACTTATAATAAGCAGAGTCTTTGCCGTAAAAGGGTTTCACATGTTGTTACAGCTAATGCACAAGATGACTCAGTAATAAAACAACTGTCAGACTGTGACTATAGGGTTAGCTGTAATTAAAAATGATTGTACTAATTGAAATCCCAATGTTCCACTTTACACACCATATGTAGTGTTTCGGTGCTAATTTCTCTGTATGTTTTCCCCTGTAGCTTCACCAGGTGGAGAAATGGTGAGTAAAAAGTACCTTGTTCTTCATACAACCATCACCCAGGTTATTCCACTGGATATTGTGTTTTAAAAGGTCTCCGTGTTCTTTTCTACAGGATGAAGACTCTGAGTTCACTCTAGCCACAGACTTTGAGATCGGTCATTTCTTCCGTGAGAGAATAGTTCCCAGAGCTGTGCTGTATTTCACTGGAGAGGCCCTGGAAGATGACGAGAGCGTAAGAGATTTTCCTCCAAAACACTCACACACACTCACTCCTGTGTTTTAGTAACAAGATGGCATGTTTTTAAAGTGACTCGTTTGAGGGTTTTTAAGCTGAACTTGTCATGACAGTTCTGTTTTCATATTATTGTCGTTGCAGTTTGAAGAGGAGGAGTTGGAAGAGGGAGATGAAGAGGTTAGTGGGACAACTCTACACTCACAAACACTGCATTTGATCTGAAATACCAGACATTTGGACATCACTGTTATCACTGCTTAACTGTGAACTTACACCAGACTCTCTTATATGTGTTTTGTTTTTCATAGTCGAGGGCTGTTTGCGTATCTTAGAATGATCTTGTTTTTGTGTCTCAGGAGCAAGACGATGAAGGCGACGATGATGATGATGATGAGGGAGACGACCCCAAGGTCAGTTTGCATCCACTACTTAAACATTTAAAAAATATATATATATCTTTGACGTTTTCTCTAAAACCACATTTATACAACTATCATGAAATACAGTTGTGAACATATAAACATAATCTTTAAGTGACACCCCCCCCCCAAAATCCCCTCTACATTACAAGACACTTGTATCGAGAACTGTGTTAAACTCAAATTACAGTTTAATTTAGTTAAACTTGCAGTACTTCCTGTCAGAGTAGACCTGATGTTGAGAATGTGTGTGTTCCTTCACATTTTCATTCAATTTCCAGCTCAGACACGCAAACCGTTCCATGATAGTTCTGTGTCACATTCATAAAACCCTTGTGGCCATGAAGTGAACTGCAGGCAGCTTCCTGTTGCTTGCTCACATGCCTGGACTCTGTAGATGGTGCTCAGTGAGCATCGGCCAAAACTGATGTTGATATACGACGTACCTCAAGTTATACTATTATTATAGTTTAAGTATATTTGGGGTTATAGGTTATATTTGACCCTCCAGAGCTGGCACAGCGCTAAACTAAAGATTGGAGGTTTGGTTATGAGAAACTGTATTTTGTGTTTTGCTGGGAGCCAGTTGTTTGTTTACGTTGGAAGAGTGGAAGAGGGACTTAAAGTGGAGCGAGCATAAACGTCACATCTTTTGGATTTTCCCAGAAAATTTGTCCCAAGTCTTTTCACATAGGTCATTAATCAGTCCACACTCTGCTGGGGAAAGACATTTTTAGGTTATGTCACAATCCATTCAAACATGGTCAATAAAACATGGTTTCATAGACGTAAAAAGGCTTCACATTCTTACATGTAGAATCTTTATAAAATGGTGTTGGTGTTTTCTATTGTCACTTTCTCAGGACACAATTTTTATTTAATGACAAGCCTCCATTACGAGGCATTCTAGTCTGATAGTGAGTAAGTGTTCACAACACGTCCTGTAAGCAGTTTCTCGGGAGTCAACAACAATGCTGCTGTGTCTGTGGATGAGTTTCCTTCAAGTTTTATTCTCGTGGTACCTGCCGTCAGTTTTTCATTCTGCCTTTGGAATTCATTTAGCTAATTCCTCCACTTCACCGATGTTTCTCTGTGCTCACTTCCATGTTTCTGTGTGACTATTATTAAACTTGTGTGTACTGTTGTCTCTCCCTCCCCTGGACTCCCCTCCATTACAGGCATAATCAATCATTCTCACCCCATGCATTTCTAGGTAAGGGAGAAATAAGGACGGCGTCCCACATACACTGTACACTGTTGGCTGTGGTTTATTACTCTGGCTGCCTCTCTTTTTCTCTACATCCCTCACTCTCCAGTAGTCCAAGGTGTTAAAGACACTTAACTCACATCTTGAGTAGACAAAGACTTTTGTTCTTTTCCTCTTTCCATCGATTTGTTTTTCCTCCTGTAGTCCCACCCCAGGTTTCTAACATTGTTCCCTTTGCTGTACCAAACCAGGTGCTTTCATCCTCTAGTGTCTACTTTCATTTTTGAGCTCCTCCTTCTACTTGCCAGTTAATGCCCAGTGGCTTCATTAGCTCTCTGTCGTCATATTTCCTAATCTGGTTTCTCCCTCTGGTCTCCTCGCAGAAAGAACAGCCCCAGCCGGCCGAATGCAAACAGCAGTAACCGCGGTGATCGGAGGAGGAGGTGGAGACCTGCTGTCAGTCAATTCAGATCCTTTCCAATCGAAGAGTCCTACTACTCTTACAGGCTCCGCCCTTTTTATGAACTCTCACCTGAACGCAATAGAACGCACACCATACTGCGTTTTTACTCTGTGCATGACTTCCTTTTCTTTTGTCTTGCGCCCATCTCACCCCCTTTTTTATTTGGCGTCATTCTAACTCAAAGCAGGAAGTGACTTGACTCAAAATTTAAATACAATGGCGTCACACAGAGACAGTCTTCTTCTTCTTTGGTTAAGTGGAGTAAGTTACTACTGCCAAAAAAACTCAGAACATCATCATGTGTAAAAGGAAAAAAAAAATAGATGGGGAAATGGAACGGGATCCCAACTTTAGCTTAATGGAAATAAATCAGTTACTCAGGGTTTTTTAACGCCAACAAGAGAAGTGATAGTTAACCAGGAAACTGCTGAACAAGTTTGACTTAATCTTTCACTGGGGTGTCTGAAGGGTTATTTTTTATTTTATGGTGTTTTTTTGTTTTTTTTAAAGAGACATAAAATGTATCATTTTGAATTTAATTTACGTTTTTTTATGTTCATTATCATGTCATTGGATTATTTATTCTGGTGTCATGCAGCTGTATGAAGTGGTGCATTCTGGGATCTCTTTAAGACCCAGCCACAATTCAATAGGCTCCTTCTCATTATTTTGGGCTTAGCAGGTCAACGCAATGTGAATACTGCCAAGTACATGTTTATCGTTTTTTTTAATGATCAAATCGTGCATTTCAAACATTGAGGAGTTTTGATCTGCATTAATACTGCTCACCTCTGCCCAGGTGGGTTTAACAAGCATTTAAACTGAGCACCCGAGTGGCCACGTAAACACTAATATCACGTGACGGGTGCGTGTGGTTATACCTCAACTATAACCAACTATATTACTACTTCTCTGTTTGCCCCAAATGCTCTTTTAACTTATCTAACAAGGATAGAAGGAATTTAATTAAGATAACGATTTCCCAAACTTCAGCATCGCATGTAGTCGGGTGGATATTTTCCTCAGATTAAATTCAAGCAGACACACTGGTTGACACTCAACCTTAAATAAGATGCAGTGTCCAAAAGGCTCCCACTGTGTGAAAGAGGTTCTTCACACATATCTTTGAGCGCAGGTGATGGGACAGGGTGCGGGAGGTTTGGATTAAATATAAATTCTTTTGCCAAAAAAGACAAAACCCCAACTTTTATTCAAATGTTTGCCAATTGTCATTAACAAAGTTTAATCAGCATTTTAAAGTTGTTTAAGAATATATAAATATTTCTGTTCTTGTCTGATGATTCAGTAGAATGTCTGTGGAAAACAAATAGCAAAGGTTGCCAATGTATTTTATATACCTGCTCTTGGATTTCGGTCGTTTGGTTGGACCCCTTCGCCTGGTGGCTGGTCGTCGATAGCAACAGCAAAATAAAAACCCACCCACCCTCTCTCTTTTTACAAAGAACGATTGTAGATCTTGTTGAACAGATCTCTCGGCCACGGTTGACATCTTCAAATCTACCACATCCGACCGTGTGCTAGCAATGGCCTTAACTGGTTCTTATTCACAATTTGTTACTTGCGCAATATTTCTTTTCAATTTGTACAGAGTTAGTTAAAATATTCTATTAAAGTTGTGCGACATGGAAATGTCTCGTGTGTGTTTCTCGTCTGTGGGTTTGCCCGTAGTGTGGAGCTGTTCTCAACCGTTTTGGGACTTGACCACTTTAAATCAATCAAGGTTTTTATTTTTAAAGTAAATAAATAAACTAACTTGAACCTTAATCTAAGCCTGTTTTGATGATAATCAGTATTGATGTAAATCAGTTCATCACCTCCGAAAACATTTCTCGTGATGTAACTATCTGGTTTGAACTTTCGTTTGCTTTTGGTTAAAGATTGGGCTGATCGTTTCATGATAAGCAGAATCTGGCCTGTTTGATTTCCTCAAATATAAAAAAGATTAGAGAAAAGTCTGGGAAATGAATTAAATTTTTTCTTTGAATGACCTACAGACAAAACAATAAAGCCACGTTTGACGAACAATAACATTAGTTCTCTTGTATTTGAGAAACCACACAAACCACGATCCAGAAACTGAAGCAGAGGAATAAAACTCAGTTATGATTAGTTTTATTGTTTTCACTTATATTTTTCCCTCCTGTGACATTTCAACATGTCTACTATGAAATAGACCTATTGAGCAAGGCACTTAGTCCTGAGCTGCCCTAGTAGAGCTGCAAGAAACTGACTTCATCAACAGACCAACAGTATTTCTGTTGCTGCTGAGAGATTGCATGCCTGTCACTTTCCTCGGTTTGATGCACATGCTGCTGACGGCCCAATGTGACAGGATGCTGAACAGCTACATGCACTGACTTTCCTATTAAACATCAGGTGACGATTCGCCAACATTTAACAAGAGCAGCCTCAGTGTGCTGACCTGAGAGCAGAGGACCCTCCTGGTGGAATCCAGGCCGGAGGAATTCGCTTACGGTCGGCCCAGCATCAGGAAAGGCGACCAGAATGTCTGGAATCCTGTCTTGCAGATAAAAAAAAGCACGTGTATGCTTCTCTGTGAGACCCTTGTATTGCATTGTGGGAGATAATAGCTCAGCGTACTCAAGTTTCTGGAGGAGGAAGGCGACGCTGCAGCCCGGCAACCAAGGTTTCCTGCTGAGTGCTGAAAGACGGGTGCTTTCTTATCCTGTCACCTTGTCCAGTGACACTTCACATCTGCGTGTGTGTCTGTACCTCTATCGTCATGGGAGCAGAGGTGACAACATGTGGCTCTGTGACAAAAACACAAGTCAAGATCATGACACATACTCACTGTCGACACTAATTTAAAAAAATACTGCTTTTAATATTCATAAAATCACAACCAAACAGAAGGAGCTGGCAGTAGTGAATTCTGATCCCATTGTACCACGCAGACTGAAATCTCTCTCTCTTTCTGTAATTTTGGGGATTTTGCTGTAAACAAGACGTTATTCATGCAGAGGCTGCTGTGTGGGGGGGGGGTTGCCTCACTGTAACAAGGAGGCCGATTGTGTCCGAGCTCTCATCTCTGTGCTATTAGCGTAAAGGCCAGGGAAATGGAGCATTGCACCGACTTGCTTCTGGTTTGCACTGAAAATTCCAGTCTAAATTTTGCTGTGTGACCTTCATACAACGGCTTTTCAGTCCCCTTCACTTTTTGCTCATTTGATTTTTTGATCTTGTCCCACAGAACTCTCAAAAAGAGACGTTCTCCTGTTTATGTAAAGTTCAGTGAAGCTCAGGAGCCTCGAAACTGGAGAATCGGTTGTCATGAACACGTTGAGTCCCAGCCGTCGCTGAGTGCTCGTAGCCTGATTATTCATTAATATTGACTATCATTTGTCAAAAATCACATCAAATTCAACACTGGACGTCCTTGGGCCCGTAACAATACACATCTCGAGTGTGAAGCCCAATTAGTTTTGATTTCTGGAATTAGTAGCTAGATAGATGCTCTCAGAGTCTTTTAAATGAAGTTCATAACCTAATTTCCCCATCAACCCTTCTTATACCTTCTTACAGCCTGAATTTCCATTAAAAGATTCAAACGATACCTCGTCGAGGTTTTGGTCCATGCTAGTGAAATGCTGTTTGGTAAACTCCAACCAGGCAATCATGACTCTTAACCAAGGAGGCCTGTGTGTAGCCACGCTTCCGTGAAGGCCTGATTGATGGAGAGCTGCTGACATTGTCATTCTTCCGGCAGGTTCTTATCAAATCTGCAGAGGATTTCTGAAGCTCTGTGACTGTTGCTTTCTTAGTTTGGTCTGGCTATGGCACAGGTCTTTGGACTTAACCTCTTAGTTTATGTCCTGACATGTACTGTGTTCATGTCAAATCAAGTGATTCTTAATAAACTCCTATAAAGTTCTTTCTAGTGTTGATCGATGGGCAACTTTAATCTGACTAACACACAAGTGACTTTCCTCCTGAAGCTGTGTAATTTAGAAATTTAAACCACATTACAGGGAGAAGAGACAGTCAGAAGTCGACTCATAATAAAAATCATTTGATCCAGTTAAAGAACAAGAGAATGAAAAGAGTGAATAGAGTCTTTATCGTCTCTGATGTTCTGTCCTCGGCTGCTTGATGTTTTGACACGTGTGAGTGTGCAGAGGAGATGTTCGACTGTATCAGCATCACATTTAGAAGAAAGCAGTTAGGAGATGAATGCCACGTGCACACGGCCAGAGCAGCGGAACAAAGGAACGTATTCAAACTGCCGGATCATCCCTGAATGATGCTGTGTGCCGTCGTCTCATCTTCATCCAGCAGCAGAGTGAAGGGCGCAGTCTTCGTCAGACCTTCCTCCCAAGCGCAGCTGCACCCACCATCCCACTCTTGGCCCCAAGGTGCGTTTGGCAGCTCCTCTACGTGAGTGTGTGTGAATGAGCGTGTCTGTGTGGGGTCTTTTGTGTCGTCCCCTCCCGGTCGGAAGTGATGCGAGCCAGATTAAGTTCCAGAGAAAGGAGGGAATAGAGAGCTGCTTTATGCAGCTGACGCCGGGTTGGTGCTCGGGGCTGAATGAGCTGAACTGGCAGCGTGATAAAGAGCCCATTACCTCTCAGATCTGATAATGTTACTGGTGGCGTTGACACAAGGACTCTCAGCTTCGCACACAACGACCTCAGACTGATTATGGATATCTCAAATTCTGAATATTTCTCTGAGTTTATCAGCTGCTGCTTGAAGTATAAAGCTGCAGTTCTTATCTTTTATGTAACAGCCTGATTGAAACACTGTGGTCAACAACTATATGGGAATTTACATTAATAGTTTTTTTTATTAATTATCCCTAGATGATGAATCCTGATCTTTGCTGATCTCATGATGTTGTCCTCGGGATACATGAAAGTTTGTGTTTGATATATTTCTTTCTTTCTTTGCATTTATGTAAAACGCCCCTGTTGAAGTTAGTAGAGTTAGCAAATTTGTATTGCATTCTATTCTATTGTAATTTGCCTTTTGAAAATAAAAGGTCAACCCTGCTGACTCAGTCATTAAAGAGATGGTTAGTGCTATTTATGTTTGGTGCTCCTTACTCCTTGCCTACGTATATGGTGCAGAGCAGGTTTGCTAAGATTCCTTACAGGTTCATTTCCAAAGACTATAGGCAAAAGTAATGTTAATATTAATATTGTGTTGCTGTTGCCTAGTGATGGCCTTATGATTTAACCACTCACGCTCTCAGTCACTCTCTCACTCACTCACTCACTCACTCACGCACACTTGCGTATGTAGCGGCGTTGTTTCAGTCGCACCATAAAAAGAAAACAGACGAACCTTGAGGAGGAATGATGTGGGCAGTTCAAGGGGCTCATGGGAAACCCTGTTTGAGGCAGGACAGCGTCCTTGGGGAGAGCGAGGGCACGATTTCCTCCAAGAGTGAGACCAAACATGGCTGTGACTAACACCGAGTTCCACAACAAACCTTTTCCATCGTCTCAGGCCAACGTGCTCCTTCGAATCCCTGCTGACCTCTTGTTCTGAGGGTTTTGACGTGGGCGTCAGATGATGGAAATATGGAAAGGCTTTGACCAACGTTGGCCAAAACACAATCATGCATTATTATTATTATTTTCTAATTATATGTATGTGTTTATTTTGGGCTGGACTCTATCCCAGCATGCACTGGGCATGTCAAGCCTCCCTGACTGCATGTGGGAGGAAAAACAGAACAAGGAGAAGGTTAAAACTGTTTGTATCAAATTGAAGTTGACCAGTAAGTCACTGTTTAACTAAAACTACATTTGAGGAAACATACAGTTTCTGTAGAGACGAAGGAAAAAATGAACGTACCGGAGTTATCAGAAAGTCCTGCTGTCGTTACAGTTGTGAACCAGGCACACTTTGTTCTTTTAACTTTATCTGTGTGAGCTTTTATGATAATAGACAACGGCCACTATAACCGAGCTAATCTTATTTGCCCTGCTGTATTATCACCGGCTTCCTTTCTGCCTGGTATGTGTGGGAAAGCGAGCTTCACGCCCAATCACAGGGCCGCACGCCTCTGTCTGGATTAATGAATGGATCGGTGAATGAACGGGGAGCCGGGTGTGGCAGGTTTAACCTGAATCACGCTGCTTGACTTGCGGACACGGATAAATCAGTCAGAACCTGGACGACAGGAACATTTATCAGCTTATATAAAAAAGCTGCTGTAAATAAAGGTCAGGTTCACACATTGCCCAATTCTCTGCTATATTTAAAGATAAATGGTTTTGACAAGATGAGTCACTTCATGGATTTGAACGAGTCGCGGACTCCAAATTGTTGCACCACATTTTTGTGGTTAAAATGTATTTGAGTGTGAATGATGTGAGTTTGATTGATGACCTCCAGTCAAATTTGGACCTGTTCAAACACTGCTGCTGCAAAAATGAGCAAATATTCAGGAGAATTTACCGACTAGTTCATCATCTTTTTCCCTTTATGCAGAATATCTGACAGTGAGGCCTTGTCTTAGTGTTCAAGTGGATATAATAATAGATAAACCATCATTTAAATTTACTTTTTCTTTTTCCCCATGGCTCCGGGCCCACCACAGATTAGTTTTTAGTTCCATGGAAAGAGTCTCGGTTTATCATTTAAGCCGCGGTGAAGCTATGGAGACAGCAAAGTGAACGCTGCATTCCCGGCAGGGAGAAGAATTGCAGACCTGCATACCTGCCATTCTTCTTCAGAGTCAATTGGCAGGAATGAGGAGCCGGACTCTCGGAGCAACTCGCTGGGTCACATCTCATAACTCGCGGGGGCGTGAGAAAGAAGTGTGGTTATCGCAGACTGCATGGTTCACACACCTTTGTGTTGGAGTACACGTGTTAGTGGAACAATGACATCTATTTATTAGATTGTTTCATCCGGCCAGAACTACTACAAACTAATGAGGGAAGGAAAGAAAGTACTTTTGTTCACAGTACAATTTTAGGTACTTTTCTAGTTTGTGCAATTCTTTGGTTCTACTTCCCTGTTAGAGACATATTTCACTTCTTACTCCACTCCACTAAAGAATTTACGTGATTTTCTCTTGGTGGTCCGGCTTCCTCCCTCTGTGTGTAAATGTGAGGATCCATGTTTGTTGGTCTCTGTATGTTGTGATATACGCTGGTGATCTGTCCAGGTTGTAACCAGGCCTCTCACCCAGTGTCAGCTGGGATTGGCCCCAGCTCCCAGTGACCCTCAAGAAGACAAGTGGAATAGATACTTGATGGATGGATGGAAATATGACCATCTCGTAAATTATGATGCATTTTAGTCTATAGATGAACCAATCCACAAATAAATTAAGTACTTACAATGAATATATCATCGCAAAAGCAATAATTTTATGATTTATAATAAGGACTTTTATGTGTAAATTTATATTTCTGTCGTAACTTTTATTTCAGTTAAAAAAGTTATTCCATCTGTAAACTAGAATGTCACTCAGTGGAGCACATACAGGGATTGATTAAGATATTTTATTTATTACTTTCTTTATCACAGCAAGATATGTTCCAGTGAATGAAGGAATGAATGAATAGGACAAAAAACTTTATTGATTCATTCGTTCAAGTTTCATGGAAATCCGTTCAGTAGTTTTTGTGTAAACCAACCAACACACAAACAAACCAACAAACAAGGGGTAAAGAACACACGTGTATTTCTGTAACATAACAAGGAAACATTTGCTTGATTGATTGTGAAGAATGCCTTGTGGACTCTCTGCCATCTTCATCTCTGCCATCGTTCAGGACTGGATGTTTTCATTGTTCTCCAATGGTTCTTCCTGCAGCGCTGCGTTGGACTGTGCACGCTGCCCTCATCAGCCATTTGTTCTTTTTCCCACGCTGCTGAATGCCAGCGTGGCCACAGACACACACACACGGGGCTTATCAGAACAATGCCTCAAATAGCTCCGGAGTCTCATCACAAGGGCATGTCACCAAAGAGCAGAAGGGCCGAAGAGGATGACTGCGAGTGTGTGTGTGTGTGTGTGTGTGTGTGTGTGTGTGTGTGTGTGTGTGTGTGTGTGTGTGTGTGTGTGTGTGTGTGTGTGTGTGTGTGTGTGTGATAGAGAGAGAGAGAGAGAGAGAGAGAGAGACACAGGCCAAAGTCGTAAACGTGTCACAGTGCGCAGCTGTTACCTGCAGGCTCTGCTGTACTTGTCAGCGGCACATCACAGCAGCTCATCCATACTGCTCCTCATTGTTAGGGGGACTATGTATAGTTCAGTGTCTGAGGGGGGCTTTCACCGGCTCTCACACACAGACACACACACACACACACACACACACAAACCTTTACCTGATAAACACATAAATGTCAAAGCCAGGATAACAAAAGTTTTCCATTTATCCTGTATACAAAGCAATTTATATTTAACTTTTTTTAGCAATTTGAGGTTATTGCAAACATTTGTGTGCAGGATATCAGAGTTCATTCTGCATGTGCAACAGCTGGGTGTGACAAAGTCCACACGTTTATCATATTTAATTACTGCCGTCCTGGCCCGGTCTCACCCTCTTCACAGATTTTAATCCTTTATGACAGTCATTTATTTAATGGGTTAATTAAAATGAACGATAATAACCTTTACCAGTTACCGTTCACAAACTGTCTTACTCAACTGTCTGTTCCTGTAACTTATTAAACTTATTACCTTCGCCAAGGAGGTAACGTTTTCACCTCTTTCCATTTGTTCCACCCAGTTGTTGGTACCTCATTTATTTCTTAAATCTTATTTTAACATAATGTAATCTCCACCATCATGGAGTGAATTTATTGCTGTTTTCTTGCTCCCAGTCTTGTTTTGTACATTTTGTACAATATACATTTATTTTTCGTAAAGATATCTATAATTTAATGCAGCTTGATTTAATTAAGAGAGACTGTTGGGCCGTGGCAGAGGTGTGAGCTCTTTCTACTGACCATATAGTTCCTTTGTATTATCTGAGTCCTAATGTCCTGTAATAAAACACCTCTAATCTCTTATTTACTTCCAGAATAAAACTAAATAATTCTGTTCCGTGAGTTGACATCTCCTGTTTTTCAGTCTGCTGTGACTCAGAGTAAACACTCGGCGGCTTCGTGCCTCGACTTGCCCGCCAACCTCCGGGTCTTTCTGGTCCTTCCACCTGCTGTTTCCCTGTCACACCTTCGTGCCCCATGGCCGCGAGGCTCCTTCACACCAAAGTAAACAAGGTAAAAGAGAAGAGCAGATGTGACTCTCTTTGTGTTCAGTTCCTCACAGTTTATCTGTTCTTTTCACAGATCAAAAACACTCCTCTGCTGCTGTCGCTGATACGTTGTGTTATTTCCTCTCTGGAGCTGTTGTTTTGTCTGACAGTGAAAACAGCAGGGCCGCTGATATGAAGCCAGGGTTGTCACGCACCTCCACAGATCCATCACACAGTTTGATTCCCCCTCCGGAAATACATGTACTTTCCCACAAGCCTGAGAAATGAGGAAAAACAGTGGCAAGTTTTACTGCAACTGTAACTATGTGGTCACGATATGCGGCTTGTGATGTTTTGAGCACGTCAGCTCAGCCACCACTGGGACTGTCTGCCGCCTATAAAGTGGAGCGATTACTAAAGATGCACAACACGGCACAGAAACACCGAAATGCATTTAAAACTAGAACGGCACTGAGTCGAGCGCACACTGTCCCTCCACCAAGGCCCAACAGTCCCTTAAATTCAATCAACCTGCACCAAATTTCACAGAAATCAGTCAAGATCCATGAATTATTTTCTGAGAAATCCGTGAAAATTCCTGTGTTCGCAGTAAAAACTCTTCCCTGACTCATACTGCATCATATCACCAAGTTGGGGGGAAATCCATTTGGTTGTTTTTGTGTAATTATGCTTACAAACAAACAAACAAACAAACAAACAAACTAAAAGACGAGTGAAAACATAACCTGCTGTACAGTAATATATCTGCATTTATAAATTATTCCCCAACACTATTCTCCATTAAAATAAACGATCATCCTTATACACACACAAACAGACCACAACATATTGAACCAGTGAACACACACACACATGCACAACCCTCTGACTCACACACCTGGCCCTCCTTTGGCAAGCACACTCCTCCACAGCAAGGCGCCTCACCACATGTTCAGCCACCGCCTGCGGGAAAATCTGCGTCGAGGCGCCGCCACAATACCATTCAAACAAAAACCCACATATGTGCACATGTACACATCACAGGCGCGTCACACACGCTGCCAGACAACAGAAAGAAAAGCCCCTCGTGCAAAAAAAAGGGTAAGGAAGTGAGCGCCGGAAGCTGATTTGACTCAGTGCACACATGTGGTTTCCTTTTTCTTTGAGCCCAGAGGATTAACAAGGCACCACATCCCACTCCCCCCCCCCCCCCCCCCCCCCCCCGTGCAGGTGGCTACTTTGCAGACTGGTTATCGAGCCGATTCACCGCAACCTTGGGTGCTGTCTGTGCCCGTGGGATCACCGGGGTGTTGATGTGTGAACTTTGATGGGTGGTCCATGGGACACAGGGTAATTTTAGTCCCTCAAGGTCACCTGGTAATTTGGATAATTGCTGGAGAACAGTGTGTGTGGGTGTGTGTGTGTGTGTGTGTGGGTGTGTGTGTGTGTGTGTGTGTGTGTGTGTGGGGGGGGGGGGGGTCACTTCCTGAGGGAAACTGGGGGCAGATGTTTCCTAAACGTCTGTGAGTGCAGACTGATATAGAAGCAGACAGGACAGTCTGAAGTGGGTCCTTCATACACGTCCGCCACTGTTAGCTCTCATGTGATGTGTGTATTTGAACTGGACACCGCGGTCAGCGTGGTGTCTGATTGGCCGCCGGCAGCAGGCCAGGACAGGCCAGGACAGGCCAGGACAGGACGGGACAGGACGGGACAGGGCGGGACAGGGTGGGACAGGCTGCAGAGTAAAGACTCGATGACATCTGCCTCCTTACAACCTCCTCCTGCGGATTCACAGCGGCTCCAGGAGCTCAGTGGAACACATGCGAGCGTCTGCTGTCAGTGTGTAATGAGTAACCAGGCCTGGGTGAGCCGGACTCTGTGGTCGGCTGTGTGTGAAGGGGCTCAGCCTCTGGGCGTGGCGGACGTGAGGATGAAACACACTGAACACACCTGTAGACTGATATCAAAGATCGTCTGAGCCACTCAATGTGCAGCTTTCATTTGAAGTCACCGTGAGCTGAGCCCCAATCATGTGACGGCTGTAAAACATCATTACACAGATTATGTTTCTTCTTTCATTATCATCAACATGTTATCAACAGATTGTTATAGTGGATAAACTAATTCAAACCAGTTTTTTCTTTCATCACAATCTTGTTTTAACCATTGTTATTGCTTTATTATCTATTACCAAGGACGTTATGGGGTATGTTTGTCTTTTGACATTTTCACTGATTTCCCAGAGAATCATTCGGTTCTTGATGGAAAAAAAACACACAAATACAAGGGACTGATTTCTATGAGTGTGTGAAATTTGATACAGCTCGACTTTAAAATCCTTTATTATATTTGTTCTGTTTTTAAGCTTCTGATGTTCTATTTATAATAAAATCTATATTTAATGTAAAGCACCTTGAGCAGCATTTTATGGGATGAAAAGTGCAATTTAAATAAAGGTAATTATTATTATCAATATTAAAGGGATAGTTCACAGAAAAATGAAAATTCACTCATTATCTCCTCACCACTATGCTGATGGAGGAGGTGGGTGAAGTGGCTGAGTCCACAAAACACTGTTGGAGCTTCAGAGGTAACCAGGGGGTAAAGCACGGTGTAAATGACCTTGTTTGGAGTGAAATTTAAATGTCGGGGCTTGTGGACAGCACAGGAGCAGCATGGAGGCCTTTTATGTTTTCTGCTGTTGTTTTACTACGTCTGAAGAAGGAGTCACCAGTGACTTCAATTGTATTGGTTTTGGCTCCAATGCTGTTTACCCCTGAGACTCCAAAAGGGTTTTGTTGACTCAAACATTTCACCCACCTCCTCCATCGGCAGAGTGGTGAGTGGATAATGAGTGACTTTTCATCTTTTGGTGAACTATCCGTTTTATGTGTCATCTTTTAATCACAGCGTAACTTCTATGTTTGCAGACAAAAATGTTTACCAGACATGAAGTCTTCAGAGTTTAAACTACGGATGATGATGATGATGATGATGATGATGATGATGATGATGATGTGTTCAAATGGGCTGCCGAGAGTTCACTCAGCTCATGAGATACTTTTAGTCAGAAGAGAATAGACTTGACTGGAATGTGCTGTTTTTACATGTTAGTAATGTTGTGGTTCTTTCTCCTCATTGAAAAAAAGTCTGGGTTTTGTAATAATAATGAAAATGAGACAAACCCAATGACATTTCACACCCACTCCAGTTCCGACCCTCTTTGTAAACGATATGGATTTACAATTTCACAACCCATGAGACGACTTTGAACTAATTCCACTTAATTCCTTTAAGGCAGCAGAGTGTTTATGTGTATTTATGCTGAGCCGGAAAATGTTTTGGACTGTGTAACTGCTGAGCTTCATAACTACCTGTGCTTTCCAGACATTGTGACCCAGTCTCTTTCTGGAGCTGTCTGATGAATCCTCTGCTCACTGAATGGAAACTGCAGCTTTGTGTGTCTGGGTGAAACTCAGTGGTTTGACATCCACAGACAGGAATAGCAGAGCATTATTTAAAACAGCACTGATGTGAAGCCTGTTTAGTCTGAAAAAAAGGTTATTCTTTAAAAGAACCAGAGGAGAGCAGGGTGGCACAGATGAAGGTTTTAAAAGGAATGGATTACCAGGCATAGGGGGGAAGGGGGGTAGGGGGGTAGGGGGGGGACTATGGAGGATAAAAGGTTTTCCAGGGAATTCAAAAATCCCTCTGATTTCACATCTGATATTAATGGTTTATAGGCCCAGACTGACTTTTACGCACGCCCTCGGCCATGTGCGTAATTAACCATATTAGACAGACTCACTTAGTGCAGAGTGGGCAAATATTTGGACTAATCTCCGCAGTAGGATGTGGATTACTAATTAACATGTTGCCTGTGTAATTAGGTCCACGTTAGGACTTCCTTTGCCCTCGCCCCCTCCCGCGCCGCAGCTTCCGCCCACGCGCAGCCTTGAATTACTCCACTGGCAACTGTTGATGCATTCCCAAAGCATCTGACGTCAAGTGGGACGGGCCCGGGCCAGAGGAGACTATAAAGCTCTTGTGCCACCTTCGCTCAGACACAACGCCACTCTGGATTATCAAAGACTTTGTGGAGAAGCTCCTTCCTCGGGCTCCTCGGAACGACACAGCGGGGCTTCAGCAGACCTGCCCAACTCGAGACCATAAAATGAAAATGTCAGCGGCGGAGATCAGCGAGGTCCTCAAGGAGGGAGAGCTGGAGAAGAGGAGCGACAGCCTGCTCCAGTTCTGGAAGAGGAAGACGTGCGTCCTGACCACGGACAGCCTCAACATTTACGCGGACACGCAGAAGCGCACCAAGGGCAAGGAGCTCAAGCTGCAGGCCATCAAGAAGGTGGACTGCGTGGAGCGCACCGGCAAGTTCGTCTATTTCACCATCGTGACCACGGACAATAAGGAGATCGATTTCCGGTGCCCCGGCGAGGAGAACTGCTGGAACGCGGTGATCACGATGGCACTGATCGATTTCCAGAACAGAAAGGCCATCCAGGACTTTAAAACGCTGCAGGACAACGAGAGCGCGTCCCCCGGACAGCAGGAGAGACGCATGGCGAGGGCTCCCTGAGCCGCTGAGGGGAACTCTGGCACTTAACCACTCCTAATATGGTGAGCGACGCACCGTGACGCACAGCTCAAATGGTGTATGAATGAAAACCTGTAAGAATAATCATTATGTGGGAGAATCTCAAAACTAATCACATGGTTTTTTTCTTCTGTCTTCCAGCGTCAATGTGGACCATAAAGAAATAATACGCGGACCAAAAGGAAGACGAGGTATCCGGTCCAGAGATGAAGGATTGTCCCGGACTGAGCTTTGAGAGAGAGAGGGGACAACTGAACTAAACCCAGAGACAGACAGAGTTTGAAAAGCTCCACACGCAGGACTGAACCCTTGAATTGTCAAAACTATTTCAAGTTTGCTCTCCCGGGAGGAATGACTCCCAAAATTACATGACGTTAATTTATTTGTTTCCAGGATATGGTGTTACTGGCGAACAGCTTGTGTTGTTTAAATTATTTACTTTTTCAAAGTGTGCTGAGTGTGTCATTGTATTTATTTGAATAAATATTCATGCATTTTTGACATAACCTCATACTGTCCTCGATTTTTTTACTTTTTAAAGTGTATTTTCCACTTGCTGTCAAGGTCTGTGTATTTACTATTACAACAGTGTGACATATTTGACAGTTGGTGACACTTTTTAATTGAAAAGACTGGTGTGGCCACATGTGTGAGTGAGAAGGGAGGGGGAGGGGGGGGGGGGGCAGGAAAGTCCCTTTCCTCTCTGCTGTCAGGTGGAATGTGACTCATAATTGTCACTGGAGTGTTGCAGGCTGAGGTCATGACTGATATGGAAGCAGATTGAGTCGGAAGCTCGGGACACTTGAAAGAATCCGGTGCCTTTGAACACACCTAACTGCCTCTGAGGTGTGGTCGGGTTGTAGAAGTGGAACGGAAACACTCAAAGGTTACACAGAGGCATTCAGTTTAAGTTAGTCACCCATACATGTGGCTCGATACCTGAGAGATTAGATTTTAAATGATATTTAAGCAGCTTTCTAACTATGTGTTCTCATGACAAACTCTTGGGTTCTCCTTATCAGACACTGATTACACAGGATGTGTGTTTTGCTGCCCTGTTATCATGAAATAAGGGCTGTCAGTGGATCAAATGTGAAACTGTGGGCACACGCCCATTTAATTACTGTTATAAACCAAGAGAGCAAAGCTTGAGTCATATTCCGAAAAAACAGCGTAAGAACTTCAGAAGGGAGATTGTAAAAACACGCAGCTTATAAAGTTGATGTAGATATTCATTTTGGATAAATGTTGGTTATAGGCACATTTAATAAGTCAGACGTTTTGTGTGTAAATACACTGCAGCGTGTTTTAGGATTTCTTATACTTCTCATATACTTCCTATGTAGTTGTCTTTTACATTTATTTGCCATTGACGGACTTTAAAACTTGTTACGTATAATGCATTTATAGAAATCAGCCTATATGGCGAAGACAGAACACCACACATTACATCCAGTTGTGACGAAGACACACATGTGTTTGTAAGGAGCCCCCTGACAAATCTTTCTTTAGAAAAGTAAACTTTATTTCTTTGGCATCTTTAAAAAAAGAAGTTACCAGCTGGATTAAAGGTGCACATGTACAACGTTTTTAAATATTTTATTAAATCTGGACAGAAAAACAATCAGTGTATAACTCCAACACAATAAGGATTTAAAAAACAAAAGAAACACGACAAGGACTTGATTAATACAATGACAAACATCAGCTAAAGATTTAAAATCAACAAGGGGGAATGAAACTGATAATGTTGGGGCTGCAACAAACAAACAAAGCCGAGTGTTCACTCCCGCTCACTGCGGCCGTGGGTCTGGTGGATTGTAAGTGTGGCGAGCACAAGTGGCCAAAGGTCAGAGGTGACAGAATGCAGAGTCTGTGGTCGTCCCATCCTGTCCCTGTGTGCGGCTTTGAAGTGGGATCACACTACAATGAACGCATCAAAGGGCTCGACTGATCTGAGGAGTATTACCGGAGCGGATGGGCCTCCTCTCTAAAAATACTGCTTCACAAATTGGCAACAGTTAAATCTCACACAGACACACAGACACACACACACACACACACACACACACACACACACACACACACACACACACACACACCTTTGGTCTCTGAGCCAAAGGCCACATGGGGGATTTTTTTGTCACCACTGCTACCATGAGAACGTTTATAGGACATTAAATGTTTAAGCTACTCATGAGAAACTGCGGCGGTGGTTTCAGAGGTCGTCAGCCGGCGTCATAGTCTTCTGTGCATCTGGCTGCAGAGTGTAAAGTCATCTTCTTGACTTCCTCACGACGCTCAGGATCAACCAGAAGGACACACACACACACTATCTCTTCCTCTCGGATCCCGGGCTGCATAAACATCCTCTGACGCAGCACTGGCACACACTCAGGCCAAACTCGCAGCCTTGGCGTCATCGCTCCATAGGCCGTCATTATGTGGACGGAGCAGAGCTGCGCAACAGTGAGTTCATTGTTAGATCTTCAAGGGGGGAAAAAAGCATTAAACGGGGGAGGATATAAGACAAGTGTGTGCAGCGCCGTGACCTGTACACACATCTTCAGTTTGTCTCCATATCGTGGAGTGAGCAGGAAAAACGCAGAGGCGTTAATGGTAAACACGAGACGCAGCGTGTGGAGTCACGGCTAAGCGGGGTGCTGTCAGGTGAAGCTCGGTGGCCAGAAGAAACAAGTCTGAGTCTGCTTCATGATCACAGCCCTCCCACGCACACTTTACAGATGGTTACGATTCATATCATCCCCTTAAAGTAGAAGTTTGCCTCAACATGAAAAACAACCGAGGACATGAAAGAAATGATGGGACAGAATGAAGATTAGATCAAATTTGAGACAATTTGATGCAATTAAACACAAACAACATTCATTTTGGTGAACGTGATTCATTTCCTCCACAGGCAGGGCCACAGATAAAACTGAGGTCACTGGGGTCAAGTTTACATTCTATTTACATTATGATCAATTTGTATTTGGAATGTGTTTAAAACTGCACTAGTGATTTAATTATACTTTTAGAGGAAAGAATAATGAAGCGATTAATAGTTTCTTTCCCCCAGATTCTCCCCAGACAGTTTGGAGAGGGAGGTTTGGAAAAAGCATTCAGAGATTTAATTAAAAAACATTATAAACAAACCTATTGAAACCAAATATGAATTCATTCTATCTTGACTTTTAAATAGAGGTGGACCCAAATTGCACAAACTCATGAATGAATAAATGAATGAATCTATGAATCATCTTAGAAATCAACAAAAAATACTTTAAATCGCTCTCGAAATGTTAAAGAAAGTGGGAATAAAATCCTTGACCTCTGAGCCACAATTTAATTGATTCTCCCCTTGGTCATGCCCCACCCCCAATTTTTGTTTCTTGCTTAATCTTGCCAATAAACAAATGAACACATTGAACACTTGATCATTTCAGAAAATCCTTGTCTAGCTCTTCTGAATGTAACTTCAGTAAGACGATAACACGACTGTGGAGAGTGAAGAAGGCTGATGAGACGTGGCTGAAAGCTCTGAAAGCAGTAAGTGGACCTTTGGTCTTAGAATATCTAGTTTCAAGTGTTGTTCCCGAAGGTTTTGGATAAACATCCACGGTTAAATGAAACACTTTCAGTTTACTGTGCCAGGTCCATTTGCTGAAGAAGATAAATCTCTTTGAAAGGGGGGTTAGATTATTCAGCTGAATGTGATCAATTTTATTTGTAGTGAAAGTTTGAAACAAGATTAGTTACAGATGGAGGCTCAGCTGCTGAATAGAAGTGGTTCCAATTCTGTTTTCTTTTAAAATCTTAACCTTGTTCGACCTGATCCTGAGCCTCTCTGAGCCTCTCAAGTCTGAGAGCCCGGCCTGAAAACCACTTCACATCCCAGCGTAACTTACGGGTTTGCTCAGGTATGCCTCATGACTCAGTGCAGGTCCCCATGCTGGACGCGGGCGTCTCTCTACTTCCTGTAAGCCAGTCGGAAGCTCGATCCTTTGTTCCACTTCAACCTGTTGTGTCATTTCCCCGCTCGCTCTTCCCGTCAGAGTGCGATCTGACGCCAGCGGGACACAACACTACGCTTCGTGTAAATAAAAAACCTCCTAAAACCCAAACAGCAGAGGCAGGATGTTAAGCAAGGGCCCAGTGATCCAGTTTGGTGACTAACAATCTCTGAGATCTGTGTCGTCTATAATATCACAGTGACTTAAGGTTTCTCTGTGAATATAGTGCACTGTGTAATTATTCTTTTCAAGCATTGGAATGGGATTAGCTCATTCACAGAGAAGGTATTTCACTTTGTGACGCATGGCGCAGGTGAGTGAATACCCAACATACCTCAGCAGACACACACACCCTCAGGTCACGGCTCAGGTGATGCAGAGTCGCCAGGTATCTGTGACAGACTGAACTTCAGTGAAAGTTAAAGTTGGGCTGGAAAAAGAGTGTTTGACCTGAATCCAGATCTCCATGGTTCACCGCTGCTCGCCATTAATCATGCCTCCATCCGAATAAAGGTCATCTGCTTCCCAGATCTGGGAGTCTGGATAGATTGGACCAAACTCCTGTCCCCCCCCCCCCCCCCCCCCCCCCCACCCCACCATCCAATCCACAAAGGCGTCATTCTCCTAATCGTCTGAAGCCATGACGACCGCTTATTTTTTATTTTTTTATCAAACATCCATTTCTGTCTGCTGAGTCACGGGGAAAGAACTCAGCAGATCTTGGGCTCGATCTGCCCGCTTGCTGTAATTCAATTCAATTCAAAGACACAAATAATCTCAGGCAGGGAAACAACAATAAATACAGGCAACAACATGGCCATTAACTAAAAGTACGTTGCGGAATACAGGAGTTTCAAACCCTCCTGTTGGAAACCACCGGGACCCGTCGGAAATAACGACACTTGAACGATGATTTGTTGTTGTCTGTTTGTGACACGTTCCCTAATAGCAACCTAATAGCCGCCGATGTCCAGACCACATCCGCTCTGCTGTAAATATAGAAGGAAAAAAAAAAGGCCACAACAACCAGCAAACTCTAAATACGTCCCAGTAAGCTGATATTTTCCCGAATAGGCCGAGTTCATCTCTTGGTTTACGCCTGTTTTTCACCGAGAATCTCATGAATGTGGCACCTCTCATAGGGAAGACATGCGTGTGTATTGGATGTACAAAACCACACACACACACACACACACACACACACACACACACACACACACACACACACACACACACACACACACACACACACACACACACACACACACAGACATATGCTGTATATATCCACACACAGTGTCGTCAGGGCCTGCAGAGCTCCAGCAGGGATCATGTTGCTTAAGACCCAGCTGTCCGCAGAGAAGCTTCAGACAGAGAGAGGAGACGCTGTCAGGAATGTCTACAAGTCGGTGAGGGGGCGGACATCCGAGGGCGAGAGAGAGCTCCACACACATGGCAACAAAAAGATTAGTATCAGACGGTGACTTAGAACTTTAGACTTTGGTCAAACGGAAACTGAGCTCGGATTCGTCACTGAATCATCAGTCAGGTCTCTGGTTCTGACTTTTTCATTATAGGCCCCATATGGTATAACATTTGCTAATTAGGAACTTACACAACTTATACAGCCGAGGTTTATGATAAACTCAAGTAGCCTGCTGGACATATTAAACCTGCTATAAGACGGATGGATGAAAAAGTCAGAGCAAATCTACAGATGATCATTCCAGTTGAAATTTAACCCCAAACTATACATATGAACCTCACGGTGGGTTATGATAGAGGAAGATCAGGATCACTATATTGCGTAGGATGTATCATGTGGGAACCATGAATGTCTCCATCTGATATATGTGGAAATATCTTACAGGATAAGTAAAAACATCTCCCTGCTGCAAGGTGACGATGGAGGAAAAGACAAGAGATCACGCTTTGACTTTATGTATGTAACATGGTAGTAGATGGGACATGGGCCGAAATAAAAAACTCAAAGTACACGTTGATTAAATTTGCGGTAGTTTTTATTACAATGATATTTGTTCAAGTATTATTTTTTCTGGTAAGTTTGGTTTTAATAATTTATTTACATCATGATTGACACCTGAGAATGACTTGTGAATGGCGCAGTGTGTGTATCGATGGAACCTGGAACCTTGGCTCTCCTCCACAATCACTTCTGCACAGACACTGGCACCAAAACGTAAAAAGTGTGAGATGGCAGCGGCCGTATGATGGAGATAGTTTAGCTCCTTTTTTTGTCAAATTGGAAGAAGTGGAGACGCGTTGTCAAACTTTATAAACACGGGATCCTTTGAGATCACCAAAGTCATTGAAATACAACCCCTGGATACCATGAATGTTTGTTTCACAGTAATTGGTTCAATAATTTGTGAGACATTTTAAGTGGAGAGTGATTAGCGATGGCTAGGAACTCCATCACACCACCTCTAATCTTTAATTACTTTTAACCATAAAGATAATTGTCCTCCTGAACAGTTCTGACACTTAGTTCTGACAATTATCCAGAGTACAGAATGTTTCATCTGAAATTCCAACCTCCATTAACTGTGCATAAAGATGGAAGACATGACAGCTTTCCAAAAAGTGAAGCCAAAGCATCTTGGTTGCCCCCTGGTGGATGGCTGCAGTGTAGGTCATAAATCCTGCCTCCTTCATGTTAATGGATGGGACATGGACCAAACTAAGAACACCTCAAATACATTTTGAAACATCATGATTGACAGCTGACACTGATTGGTCCAGCACATGTATCATCGGTGGGACCTCGATCCTTCATCACTACGGCGCAGACTCTGACTCCAAATGTGCAAGATGGCCGCGTTCACATCCAGGATGTACTGGCTTCATTTTGGATATTAAGTGCAGATGTGTCGTCCGTCTTTATTTACAGTCTATGGGGTCTTGTCTTGTTAAACTATCAGTGCAGCTGGATACAACCAGATGTAAGTGGTGTTAATGGGACTGCTCCTTTAACGGGTCCTGTGAGCGGAGGAGCGGAGCAGCTGGGGTTCAGGAGTCTGGTTGTGGCTCTAACTGGGCTCCAGAGGGGGAGCTTCAGTTTCCAGCACCTGCCTGAGTGGGTGTGTGAGGAGATGAGCAAGAACAGATTAGAATAACATTACATTTCCCAGGAAGTCTCATGTGAGACATTCATTCAGTCAAAACATTGTTATGTTAGCAAATGGCTGATGAACCCAAATCACAGGATGAGATGGAGAAAATATGTTTATCCTTTAAATTCAAACAATCCGAATGACAGATGTAGTTACAGAGCCAGAAGGGAAAACCTGCTGTTCATGAAGATTACTCACATCTTTATTCATCAGAAGTAACATTTTACTCACAGAACCTGATCGTATCTCAATGCATTTAGCTTTCTTAAGTTCATTCTTTGTTTGGGGTATATTTTGGGGCTTTAAGGACAGAGTAAGATGTGAAAGCGGGACAGAGAGAGAGTGTGTGTGTGTGTGGGGGGGGGGGTTTGAACCCGGATCGCTGCAGTGGCTTTATAAGAAATATAAATCTCAATTAATTTGGTAGAAATGAACTTTCTTCAGACAGAACCATTCACTTTGCCTGATGTGAAAACTGTTAATCAAAAGCCAGCCGCTTTCAGAGCCTCCAGCAGACACGCTCCCCATAAGAGAATATTAAGTCTTTATTACGATTTTGAAACCTAATGTAATATAATTAACTTTTTTGAGGTGGTTAATAACACACCTCTCTGTGGTGTGACAAACAATTACTGCAGCTAAGAGTATTCAGAGGGCGCAGGCCTCTGCTAATGGCTAACGGGCCAATCTCGCCATGTTAAAGAAAGTGAAGAAAAAGCCCTGGATCTGCACATTTATCTAGATCTGCTCCAAAATGTAATGGGTTCTTGCCTTGGATCACACCCCACCCCCCCACGCCTCCACACAATTTAATAGAGATTGATTTAGTACTTTTTGAGTAATCCGGACAAACGACAAGGAAAGTACCAGGTCCTTGGAGGAGGTAACGAACAGGGAGAACTCATGAGCAGTGAAAAACAAGCAGATGAGGAAAGCGGAGCAGGGACTCAAAAGGAAACCTGAGGGCAAAGTTCAGGTGACGCCGTGCGATTCTTTAAGGTGCCACTAAATACCAGCAGCTGATCGTCACTCACATGAGTTACAGTAAGTTACACCTGCTGTCGGTGCAGCCACGTGAGCAGCCGCGTCTGACGTGAAACTGAAGGTGAAATGAATGCTTGTAATAACCTGTAATCATGACCCTGGGTCCAGAGCTGAGGAATTAGCTCAGCGCAGATATTA
This sequence comes from Hippoglossus hippoglossus, assembly GCF_009819705.1. Taxonomy (NCBI): domain Eukaryota; kingdom Metazoa; phylum Chordata; class Actinopteri; order Pleuronectiformes; family Pleuronectidae; genus Hippoglossus; species Hippoglossus hippoglossus. The sequence goes on along the minus strand of NC_047156.1, from coordinate 7,646,237 downwards.
CACAAGAGGAACGAGAGTGCAAGAGAAAGAAAGATAAATGAGCGCATAAAGAGAAAGGGAGGGGGGCATTTTCAGCAAAGAGAATATTACATGTACCACGTGATTTGCCAAGAGGGAAAGAAATGGATGCAGGAATTCCCCTGTGCCGCACCAAAGCCAACAACATACCAGGTCCGAGCTAATCAACTGCTGTTTCCACGGGGATATAACGCCCTGCACACACAGTCTGCTGGAGGCTTTTCTATCAATCTTTCTCTCCATCTTTTCACTTTTAGGAAATGGTTCGACGTGAGCAAACACGACGCCTATAATGGAAAAAGATAAACCATTCCATTTGCATTTAAAGGTTCAGTGTGTACGATTTAGGTGAAAGGGATCTATTGGCAGAAAGTGAATATAAAATAATCCTTGTGATCTTTTCTCTAGTGTGTTTCATCAAAACTGTACATTCTTGTTTTCTTTACCCTATTTAAATACTTTATATTTACATCAGTTGCAGGTCCTCTCTACGGAGGACGCCATGTTTTTTACAGTAGCCCAAACTGGACAAACTAACACCTTTTGAGTTTTTATGACATATATCAGTCAACATAACAGATTTTTTTATCAAGATCCGTGAAATCGTTACCGTCATCCAGGAGGTTATGTTTTCACCCCGGTCTGTTTGTTTGTGGGTTGGTTTTGTTTGATTGATTACGCAAAAAACTACTGGACAGATTAACACAACACTTGGTGGAAGGATGTGAATCAGGAAAGGATCCATTTAATCTTTGTGTGGATCTGAGTCATCCGGGATTTTTTTTTTTTTTCACTTTCTGTAACATTGGGACAGAGGGTGTTTTTCTTTTTGTTTCATTCTCACTGAATTTCACCGGGAAAAATTAATGGATCTTGATGAAAGAAATCAGGCACATTCAGACAACTGATATCAATGCGTGTGTGGGATTTTATGCAGCTCTACTGAGCGTCATCCTTGTTCTCTGAGAAATCAACGGAAATGTTGAAAAAGGCCCAAAAAATATTTTGGGTCATGCCCCACCCTTTCCTGGGAATCAGTTAAGTCGTTTTTGTGTAATCCTGGTTACACAATGGTAATTGTTTCCAGAGCAGGTTTGTTTAGTAACAGTAACATTTGAAACACACATGATTAAAAACACAATTATATTTTACATGATATTTAGTGCTGTGCAACAGGGAAATCAAAGCTGCTCCTCTGCAGACGTCTCTTAACGTGGTAGAATGACAGAGAGCAGAGAACCGGCTGGGGAAGCTGGAAAGTCCCTTTATAAGAGAACAGGTTCTCACACAATGCATTCCTGCAGTCCCAGGTCCGACATATTGTTTCAGCGCTTGGCTCCAGCTCCCTGATCACTTCAGCAGTGTGGTATTGACCCGGCAACAAATGTCTCCATCAATCTTAGCAGAACACAGCGGAGGTGTATTGTTCAAAGACACAGCGGAGGGACTTTAATCAGCGCTGATCAGGGTGTAGGCTTGTGTTTCCGTGTCTGCATACCTTGGCTGTGTGGGGCGGGGACCTCTCAGCAGCCACCCAGGATGCCTGCTGTGTGGGTGGATCTGTAGACGGATGGATGGATGGATGGAGGGAGGGATGGAGGGAGGGATGGAGGGAGGGTGGAGGCTCTCGTCTGACACGCAGGAAGCAGACAGGAAGACACAGAAGTTTCAGTTGTGTTTTTCCAATTATTTTGAATTCCGTGGAAAGAAAACTGTGCCAATAAAGAAATCTGAAAATGCAGGAAAATGATTGGAAAATATAGTTTCAAACTAAGACTGGTGTCAAACAAGGAATGTAGTCTGAACCCAAACTAGACATCCAGAGATATTTAATGTTTAAACTTTAAATCTGAAAGTCAACATCTGGGCAACAAGAAATATTTGTCTTTCTTGAACGACAGGTTGATCCAAACAGAAGATGCTGTTTGTTACAGTTGATATGATTCATTGAGATATTTAACTTACCACCTTCTCCAGTGCCTCAGGCTCCTTCAACCTTTTGTAATCCTCAAACTGAAGAGCACCAGAGGGACATTGCTCACCAAACCCAGGCTGCACTCAAACCCGGTGGCTTTTTGACAAAAAGCTAAAAATCACTCTAAAGGGAAAACTGTAAGAGCAAAACAATGTCCTCAAAGATGATAAAATAGTCCATAGAGCTGAATATAACTTTTTGCGATGATTCTCCACGTGCAAAAATAGAACAAGTAAAACAAATAAAATAGAATAGAATAAAATAGAATAAAATAAATGGGATTCAATAAATGAAACAGCCTATTTCATGATGTACATCACAGCAGGAAATGCACAGGTGGAATCATTTCATTTCACAATGTCTGTTATACTTTTAAAAACCTAAAACGTTTTATGACATTTCTAATAAAAGCTCAGTCTGGTTAATCACATGATACATTGACACTGTGGCCTCATCAAACCGGCCAGAGGCTGGATGTCACTGACATTACAAAGCTGAGACTGGCTGCTTGTATAAATCCCCTATAGAAGACGGGTATGTGAAGACTGAGGCGTAAAATAAGAGGAAATCCTGTTTGTCATGGCTCAAGGGTCTTTCCCGAGAAGCAGGGGGGGTTTCACAATGGTCCTCTCTGTCCAGACCGGGCCTCCGACTGAGCACAGTGGCAACCTTTTGCCAAATAGACTGCGGCTGTAGTGGAGGTTAACATTAATCAAATCGGACAGCACATTTAAAATGCAGCACAAGCACACTTCACTAATGTAAACATACATTTTATACCTGTGTGAGTCTGTGAGGATGGAGATTACTTCTGCAGAGGAGGTCGTGATTTCATCTGCGTTTGTTTGTTTTTTTAACAGATCGTTTTTCAACTTCCGTAGGTCCTGATGAAAAAAATCAGGCTTGTTAAGGGGACTGATATTTATGAATATGAGTAATTTTGTGCAGATCCAAATATAAATCTGAGTTTAAATGTGGTTTCGTAAGGGAAACGTTCAAATGCTAAATATGGGACATCACTTGTAAGATTCATGTTTTTCTCACACAGTTGTATAATTTACAAGCAAAAAAATTACAGATTTTTCATCACGAATAGTGGGATGTGTTTAATCTTGTAATTTTTCAAATAAAGTTTATTTATATCTTATAATTTATTTCTTTGTTATTATAATTATGAGCTGCAGTGATAGTATTCAAGAAGGAAAAACATGCAATAGAGTTTTAAAAGTCCTGCGAGTCACGGTGACGCTGTTTCCATGCCGTTCCCGTCTCTGTGCCAGCAGCCTCCTCCGCTTCTCCACCCTGTTTCACATTTCACATCGGATCAGTGTATAAACTGGGCACAGGCTGCAACCTGTGTGTTACTCCTCATACTCGTTTCAAAATCCATTAGAGTTTACTGGAAAAACTTTTCCCATGACGGCAGAAAAAAACGCTTCTAATGGTGTGTGAGTCAGTTTGTGTTTGAAAATTTAATTTTTGCTCCTTGTGCTCCAGACAGAGTTCTGAATGATGTCATCTCCTATGGATGTCATATTCAGTGAGCACTCCGGAGACCGACACCCGGCCGTATATGTCAAAAACACACACAACCCCCGGACCGATTGTTAAAACACGGGGCGCAGATGTCTCGTCCTGTCCCCATGAGGTGCACAGATTTGTGCTCACACCAGTTAAAGATGAGTGTGGGACCCATGTGAGCTGTGGGAACAGGAGAATGAGGTGTAGGTTTACACAACCCCCAAGGAAACGTGGAGAAATGACTCCAGCAGGAGAGACGGAGCCAGAAATTCAGGTTTTTACATGAAATGTTGGATCATTAAATATGAAAGATGAGATCCTGGCAAAAAAAACTGGCTCCACATGCTGAGAAATATGGGATGACCGAGTGCAGTGGCTGTGCATGTATGAGACATGCAGTACCACATCTACACACACACACACATGTACACATACACACACACAAAGACTCTTTCACAGCAGTTTGATCCACACAATCCCTGTTCCACTGAAACAGAATCTCTTTTCTTCACTCAGTTATCACCGACTGTGTGTTCATGTGTGTGTGTGTGTGTGTGGGGGGGGGGGGGTTATGACTGTGTGTCAGCTATCCGAGCCAGAGGACAAGGGGCAGGGACGGGGATGGAGATGTTTGGGGGGTATAGAGGACTCGGAGAGTGGGTGGATTATTGGGTAATGAGTCACTGGAGCCTCCTTCAAAGCCTCAGCTCTCCCAGCCCGGCACCACCCGCCCTCCAACACCCGAGCAGGGAGGTCCGCTGGAATCTGGGCCCTGAGTGTGGAAGAGCTGAGTGGGCAGGCCAAATACAGTGCGCACACACATGGATGACAGCAGCATGCACACACACACTCGCTCTCACACTCTCACTCACTCACACACACACACACACACACACACACACACACACACACACACACACACACACACACACACACACACACACACACACACACACACATACATACACGCACACACACACACACACACACACACACTCACTCCTTGTCTCTAACTAGGGTCAGAATCTCGCCACAGAGGATGCGGCCTCTGTAACAAAGGTTCCTACTGTAGAAAATGCGAGGGGAGCATATACAGTGTGAGGCTGTCTGTACTAAGTGTAAGTGCAATGCAATTTATTATCTTTCCATAGTGAGCTGGTGTACACAATCTGAGACTGTGTGTGTGTGTGTGTGTGGATGGATGAAAAGACGTAAGATACTTGGCGTTTTTGTGCATCTGTAAGTTGCTAATGTAATTTTCTTCGGCTTAATTCATTTACATCCTGTACGCACACACACACACACACACACACACACACACACACACACACACACACACACACACACACACACACGCACAAACACACACACACACACCCTGGCATGTAATGACCTTCAAATTTGACCCAGAGACACAAGTGTGTTTGTGCGAAAAAACAACAACAACCTGCTGGCAACAAACTCCCATGTGTCACATCTTTGTGTTAATGCTGACGATGAGCCCGGTAGCAAGTGTGACGTCTGTATAGGATTTCAAACACACACACACACACACACACACACACACACACACACACACATAAATGCACCAGCTGTGACCTCATGTCACAGCTTTCACTCCCCTGTTTATTAGATCACAAGCAACTGTTTGACTGACAGACGGAAATGAGAAGGGAGGAAGAAGAGGAGAGAAATGTGTATTTATATGTCTAGCCTAGATGACCACTCAAAGCTCTTTACAGAATAGGATCGAACTGATAACTTTCTGATGAGTGGATGACCCGCTCTACCTCCTGAGCCAGGAGAGGAGACTTTTTTTTAGACATCATTAAACCTCATGCGGCTGCAGAACCTCATGCACGCTGTAGAGGTCGAAGGTCACACTTCATGGTGACACTGGTGATGTTCATAAAATAATTAACAGACATGATACACAATTCTCATTACTTTTTCCACTTTGAGTATATATATGATATATATGATATATCATATATATCATCATTTTGAGTTTGAACAGACAGAACATGATGGCCTACATATTTTCTCGTTAAACTGTGGGGCAGGCGGGCAGGCGGGCAGGCGGGCAGGCGAGCAGGCGGGCGGGTGGCTGGCGGGCAGGCGGGCAGGCGGGCAGGCGGGCTGAGTGCTCAGGGACAAGACTCGACAAGAGCAGCAGTTCAACACGGAAGCCTCACAGGAAGGCAGCTCCACTACCATGACAACAAACCAAAGAATGACACTGGTAATAGCTGTGCGGTTTGTGTAATGACTGATTTACCGACATTATAACTTAGTGAGAGACTAATTATAACACCTCAATATGTTTGATTGTTGTCTCCTCCACTGTGAAAGAAACAGTTTCTACTATGGAAACGAAGCAGGTCATGTGTACCTGTCGGCACAAGAGGATCACCCACGAACCTTTTTCCTTGAAACTACATCACGTGATGTGAGTGATTGGCACGGCAACAGAAAGGCAGGGCATAGCTACAACCATCCCAACAAATCGGTACTCGCCTGAGTTTCCCTTTTAAATTGAGACGTCATGATTCATCCTCCCAATAATTTATAGTCAAGTTCGATGAGTCTATTTACGTGGAGACACATTTTGGTTTCGTTATCTCCTCCAAGGAAACGAAGCTGGTGAGTAAATACTCAGAATCACATGATCCAACATCAGGGTCAATCCAATATAGGCTCAGATCACCGGGATCCAAATTAGTCGTTGAAGAACGATTCGGTGAAAAGAACAAATCACTTTCTGAAGGTCTCGTACAGTTTTGAGCAAAGTCACAGAAACTCACTCACTTCGAGGCCATTCTTTACACTCTTAACTCTTAATTAAATTCTGTAGTTACCTGGTAGATGCATACATCAATGGCCTAGTTGTTGTTACACTTAATAATCCACATGAGTTACCCATTGTTTAAACAGACTTTCCTCGAAGATCACAAACTTAAAATCTAGTAGTGGTAAATAAAATGGTTAATGGACCACATTTATTTCATATAAGCTTTAAAGCTATAAACTGGATTACAATCTTTCTACCATCAGGCAGATTGTAAAATCACAGCATGATTACTTCAATATTTAGTCTGAGCATTGATTGAAATTGTTAATCCCATATGAAGAAATATTGTTCTGCAAAATAATGGGTGAGGTTCCGTTTTTGTCTCCCATGGGAGAAATATTTCTTGGATTACGGTCGAAGCTGATGCATGAGAATAAAGTTCAAACAGCATCATCACAGTCTTCATCATCGTCATCATCATCATCATCGTCACTGTCGAAAGCTCCAGAACAAGAGCCTGTGAGTGGAGAGATTTTGTCTGGAAGCTTGAACTTTAACATTTGAGTCAACTTGCTCTGAATAATGTTAAGTTTGAACATCTGTGTTTCCATGGCAACGGATCAAACTTCATCTGATGATAACCAGATGTTGTGGTCAAGTAAAGTACTCGAACATTCCAATACTTCATTTAGTTACTATGCTTTAAAGTTACCATTAACCACTGCCACACAAAATAAACTTGTTCACTCACATTACAGGACTAACTCAGCACCATGTGCAGCAAAGACAAACAAATAGACACGCCACACACACACACACACACACACACACACACACACACACACACACACACACACACACACACATTCCCTCTGCCTCCTCTCGTCTGCCCTCAGGAAGGCAGGTCCAGACACGTTCTCTCACTGTGTCTGGCTCCCTCCTGCCGCTCAGCACGAGGACCAGGCCTGAGCTGCAGCAGAGCAGCGACACCACACAGGAAACACCCAACCTCACTCCTGCTGCTGCTGCTCTTCAGCCAAAACAAGCAGGACACACCCAGGAGCAGCTGGACGTTTACCTGCTGAGAAACTACAGAGGAGGACGGGTCAAAGTATGGCTGAGGGAAAAGACAGGTGAAGGATTAAGAGCTAAAAATGTCTAATAATTAAAAAAGACATTAGACATCTTTCTGCCTTAAATTAATGTACATTACATATCGGGTTTGTTTCAAATTCAATGCATTAGCTCAACAATTGAAATACTCCTGCAAAGAGTCGATGTGGCTCAGGAGATAGAGCGGGTCGTCCACTCACCAGAAGGTCAGTGGTTCGATCCCAGTATTCCACATTTCACATACCCGAGCAAATTGCCTCTGACAGCTGTGCTGCACATAGATGTTCTATATGAATGTGTGTGTGAATCAGTGAATGGCAGAACTGTAAAGTGCTCTATAAATACATTCACTATAATATATGTATTACATCATGTTTTCCTAATTAACTTTAATCAATTTGTGGTTTTAGGTGAGGTGCCCTGTCTACTTCTTGGCCAGGGGCAGTATCTTCCTGGAATCTCACCGGGTTTCCTGACAGTTAGTCCTGGCTAAGAAAACAGTCAAATAACCAAATAACCCTTAAAACATGGGATTAAATGGGTCGTGCATGGGACAGGGATCCAGGGAGGTCAAGACCAGCTCCATGAACATGTAACAGAAAGAATAAAAAAAGAAATGCATGTAGGTTGAGGTCCTTTATTCCTTTATTTCCATCTGACTTAATGATGTCTGGACGTTCCCTCACTGTGTCCGTTGATGCCGGCTGTGAGTGGGATGGTGCATTTTGCCAGAGAGTAGTTAACACCCTTCGTTCATCCAGTGCCAGGAGACGTAAACAGATTCCAACACACACACACACACACACACACACACACACACACACACACACACACACACACACACACACACACACACACACACACAAAGGGTAAGGAAAGTGTTACAAACTCAAGATGTCACACACAAGCTGAAAGGAGCCGCCTTTGATTCAGTTACTTACTGCCTGGAAAATAAACACACACATTCTCCACTGACCTAATTTGGAGTGTCAGTCCTTCCGTCAGCCCCGAACACACTGTTTGACAACACAATGGTCCAGTGTGCACCCACTCCAAACATCCAGCTAACTCCAGAGAGTAGAAACAAGCTACGGAGGAGGAGATCCCCCTCTTGATCTTTACCCTGCAACTAAAACTGCCCAATCGGCTGTTTAGCCCCTCGTTTGTTTTAGAAAGACGACAAAACGTGGCTTGAGGTAGAAACATTGGTGCCCAGTTGAATCTCACCAGCTTTGGTTCAGTGGTTTAGTAAAATAGACCATAGACTGTAAAATAAAAATGAACGACACGTCTCCAATTCCTCCCACTATCCAGAAATGAAGCCAAAATACGATATGAACATCTTGTGCATTTGGAGCCAGAGTCTGAGCAGAAGCAATCAGGGGATGGAGCTGCAGTACATGTTCGACCAATCAGGGGTCAGTCTCAGTTATCAAACATGACATTTCGCAATGGTTTTATAGCATCAAATAACTGACATGCAATCAGAACTACCTTAAATGACAGAAAACCATGTTTGAGAAAAATCTATTTGACGTGTGTGCTTTGACTTTTTAGTTTGGTCCAAGTCCCATCTGTCAACATGAAGGAGACAGGGATTTATGACGTATACTGCAGCTGGCTTCACTTTTCGGGGAGCTGTCACGTCGCCTGTCGTTATATATACATGTCTGTTGCCTCCATAGACCTTTCAATCAAAGTGGAGAAAGAAAAAACTAAGAATCTACGAGGGTTCTATGAATCAGAGCCAAAAATGGAGGCCTTCAAAATAAAAAGCAGCATTGCTACAGGCTGCATATCTGGAATATCATTAAATCCTTTAATGCAGCGTGAGCAACTTCTAACACTTAACTGTGTGAAGTGAAAAAAGGGAAATTCAGATCAGGTCGAGCCACGCCACACCACAGGCTTCATGCAGCAACAGTGTCATTACTAAACCACAAACCCGTCCCTCTGCAGCACATTAATCTCTGGTTGGATCGACCTGACACTTTGACATGCCAGGTATTAACCTGATCCCACTTCAAAGACAAAAAGAACTCAATCAATGTCTGATGTGTAATCACCATCAAATCCCCACATGCAGAAGCAAGAGGAAGTGAGAAATGTGCCACATAACACACATCGGATCCAAAACCTGTGCGTGAAGCCAAACAGGTCCATAAAACACTTTTGGAGTCTAAGGGTTAAACAGTGTTGCAGCCAAATCCAAAACCATTGAAGTAACTGGTGAGTCCTTCTTGCCTCCATACTGCTCCTGTGGTGTCATCCAAGTGTAGGTGAAGCTCCTGTTGGTTTCAATGTGCTGGGCAGGTGACAGGTGTGTTTACAGTGTTGGTGAGCTCTAGATTTATGGATGGTTTTATAAACATGGGTAGGGACATTGGTTTCACAGGGTGGGACGCACATACACTCACATGCATGCTGGGCCCAAAGCACTAGTTATGTATCCACTATATCTTTCCATAGAAAGCAGTAATTTGCTGGCCATATTAATATTCACAAACCTGCATCGATAATCTTTCAAATGTATAAGTTAAGTTCACTTCAATCATAGAGACACATTTCCAAAAGTGTTGTCAGCTTCCCATTAAGCATCATAAACCCGGCAGCTGTTTCCAGTTAAGTCCAGTATTAAGTTTTGTACAATGTCCAGCTACTGACTTTAATTTGATTGTTGCTCTTTTCTAAGCCCCAACTTATTAGAGTAGCTCAGAGTTGTTTGTTGACAGTACTTGAGGCAGTATGCAGGCCCCCGACACTGTGTGTGTGTGTGTGTGTGTGTGTGTGTGTGTGTGTGTGTGTGGGGGGGGGGGCTCCGGAACACTACACTGGGGATTAAATCTGTGTGTGGCAGATATGTTGATCCCCGTGTCTACCGAGAGATTTTCACCTGCTCAGGTTTAACCCTGCAGGGCTCGGGGCTCCACACAGTTTCGGTGTCAGACAAAACACAACACACTTCATGTAGTTGTTCACAACATCGAGTCTCAGCTGCTGTGTTGATCTTTGCTGCTTCTACAGACTCAGTAGCTTTTTTTGTTTAGTCTAATCCAACATTTCTTCCATGTCATGAATTATTAAAATAACACTAAAATAAATGAGCAAATTTCCATGAAACTTGGAAGGATGTGTTGTGGGTCAAGGAGGGAGCGGATCTGAATCACATCAACATTTTCAAAGTTTTCCCAAGAAATAATTCATGGATCTTGATAAAGAAAATCTGGTAGATTTAGGGAACTGATGAACAGCTTGATTAAATCTAAAAGGACGGTTGAGCCTTGGCAGAGGTTCACACACTACTGAGTTTGTTTGTAAGCAAGATTAAACAAAAACAGCCCGATGGATTGAAACTTGTTACAACAATGTGGTATTGGTTAGAATTGAACCCATTAACTTTAAGGTGCAGATGAACTGGCTCATGGGGCAGATCCTGGATTTCTTTCACTCTATAATATTGTGAGCATTTTTCTAGACGTTCCTTTATTTCTCAAGAGAATAATTCAGGGAAATTGATGAAAGACATCTGGTATTTTTAGGGTTGTAATATCTATAAGGAAGCGAAATTGGGTGCAGCTTGATTGAATTGAAGGGGACTGTTGGGCCTTGATGGTGGTATGTTATCTAGTTATAAGATAAATACCTTGGTTGACAGTCCCAGTATAACAAGACCTTACCTTAACCACATTAGTGTCTCCCTCTAGTGGTGAATGACAATACATTCCATCTGTACACTGAAAGATTTCTCGATGCTTTGAAGACCAGCAGATTTTTTTTATTAAAAGACATTAATGAGTCCAGTCAGTGTCAGGCTTAAAGTATTTTTACTGTAGTGCTACAGTACGCAACAGGTATGCATGAAAACATCGGGCGACGTCATGTTCTCTGTAGTTTCATTCCATATAACAAAAGTATCTGGCAGGTAGAATCCCCACGGCATGGCAGTAGAGTAGAAAACAGGGAAATGAAAAAAAAACAAAAAGAATATACAAATAAAAGGTGTAAATAAAAGCATTCAAAGAGTCGAGATTCTTCATGTGCTCTCTGATTCTACTGGCAATTCAGCGTTAGAGAAGCAAGCGCACAGACCTGGCCTCTTTTAGCACAACTTATAATGGCTTACTCGCACTCATGTGCTCCCTCACACTGACACATACACACACACAGACACACACATCCATCCATGGGAGAGCGATTGTCACCCCTGGTCTCAGTCCTCCAAACTGAATTAGATTAGGAAAGTCTAGGTTAATCACCCAATAAATACATTCTGAAATCTCATTTTTTTAACACAGACCGCTTGACAAATATATACAAAGTGATTAAAAGATAAAAGTAACTCATTACTAAGTGTTTACATCATAAAACAGTGAACATGAACATGGTGTGGACCGAGATGCACACACACACAATCTCCTTCTATTAGGCCCAAGTATCCAATTTAATTGTCTCCACTCGTTCTCTCCCTCTCTTCCGCCACATTCTGCTTCTTTACGTAACTGATTGTACACACGAGTGTCGTGGTCGAGACCAAAGCCTTTTGCGTTACTACTATCCCTTCAGCTACGGCACTACAGGCACACAAATTCAAAGACACTGTTTGGCTCTATGCCCCGCCTCGCTCCCATGATCCTTCCTTCTCGCGTGTCGCAACGAACGCACACAGTGCTCCCTGTAAACAAGTACTCTTTGTTCTGTCAGATTATAAATACTGTTTTGGTAAAATCATCATCATCATTAAAAGACGAGACAGAGTGTATTTGAGCGCATATCGATACAAAACACAAAGAATTGCACTGTTGGAAGATTTTCCTTCCTCGTTTCTATAGGTTGCGTTTTACTTCTTCTTCGTCTTCTTCTTTTTTGGCTTCAGCGTTAAGGCCCAAAAATCTGGAGTGGAAGGGGAGAAGGAGAAGTCCAAGCGGTGGTCTGCCTGCGCCCATAGGGCCCTACTGTGGACACGTACAACACACATACAAGCACACTCACAGATAAACAGTATTACAGGGCGATATAAAAAGACACTAAGGAATGGTGAAACATCCTCTCTGTCATTTCTTTTTGTGAAATCATTCTTCATCATACATTTCATCTTCATATTCTAAATCTTTTTAGCCGTGCTTGTCTCTCATCCCTCCTTTCCTGTCCAAAGTGCGTGGGTGCCGGTGCTGTTTCAGTCTGGCTACACTAGGGGGTGCCGTTTCTCTCAGCAGATGACTGACAGGCGGTGGCTGTGTTTATTGCTATAATGTCTGTGCTCCTCCCATCGTGGAGGAAACAAACGGGACAAAGTTGCCCTCCTGACACTGATCTGAGGTCTTTGCCCCCACTGCTGATTAGAGTCTGTGCTTTCTGGAAGGATCTCTTGTCAAATCAGTGCTGGAAGGAAACTCCCTCCCTGAGGAGCAGGCTCAGGTGAAGACGTAGTTGAGGAGGAGCTGAGAGAGGAGCAGAACACAGAGGATGAGACAGTGACGGCCTGTTAACGACACGCCGTCCTCTGTCTCCCTCTGACGAGCCAGCTGACGACTCAGGACCACCAGGTTCCTGCAGGGAGAGAGAGAGAAGGGTCAGACTCAAGTGTTCACAACCTGGGGGACGGCAATCCTCGAGGAGCCCCAGGATTAAACTCTCAAGATGAGGTTATTTTATTACAGTGATCTACAGCTGTGCACTCAGATGAAGAGTATCAAGTAAACTGTTTAATGTTTTAAGAATCGTGAAGCAAAAACATTGGCAACAAGTCTAGAACCTGCAGTAAAATCACCACAATAAAAAAATCTATCAAAATCAGCCCAGTAGAAAACACGATGTGTGTGTGTGTGTTGCTTTCACCTCTGAATATCCTGCTGCGTCTTCTGTATGGATGTGATGGAGGCTTCCATCAGGGCCATGTCCTTTATGTCTTTACTGCACCGTGCACACTGGTTTGAAAATCCTGGACACAAGACGTGTGGGAAAATGCAATTAGGGTCAAGCAGTAAAAAAAAAAAAACACAAATTAAAGTGCATTGATTACATTTTGGGAACGTGGGGATAATTTGGTTCGTCGTCACAACTTCAACTGGCTGTTTGAGGGTTAAGACTTTGTTTTATGGTTAGGGTTAGAATTAAGTTTAGAGGTAGAGTTGAGGTTAGTCATTTAGGTGGGATGGTTAAGGTTACGGTAAAGCAGTAGAGCAGTGGTCACCAACCTTTTCGAGCCCAAGAGCACTTTTTAATTCCAAACGTAAGCCGAGAGCTACCACCCTGATATCTTCCAAAAAACCCACTTAGGAGGGTCATATTTATTATTTTTAGCAATTTCTGTTAAAGGCTGAATGTACAAGAAATAAATATACACAAAGAGAGGCAGTTGTGCAACTTTTTCTATTCAATGACAATATTCAAATTAATATCAATTCATATTTACAATGCAAAATATGTAGCTTCTCAGTTCCACATCATGTTCTGCAGAGGAGCTGCTACTGCAGCACAATGTTTTACATATAGGCTTTGATTTGAATATGGCCACAAATATGATAATTGCCCTGTATGAAAGAAGTCCCTTGTACTCAAATAAATACCAGTACTACACAGTATGAAGCCGTGCATCTTCTGCTCCAGCAAATATTTCACAATAAAAAAACATTACCTTTTTGAACAAGGGAATGGATTCCATCAACAGAAACGCTCGAGTGCTTTTATTTTTGAAAAGGCTTACAGAAAGTGTTGCAACCATTTGTTTGTGACATAAATTCATCAGATAAGCATTAAAACTCAGGTGAAAGATCATTTTCTCTGTTTATTCTGCTGTGAACCAAAATGTTTATCTGACTATGACACAAATGTATTTACAACACTTTCCGAACACGTTTCAAAGTAAAAGCACTCCAGCGTTTCACTTTCTGAATCCACTCATTTCAGCAGTCAGCAGTAGCGGACACACAGCGCGTGTGAAAAACAGACAACCGACACACAGCTGATCTGCGGCGCGACGACAGACAGTGAGTCCAGAGAGTTGGGGGATCGACAGTGAAGACTGGCAGATCGACGGGTTGGCGACCACTGCTCCACATTGTGCCGCTTTGCCGTCGCAAAAGTTGCCCCGCAAATGAGACACACACATTTTTCTTTCACTGTCGTAAAAAATAACTCTTCCTCCCAATCATTATGAAAATAGTATGTTTTCTTTCGCTTTTCTGCCATGTTTTCTTTAGTTTGGGGGGTAAAAACCACATCGAGCTCGCCATCGTTGCTGCTCCCGCTAGCTTGTCTCAGCATAGAGTGAGATGGCGGTTTGACTTTTTATTTTTTTTCAAATTTCAGTTTTTCTTTTTTTTCTTAATTTTTTTCTTTTTAAAATTTTTTTTTAATTTAGAGCATGCCTTGCGGGCGACTCGCGGGGTCCCTGCGGGCGACCAGGTGCCCACGGGCACCGTGTTGGCTACCTCTGCAGTAGAGGATTCATTATATCAATGAATGCCCTCTAAGTACAAATGTGTGAGTGTGTACCCACCTTCATTGTCTGAGGACTCTTGTGTGGGTTCAGGTGTGGTGCTGCTGCTCTCTGTGTTCTGGCTGCAGCTGGACGGTTGGCTGCTCGCCTTCCTGTGCTTCCCGTTCACCTCGGCCTGAGGAGACGAGGAGGAGGCTCAACATCGTTAACTTGTTCAAACTTCATAGCTGACAAATCGATAGTGAACTGCTGGTTCAACACTCTCTGAATATCACTCAAGCAAATACTGTATATGAGAAAGTGAGAAAAAAATGGCTACTCATACTTGTCCTGTATTTTTAGAGCATCTAAATATCAGGGACAGTTTGGTATGACAGGAAGTGAAGCAGCCTTCATTTTGATTAAGTGTCTATGACTCAGGATCAATAAAACAGTAGTTCAGCTCCAGCTGAGGAGTGTGTGATTGGGCTGACTGACCTTCTGTTGGATGGTCCAGCTGTGGCTGTACGACAGTTCACTGTGTTGTCTCTGGCGTTTCTTGTGCGTCTGAATCACTCCGTCCTTCTCGAACTGAACCAGGCAGCGCTCAGGGTCCCACGGCCGCATGCTGCCAAACAAGACATTATATTATCTCCACGTCTCCTCTCACTACTTGACAGCTCATCCCTCGTTTTGGTGACATGAAATGTTAACTACATATGTGAGATTGCCTGTGTTTTATGTGCTTGGTGAGTGTGTGTGTTCTTACTCCATGTGACTGTAGGTCCAGTCGGAGGTGATGGGGTCCTGATTGAAAAGTCGTGAGGTATAGGCTTTGTCTCCTCTCTCCCTGGCCTCTTGCCGCTGAGCCTCCTCCAGCACAAACTTTTCCTGGGTGGCCCTCATCTGGTCCCGATCCATGATGGCACTGGTCACATGCTGCCACAGTCTATCAACACACACACACACACAGTGACATTAGATCCAAAGGTTGTAATTTAGCAATATATTTGTAACTGTTTACATGACATTATGGAAAAAAATTTATAGTTTTTCTTGAGAAGAATTAACTAATTAATCTCTGAATAGACTGATTATAGACCAGAGAGTACATTTACCTTGTCAAACACATGTGTAATTAACATTAAGAATAACAGCATTTCTTTTAGGTGAGTCAGAACTCTGGTATTGTCTAACCTGACACACCTGAATAAAAGCCAGTATTAATGGTAGTAGATACAACTGTGCTTAACCCTGCAATGACAAATCAAAATGTCTTTAATGCTGTTTTCATGTCTGTCGAGTTCAAACTGAGTATTAATTCAATACATGGATGATAAAATATGTGGTTTACCTTTCAGACTCGAACTCTCCCTGCTGGTCGATCTGTACCACTTGTCTTTTGAGCCGGCTGTTGCGGATGTCTGCACTCGGGTTCCACAGCGACTCCTGCTGGCCGGAGCGCTTTTCATGAATGAACACCTCACTGTCCTGATTATAACAAAGATGAAAAAAAAAATCTCAGCCTTGTTACACAAATCAGTTCATCACTACTTAAACGTGCCTATCAATGTTACAGGTTACAGGCTCCCTGTGAGGCTCCTGTAGTTCATGAGTCTCCCTTCTGCTGCTGCAGGTAAGAACAGAGTTTAAAGCTCTCACC
Organism: Hippoglossus hippoglossus; assembly: GCF_009819705.1. Classification (NCBI taxonomy): domain Eukaryota; kingdom Metazoa; phylum Chordata; class Actinopteri; order Pleuronectiformes; family Pleuronectidae; genus Hippoglossus; species Hippoglossus hippoglossus. The sequence continues at coordinate 7,629,739 of NC_047156.1, read as the reverse complement.
CAATGTCCATCGACAGTGGCCAGCAGCTCCTCTCCGACAACGATCTTCCCGCTGATCTGATTCACGGAGCAGGAGCCTCCAAGGAAAGGCTGCGGTCAAAGTGATCAATACTTTTATTCAAATTACTGTGAAGCATCAGCTGCTAAATAGTCAACCAACTATTATGATGTAAGAAAAACAACTAGTCAAAGTCAATTTGGTTAAGGAATAAAAATTGTACCTTTAGTTTGAACTCCAGCTCTGTGAAACATTTGGTTTTCTCACACTCGATGGTGACCTTCCCGCCCAGCTCCAGTGTCATGGTGCCGTACAGGATACCTGCAGATGGCAGAATCACAGCATCAGATCAACCATGTTGATATGTGAGCGAGTTCGTTGATTGGATCGAAAAACAAGATAATTTACAACATCCTCAGAGTCCACACTCAGTGAATAAAGACATTGGACCTGACTTAGATTCCACCGATCATCCATGTCTAGAGTAGACCGATTTCATTGAATCTGCGGTAGATGAGTTTGTAGATTGACCTCCTGTTCTCACTGTACTGAAGCTATGTTTGGTAATGTAAGTGTGACAGTGAGGATTGTTTAATGTCTAAGGCACACAAACCTCTACATGATTATTATATCTAAAGAGATGAGGCTGTATGAAGGAGATCATGTTAGTCATGGAAACTGAAGCCCTGTGGTTCAGCAACAAGAATATGAACCGATTTTGTGATAGAAATCGCGTAAATATTTACTGTAGACCCGTTACCTTTGCAGTGAGCATAGGGCATTGTGATGACATACTCCTCATCTCTGCTGAGGAACAGCAGCTTCGCTTTTCCATCGAGAATAGCAGACAGAGAGTTTCCTACAGCAGAGGGACAGAAAAAAATCACAGTTCAAGAAAAGATCCTCCTTAAAAAGCTTCCACTGACAGACAGTTACTGTGCCTCTGAAGGAACGCTTGGATCTTTTATTAGCTACGTACCATAGAACTTGGACTTGGCCAGGATGCTTCCACTAATAGAAAAACCATCTTTCCTATTGCAGATGTAAAAAGCAGAGATGGGCGGATGGTGGGACACCTGGCAGAGAAAAGGGAGAGAGGTGTCAGATACCCACTGGCATGTACTACATTTTACACTTGCTGCATTTGGTAGGTGTATTCACGTGTTCCAGCTAAGAATGTGGTTTCACCTGTTCAGCTATGTAGAAAGTGCAGCTGTCGGTGTCAGGGTGAAGCCAGCAGCAGCGGAAGGTCTCCCCCAGGATTGGGTTGTAAGGCTTCTTCAAACCCTGGAAAATCAAAAACACAGACCGATGTGAGAATCATCTGCCACAAACTGTTTTCTGTCTCAAGTCAAACGATGCTGAGGACCAATTACATTGCAGGTAATCACGGGACCAAATAGGCTTCACTGATGACACTTTAACAGTTAAATCAAATAAGCCTCACTATGGAAATTATGACTCATTCATTGGACTCAATAATTCAGTAGGTAAACCACAGTATTGATTAAGCTTGCTCTAATGAGAGGTTATCAATATTCTACCCATCCCTCTACAGTGGGTCCGTTAGCAGTAGTCAGACAACATCATTAGTTGTAATAGGTACATGTGGGGTGTTTTGCTGTGGGGGTTGAAGACATACTGTGATTGGCCGGTGAGCCCACACGCACGCAGCATGCTGTCATGGGCAAACAGGTGGAGCTGAGCGAATCAATGTGCTGCACACGGCTCAATAATGAGGTGAGATTTTACCAATATGTGGCGTTCGATGTTGATACTGTGGCGGACCACTCGAGATAAATCAACGTATGGGAAACACTTAAAAGATGCTAAATGCTGTAAAGCTGTGTACTGGACATGGATTTATTTCTAGCTACAAACTGTAGTTATCAGAGTAACCTTTCTGTCAGATCCAGCCAGACACAGAGTAATGGGAAGCACCAAGAAGATGTTAAATACTACAAAGATGGCCAACTTGTTTATCATCATTATCCCAAAACAGCTGTTGCAAAACGAGGGCTCATCTTGTGAACAGGGTTGGCATATTTAAAAGCCATTATGATTAAACTAACAAGCCAAAGAACAAATCTTACCTTAGGCTTCTTGTAGAAACCAGACAAGTACCATCGCAACACCTGCTTGATCCGACCATATGCACTCTCCTCCAGCACAGCTCTGTGGGGACGAGCAGAGACGTCAGACACGATTATAAAAAGATTCTTCCATCTGTCTTTGATGAAAATACTAAATGTGCACACACACACACACACACAGTATACAGTTACTGACTGTGAGAGCAGATCAGCGTGGTAGTAGTAGTCAGACAGCTTGTCCAGGAAGGAACGTGGCTCCAGGATGAAGGTGGGCAGCACCACCTTGGACAGGTCCATTCCCGGCCGCAGCTGCTTGAGCAGGGTCCAGATCAGACCCTTGTTCTCCTCGGATACAGTTTCAACCTGGGACGCCTCCCCAGCCTGAGGTAACACATACAGATGGAGGGAGGGTTGCATAAAAGCCTTGTGGTGGCATTGGTGGTTCTCTGCTCAGAAACCAGGGTTCAAGCAATTATATGTAATACTAATATATGCTTACTGGGGTAAAGTGTGCTGAACTAAGGTAGAGCTCTACATATGTCACAATAATCTTGGTGCTTCACCTCAGCCATCTCCTCTGTGCTCTGCTCTACATAGGCTGTGGCCTGTGGCCCGGGGGACAGCTCATCCGATTGGTCCATGTCACTCTCCTCTGTCAGCCTACCACCGTTCTCATTGGGCGTGGTGTCCCAGTCGTCGTGAGCCTCGCGCTCTGATTTGTCCGAAAAGCCGTCATGCTCCATGTGGTGATTGCCCAGCAGCACGGCGTCATTCAACCTAATAGTAAGAGAGGACAGGTGAACAGAAAGGTTAGAACCGTGTCAAGCAATCCTGATATTGAATCTGTGATGTTATCTTGTATCCGCCTCCTCGTGATGAGCAAGTTCACTGCATTAGACACCATCCACAATAAAAACCTGGTTGACCTGGAGGGTCTGAATGTAATAAATATGACCCTTCTGGTTGCCAGGACAACCACACAACCTCATCCTCCCTCCTTTCACATCTCCCACTTACCTGGTCTGAATGAGACTGATACACAGGCAGGATTTACAGTATTTTATTTTGTTCACATACACGCTCACACGCATCCTTTCATAGATTTGTGCCAAACACACAAGTTATCATTTTCAAATCATGCATACGAACACAAACCCAGATCACAGACGTGTCAGCGATTTGACAAAGAGAACAAAGTTTACAAAAAGAGAAATAGTGATAAAAACAGACTCTAAATGGTCAAAGAAAAGAGAAGTGAAAATGAGAGGGGAGAGGAAGACAGGAAGATGCATGTGATTGCTAAAAAGGAACAATGATGATTCAAATCCTACAGCCATTATACAAGGCCAGAAAATGGACACCTGGGTGCACAGCGCACATCACAAAACGCACTCAGGGACATTCAGAGAAGGGCAAACAAGAAGAAATGAAAAACAGGTCTTCGTCCTATGTTTTACTCAAAGGTTTTAACTCAAATATTTCCCAATTGCGCCATAGTTTCAGTCCAAACGAATACAGTCAAACATTATGACAGTTTAGGACGTGTAGTGTGTGTCAAATGTTTGCAAAACCACAATCAATGAGATTGAGATTGTAATCACAGAAAACAAGGAATGAGCCTGTTTATCCAAACAACAACGGCAGAGAGTTAATTTGTCAAAATGCCCGAGGGCTCGACAGACCTGAAGAGTCACATTCCTGCACGCGGTGTGAATTACCAACCGACCAGTAAGGTTATTTATTAACCCAAACACGCCTTGGAACAGTAACAGCTTTCCTTACCTCAGAGACATAGAGCACACGGACAAACTCTTTCCCAGGAATCAAAACACCACCAGTGATGTCAGCAGTAAATCCAAACACAGACGAAGCCGCTCCTTATCTCCTCTGCTCTCCGCTGGAAAGGTTTTTTAATCTACAGACTAAAAAGGTGCTGTGTCGCTTCCTTGACACCGACACACCTGCTTCCTGAATGTGCGTGTGCAGTTTTCTGTCCGTGTCGGTTTGTGTGTGCGTGTGTGTGTGAGTGTGTGTCTGTTAAGGCTGGCAACGGCTGTGTTGCTGCCGTCCCTTTCTGGGTGGTGTATGTTTCACATTCTACTCCATCTTCCTGCTCCTCTGTCAGTCATGTGATCATACAGGCTGCTATGATTGGCTGAGAGAGGAGCAGGAGAGGAGGGAGAGCTATGATAGACGGCCAGAGGGCGGTTGAGCTATGGAGGAGGGAATAAAAGGAGGAGTAGAGGAGAGGAAATGGACGTGTAATGTATGACAGCAATGCTGACATTGCACATGAATTCAAAAACCCAAACAATCATGTGCTGTATATCAGACAAATAATGCAATCACCACAAAAGCAAACAGGGTATGACTTTCTATAAATAGGGCCAGTAAGAGAAACTACATACACAACGTGGGCAGGTTGTACATTGTGTTTTGAATTTGGTGCTTTTTGAAACACAACAAATAATTAATTTCACATTCAGAGGTCAGTATGGGGTTGATGGCCTTGTTCACCACCACATTTAAAGTAGTTGATGAGGGAAAACTACTGATTCACTAATTCACTTTCCCAGTCAACATTGTGATACTACTAATTCAGTATCTAATACATTTATTTACATTTAAAAGTCTGCTAATAAAATATAATATAATATTATATAATATAATATTTTAAGAAAGGACACGTGGTTTTTAAAATTGACCATTAGACTGAATGAATTCTTTACCTATGATGCAGAGCTGGTTGCCTGGGGCAACTGGGCAGCTAGTTATTACAGGATGATCTGTTTTTCCTTCGTGTCTTTGTTGATATCACAGCACAGCAGACAATTATGCTAAAATTATGTTTTAAAATATGCATACCTGGCTCAATGATTACAATCTCAACTGAACCAGACATGGAATAATGCAGACGTGATTTGCAGTTGTAATTTCCAGAGACCAACTGGAAAAGAGTTTGTCTATATTCAATGTGTTGCTGTGTTTAAATGATCCATTTAAAAAATGCGGAGATTAGGTTTCATACGCCGACTTCCAAATACAATAATTACACAGGTAGATCTATATTTGACTAGAGTGCTACGCATTACATAGCTAACACACCTAACACACCTAATGTTGTCTGCTGAATTGGGGACCATCTGGACACCATTAATATGTTTGCCAGCAATGCCAACATTCAAGTGCATGAATTGGCAAACACAACAACTTGATAGTGATTACAGGAAATATAGATCCTCCAATAACAAGTAATACATATAAAAATTGTTTTAAATTATATTAGACAGGTTTACAGTACGCAGCTGTATCTGAATGTATTTTACTCACTGTAGCAACTCTGTCTCAGTGAGTGCGGTAGACTGCAGCAGCTGGAGTATATGGGAGGACTCTGAAGACGTGCTGATATCTCCTTCTCTCCCTGCTTTGGCTGTCAGCTTGTAGAGACTGGAGCAGCTGAGAGCCAGCTCCAGGGCATCCATCCAGCATCGGCCTGGAGAGACGGACATATTTTAGAGAGGGGAAGGAGTACCTCAAGTAATGCACGAGCGAACGCGTCCAACCGAAACAACAACACACGAGACTCACCATCCGACTCTGAGGCAGCTCTGAAGATTAGGTAGTTGCTGGGTAGAGGCTGCGTGATGGAGCCAACGGTCTCTCCTTTGGGACCCTGAGCATATGGATAAAATGGTGACTCATGCTTCACGCTGTTTCAGCTTTGTTTTACCAACAGAACTAAATGCCTCTCTTAAGGGCCATATTTCAGAATATAGTAGAAAATAGGACAGTATCGGGAATATCACTTGTAGAGAACTGAACAAGAGAATTATTACTTAGAAAAGAAAAATGTGAGTAAAAAAACTGCCAACAAAACAGAACAAAACGCAATTGCTCTTGTTTTCATCTTTCAATGCAGATAAAAACCTGTATTTTCCTTTTGTATTACGTTAGTATATTTTAACTAAAAGCTCCAGTCATGAAAATAATTTTGTATAGCTTCAGTGCAAAACAATTTCATGAGCAGCTATAAACTCCTAATTAGTAACAGTACATTCATTTCTTAGCTACCTTGCTATCAGCCATGTCTCTTTTTGATACTCCCACTAGGAGGCACTCAAGAATTTTCCCAATCTCGGATGTAGAGGCATTATCAGTATTAGTATAAGCATAACAAAAACTGATTTGATTGATACTAACATCTAAACATTGTAGAATCAATTTATATCTTAGTCTGTCTCAGTATGTAGTCTTAGTAATGTGGTTCTCTAGATCATTTGCCACCACTGTGTTCACAGTAGGTCAGTGAGCCTGCAGCCATGTCTGACCTTAATAGCCCAGATAGATTTGTCCAGCGGATGAAAGAGCTTGAAACAGAAACCGTCCTTCTTTGAAGGTCTCTCGATCAGCTTGCATGCACTGAGGAGGATGGTGCCCACCCAGTGGTCTGTTTTGGGGGTCTTATAAATCAAAAGAACTCCAGGCTTCAGGGCACACCACAACTTGGTCCAACTCTTTAAAGAGCCTCGGATCTAAAGAACGATGAGGGATGAGAAGAGATCATTTTAGGATAATAACACGTAGGAAACCCAAGAAATATGATGCATCTTACAAAACACAATGGGAATAAAATGTTAAATGGAAAAAAAAAATCTTCTAAGCAGCAGAACTGTTCAAGTGTTGCAGCAGTATTTGTAACAAATACAGTTGTGATGATAAATATCTAAATGACAGATGATAGATAAAAGTCGTAACAGTTTGTTTGTCCGTGTAAAACTGAAACAAAATCCACGCACCTTTAGCCAGTTTGCCATGATGACAACACTGGGGTCCTTCAGTGCAGTGAACAGTTCTTTAGCTGCCCGTTTCTTCTCTTGCCTGTAATTCTGCTTTTGGACCTGAGAGACAAAAGACACACATGAATGAGTCATCAGTCTCACTGGTCAGAGGACTGGTGTGAAAGGGCCACTAGGTGGAGGCAGAGTCAAACACAATACTTGCATTCATACAGACATCCTGTTGCCTCTGGTTTTCAGTAACATGATTCATTATTTTATGCTGTATAAAGGGGTACACAGTAAAAACATTATTCATGGACATGTTTAAAAAAAAGATCCCAAATGGTTTGTGTACATTCGACCCACTGAGCGCAGAGTGACAGAGATACTGAGCTAAACTAAACAACAGTTCTCACAGTCACACCAAGCAAGGAAGGGATGTGTCATGTACCTTGAGAGACTCCTTCCGAGCCAGCTTCTCTGTGGGGGAGGGACAGTCCTTCTCAACACCATTAAACATCCTGGACTCAGACTTAAGGAGAGAGCAGAGAGGACGATCAGAGGGGATGAAGAGGAGGGAGATAGGATATAAAATAAAGAAACAGTTGCTGTATACATTTTAGTTAAAAGTAGTTTAGTCTTATATCAAATCTAGGTTAATGATGATTATGATAAATTAATAATGTCCTGCAATAAGACTTAACTTGTTTGATTTGCTTGCATTATAAGAAAGCACATTATTTAATTGTTTCCTTTGCCACAGAGCACATTTGTTATTACACAACTTTGAGTGAAGCAGGTGGGCGGCCCCTCAGTAAAGCAACTTAGCCGACAGTCAGTTCTGCTGTTGTGACCACAAACCCACCGACTTCCTTGGTTAGACAGCAAAGTAAAATGACTGTTTGAGGGTCTCCACTGATCAGTGATTACAGATCAGAATCTCACTTGTTATCATGTGTTTTCACTGTCTAATATGAATTTACATAACCACCTGTGTGCCCATAAACAAAATGACTCAATATTATTTGGTGAGCCCACATAGGCAGTTAGGCTGATCTGTTTGTGTTAATAGACGCCATTCTTTAAGCATAGTAAACAACTGTGATCTCAGTCTCCTTTTGTCCTATTAGGGCTTCCATGATGGAAAAGAGGGCAAAAGGCCACGGATGCAGCTGCACATGTGAATTATTTGAATTGTTCCACGTGTGAATAGGCAATACTGCGAGACGGAGCCAGACAAAGGGACAAGAGGAGAAGAGACGAGACAAAATGAGATTACACAGGTTGCCAGTGGAAACATTTATTGACCAGTCGTAATTAGTATGACTAAAGAATGGAAACAGATTGTTAGGACTAATACAGCATAAGCAAGATAGGCAGCGCTGGGACAATAAATGCCTGAGCTGCCAAATAAATGGCTTGTGGTGCTACAGACACAGTTCCCACCATGGCCCTAACACATAACAATGTGTTTTAAATGTGGATTTACCCCATTGTTGTGTCAAAAATGTTAGTTATTACTATTTTCGTAAGAGTTTTATTTTTACCAAAACAAAGAAATATATTGCCCTGATGTTAAATGACTTCCTCTAAAAACAATGCATCAACAATTGTAGGTCAGTCCATTTAAAAGTCTTGTTTGTGTTTTATACTGTCATACTGTGGTTGATGAGAAGAAAAGGAATGATCACAGAATACAAAGGCGAAGGCTCCGTGCTACAGAGAAGTGTTAAGGAGCCAACCAACCAGGTACTGTGTTCTTACCGTGCTGCCTGGTGATTGGACAGGACTAAGTTCATTACTCAGCATGGAGAGGCCGTTCCTGTCTGTCTCACTGCCTGGTGGGAACCCACAACACACATCACATACAAATGAACTCAGTGAATCAACCTGCTGACAGACAGTTAAAGCATGGCAGCCCCAAAAGCACCTAATAAGCAGCAGCTGAGGTTGGTGGATTTTTATAGAATTAGTACAGTGCAGCAAAGTCTGTTGGGATCCACCAGCATATGTCATTGAAATATCTGATTTTGTCATATTCACATCCCACATGTCTGCTTTGACCTCTTGGGTCATTTACCTGGGCTGAGGTCATAAAGATCGTTGTCTCCTCCATAAGACAAGTTCCGGGTGAGGGTGCGGGGGTCAATTTTGGGTGGGGAGGTGGCGTTGGGGCACAGAGAAAACCTCCGATGGAACAAATTCTCCTCCTTCATCTTGACAACCTGCTCGTCCTCTGCAGCAGGAGAAGCACAAGGGGAAGAGAGGAGGGAAGAAGAAAATTCAGATTAAAAACAAAAAGATTTCAAATATAATTCTGATATGTTCAAATATTAGATTTTACAAACATTTCAATGATGTAATTTATCCTCTAATCGTGTTTTTTCTCCTGAATCTGATCGTTGTTGTTTTCTATCTCAGACTCTGAGCTCTCAAATGCCATCCTAGATCCGTGTATCTGGACCCCCACCTTCTCTCTTCACTCCTACACTAACAAAGACCCCCACTGTATGAGGACATGTCAGCCTGTCAACATAATGGCACTGTGCGTGGCAGTGACAGGCGGTTCAGACTGCACATTGTTAGAGTATATGACAGACAGAGGCCCCACCAAGTCCCAGTGTCCACAGAGACTCACTGTCCAAGACGACACCCACCGCCTTTACCACTACTCCTCCATCCTCCACATCGTCTGCAAAATGACTTCACTCAAAAGACAAATAATGTTCGTCTTCGCTCGACGAGGAGCCAGTCCACAAATAAAGCACTCAACAAAAGGAGGAAATGCAGCTACTGCAGACGTGTGCATGATGAAGCTGTGGCTCTGCAGCTTCATGTCACTGTGCTGTGGTCAATTTGCAGAGGTGAGTGGATGAGTCATATTTTCAGGTCACCCTGCCCACATCAAGTGGACAAAAACAAGTTCACGCGCGCACGCTCGCACGCACGCACGCACGCACGCTCGCACGCACGCTCGCACGCTCGCACGCACGCACGCACGCACGCTCGCACGACCCTCTGACTTGCAGCCTACAGACCAGTCTAAATGTCTTCAACATCAGGCAACAGAGAGTAAATTGACATCATCAAAACTGATCTACCAACTGGGAAAAACTTCACAGGAAATCATCACATAGATGAATCGAAGCTTCCACAAAAGGTCAAGCGTTTGTCCAGCTGCAAATGACCTTCGCCCTTTTTGACCATCATAGTGCAGCTTAGACCAATCCCTCTTTTCAGCTGTGTAAACACAGAACCCAATCAGGAATACACAGACTTTACACAAGACTGCACGCACAGTCAGAGCTGTGCCAAGACAAGTCTTCTGTAAGGATGTGTTGTTAACGTGTTTATTTTTTTCTCTTTTCTACCTGAGGTACACTTCGCCCCTCTGTTCCAGTTTTTAGCTACTAACAACTTTTTAACTATCCATACAAACTGCATCACAGCTTTTTCCAGACGGATGATTATGCTTCTTCAAACAGGTGGTGAGCTGATCATTGAAAATCAGAGCTGACGGTCAAACACTGAGTTTAATGGAGCGTAGCTGTTACCACCTGGGACTGCCTGGACGGACACAATGTGCTCTGCTCTGATCAATATAATCCTGTTCATTTTCTCTCAGTGCACAAACAAACACACACAGCAGTAGAAACCCTCTGATTCGCAGCCTACAGACCAGTCTTGCCTACAAGTCCTCAATTACAACATCAGGGAACAGCGTGTTACATAAAATTCATTCATAGAAGGAGTTTTCACAGACTGATTCATCTTTTTTAACTCTCCCGCATTTTTCAACTGTGATTACAAAGGTGCAAGTGCAGTGTTTATGCCAGTAAGTGATAGAGATGAAACCTGTGGGTTGACAATGGCTTGAAACTGAAATTGGAAACCGCATGTGGTGCTGCAGGAGCTGCGGTGGTTAGAAAATGGTACCCTCCCTCTAGAAGTATATACATGTTCATATTAAAAATACACAGGAACACTCACATCCGTGTACTCGTCACACCACTCCCTACTTCCCTCTGTGACTCATTCTCTCAACCGCCACAGTCTCCTCTCATTTCTGATCTTGCAATCTCCTCTGTGCATTTCTTCTTCTTGCCCTCTGCTCTTTTGTCCTTTCAAAGAGCTCCAGCAATGGAAAACCAAGATATGAGTGAAAAGGTAAATTTATTTCTCTCCGAAAAAAGGAGCCTTATTTGTCCTTGAGGAGCAGGTCTATAAATAGCCTTCTATTGCTGCAGTGCATGCGTGTATGTGTAGCACAGTGCTGAACCCTGAGTGGGGTGCAGGCTGCATGGAAAAGAGCTTGAGGCATTAGCATTACACAACGGTGAGCACAATGGACCGCCAAACTGTGCAGACGGACGCACACGTACACACAGAATCAATATATCAGTTACAATACAGGCTGGTCAAAATGTGGGCAGACACACAAACTGACAGGACAAACCAACCACAGCTGGTTCTCACAGCTGCAGGGAGAAAGACTGTGTGTATGGGATGAGCACGTTACGCAGTCTAGACTGAGCACGGGTGTGGCATCCATTGCCGACTTGTGTTGTGTGTGGGCCTGTCAGTTAAGGATATAGAGGACATAGCAGTAGTGTTTGGGTGTGTGTGTGTGTGTTCTGTGCATACGTGACCATGTGTGCCTCTCGTGTTGCTGCAAACCAGGAGGATTACACATGCACATGATGTAGCACCAAGGAGGAGAGAAAAAATGCTCCTCTCCAAATAGCCAATCCCTGCAACAGCGGTGGAGCAGGCCACCTTCATTGCGCATTAGACACAAACACATGTGGATAAATGCACAGAACGCACGCACGCACGCGCACACACGCGCACGCGCACACACACACACACACACATTAGAAGTTGTGCTTGAATTAGAGACCGCACCAAAATAGTTAAGTGTGTGAGAGAGAAAGCATCACATTCATTCACATATGTGGGGGTGTAAATGTGTGCGTAACAGTCTTCCTCTCACTGCAAAACACTGCCTGACTGAAAAGTGTTCAGTGCTGTGTAATTCCCACACTCTGCAACAGCCACAGCAACACTCTTTTCAAGTCGTTCACTCAAGTAACAATCTGCAATACATGAATCTGTTTGTGATGCTAAATACATGCTGGGTGCATGAACACGATGTTCTTCTTACAGGAGACCAACAGTTAAAATATTAACACGGCATGATCAAAGTTAAATGAGGACACACTGAGTGGTTTTCATGTCCAGATATAAATCTTTGGCTGCCATGAAGTCAGAGATGCAGTGTGTTTAAAGGGGAAGGAATCATTGGGAAAGGAAACATATCTTTGATATCAACAGCAAAAATCCACAGAGATAGATCAGTGGGAACCATATTAGTGTGGCTCTAATAAGTACCAGTGTTTCCCATTAATTATCTAGACTGTGGCGGACTACCATATTCAAATTTTTCTTGCCACAGTTTCATTATGATCCACAGGAAATGTTTTTCACGTAAGAGATCTGTGACTTAGTGTTTTGCTCCATTGCTCCATTGTATAGCTGTGAGCAGCGCTATTTGCAGAATGCTCGCACGTCCAAAAAGTTGTTACCGAGAGACAATCCTGAATGTTAAACCCCGAAACCGCAATAAATTGAATGAATTATTTGGGAAATATTGAATTCAAATAATAAAATGGAAATAATAGAATAACTTTTTGTGACGTGTTTGGGAGGAAAACTGAAACAAAAGGAACCTCTGTTCTTTTCTCTGTGAGCAAGAATATAAGGTTTGTAAGGCCACAATATAAATTAAGAAGAAAATGTGAGAATCTAATGGGAATCTTAGGAGAAATAAAGCATGATTTTGCTTAAAGTCATTAACCTTGCTCGACCTTATTTCAACATGGAAACACAGCATGCAATCTTTTTACACCTTTAACTTTCAGACCTACGTGCACACAGCACATTAAGTTTGCCCAGCTACGCCAACATTAACTTCATCCGTGCTACACAGGTGCTAGGCTAATATTTACCCTGTGATAGGAACATCTTGTGGAAAAGATAACAGTGAGGTAGCAGCATCAGAGCGGTCAACAACACGCATTCCTGTGTCAAACATTAACCTTGATCTGCCGAATGAAGGACAGATAGAACAACAACAATAACACCATGTGACCTGCTGTCACATGGCACACACTTGTTCTTAGTATTCTCTAAAAGACGAGAGGAAGAGGGAGGGAAAACAGAGGACGTGTCTGGAAATAAACATGTTCTAACCTGTACATTGGTGACATGCTTGACTGATCTAACTTGATCAAGTCTCTCTGGGATACAAGGTCTGGCTTCACATAAACATTTCCACAAACAGTCAACCACTGTATGAGACTCTGGCTGAGACACAGTTTACTTAATTGATTGAGTACACATACACGTGACATTGGAGCCTTGGGGAAATATGGTTTTGGCAGTAGCCCTTAACTCCATGACCCCGTTTCTGCACCGACACAGCCCCAAAGAGGAAAAGAGGATCCTTTCAGATTGACCTGGTGTGGACAAACTTTTCTCCTCATAAAACTCACACTGACATGAGTGCTGCCTTATTAGTCAACACAACGTACAGTCTAATTATAGAGCAAATGTTGCTTTACCTGTTTCCCATGTTCAGTGTCTCTTTAACTAGTGTGGTATTCTGCATTAGTGACATCATAGTGAAACACTTTCTTTAAAAAAAGAAAGAAAGAAAATATAAAAGACCAAACACTATTTTTTGTATATAAAGAATGTGGACAACTGCTCAGTGCTCATGGTTGGCTGTTATCTTCCAGACTATGGATCTATTTATAATGAGTAAAATCTGGATATTTAGCTTTAAAAATTGATGTGAAGGCATCTGATTAAAATTTGAAAATTAACATTCTTTACACCACCTCACTTTTTCATTGTAACTTGTGACAGTTCACACGAGCTGAATGATAAAATCAACAAGAATTACACAATGCCGCTCTGACACACACCTGACAAATACAGTAAGTGACAGCTGGGCTTGAATGTGGCTCTGACTAAAAGAAAACTCCCCGACGTGTGTACGTGTTTATCTTCATGTACATGCAGCAGTATGTGTTTGGCTTATGTGTGAGAGTGTAAGAGCCTTGCAGCATCAAGCCAGCTGTTGCTAATATGATGACACAGATTAAGTCCAGACACTCCCTGCATCTTTCCATCGCTCCCTCTATCCTCCCTTCAGCACCCCCAACCCTGTTAGCCCCCTGTCTCCAGTGACGACAGGACTAATGGACTGCCATATGACCTAGATTTACACCAATAGGCTGTTGCCATGTACAGTGTGTAAATCAGTGATGAAGGAAGCAACCTGCTGTAGTGAGAAGACTACTTAAAAAAACAGTTCAATGGGGACAGTGGGTATCTGCATGAAAACAAGCAAGACGTGCAGACATTTATTCTTCCATTCGCTCAAGTCCAGTGCATTTCAAACTCTGCCTACGCTGCTGCTGAGGCAGGTTATTTCCAGACAACGTTTTTATCATCACAATGTTCACCTCTTCTGTTTGCTGGTACAATTTCCCTTTAAAATGAATTCCTCATACACTAGCACATTTTGACCAAAGCCCAAACAAGGTAGTTGGAAATTATGGTCAGTGTAAATGAATCATCACAGAAAAGTCAGAAAGACAATTATAAATTTTGGTGCCAAATCAATTAACCTAAAGTATAAAATCACTGTGAAAATGTATTTAAATTTCATCCTTTAACACAAGTTGACCCTGGGGTTGCCATTGTATGTGCAATGTTTTAAGAGGCTATGTGAGTTTTTGCTATTGCTACAGAGCCAACATTAGAATTAACGGTTGTTAATTTATCAATCCAGCCAGAAACCTTGTGGTTTCAGCATCAAAGTTTAATCCTTTATGCCAAGAACTGTCTCCAGCGATGGAAATTACTTCTTTTCTTCTACTGAGCAAGCTAACCAGCTAGCCCCGGCGACCTATCAAATCACATTCCAAGTAGCCCTGTTCAGTGAATGTATAACTTCTTGCTTTGTAGACTCAACAATGTCTAAAGCTCTTGGTCTGCGACCGTCACCATCATCCACTCCAGCAATAAACCATGTTTAGCAGCAGAGAAAACGTACGTATAGCACATTCAAGCATTATGTGTAAGGATAAAAGCATTACATTAAGAATTTGGGTCAACCGATGGCACAGTCACTCAGTGCAAGTGTGTTCATTCACCTCACTTTAGATCATAAAACTGTTATAACACTGGCCAAAGGTCAGTTCCAGCAAATATATACAACTACTTTGACTAAACTGAAGCAATAAAAAAATCACAACGGTTACATATCAACATGTGTTACAACCTATAAAAAAATGGGAGAGGTGGCCTTGAAAACTGTTACTGACTACTATTTCGAAGATGTTTGATATGGATAAGATCTAAAAATCTTCAAAGAAACAAATGAAAAGACCAAAACTAATGCGAGGACATGCAGAAGACAGAACTAGGTCTGCTGTTACTGTTTTAAAAAATTGAGACACGTGGTCTAATTCTGTGACTCTGTGGGAGGACGTGTGGTTTAGTTCTATTCTGAGTCATGTGGAGGGGTGCATATGTATTTTAAGGACCTCAGATGGAGAAAATGCCTTCCAGCCAGACATCCCATTTGATCTTCCTTTAAATAGGAAACCCCTTTGTTCTGTTTGAGCTGCGGTGGTCAACATCCACCCTGTTACAACTAGAGAGCCCCTGCATAAGGCTGGAGTAATTAATGCAACTGCCCTGCATGCTGCTATTATATGTCCATATTTTTGTCCTGCCCTCAAGTTTTTACTCACCCAGTGGAGCACTTCAGCTTCTAAGTAGTCCACGAACATTTCGAGAGGTTATCCCAAGTTCTTGCCCAACTGCAACCCGAGCATGATGGGCCAGAGCTTTGTCAATTAAGCCGAGTGACTTCACTATACTTTTAGCTTGAGGAGACACAACCTCCCTCTGTACACAGAGACTTCTGCCAGGGAGAAGGAAGGAGCAATGTAAATTGCTGTAAATGAGACAGTGGGTTCCCTACAAGGGGTGGAAGAGATCCTGGTTTAGGGCAGAGGGTGAAAAGAAGATTGCAAAGATTTTTCAAATTGTATCTGAAAACTGAGCCAGAGAAACAACTACATCAAAACACTATAGCCGTGTTCACAGACGTGCTCGAAACAGCATAAAATTGCATTATTCAGGCCAGAGGTGAAGGAGCTGGGTGCGGCAGACGGACGTGACGTATTAACTCTGCTGCAGAAATCATGTGATCGTGTTTACAGCACCCGAACACCGTCATCGGCTCTTATCTTCACAAACTCTCTTGACATCCTCATCGGTGTCTTCGATGTGTGTTACACCGCTTTTTCACCAGAAGATACTGTATTTTCATTTTTGTGTCTGTCGCGTGTTAGAAGCGCCTTCAACCCCCCACTCGCTCGAACACAGCAGGGGATTCCCTGCTGTGTTCTCACATTGACCGGATTTCTACGGACTTTACACTAGGAGGTCAGGCGGATTAAGTCTGCAGAAACTATGGAGCATCT
Organism: Hippoglossus hippoglossus; assembly: GCF_009819705.1. NCBI lineage: Eukaryota > Metazoa > Chordata > Actinopteri > Pleuronectiformes > Pleuronectidae > Hippoglossus > Hippoglossus hippoglossus. Next base: position 7,613,305 of record NC_047156.1, on the reverse strand, counting down.
CGCTTGGATGTTCGCGTTCACACGTGCAAAAATAAGAAGGAACTGCAGAGTCCAGTGCATGTTTGAAAGCAGCTTATGTATGTTATTATGCAAATACCAAACAGGATTCCCTTCTTGGATCTCTCACTGTCCACCTTAGGCTCTAATGCATGTGTCCATGTGACCTGTTCATGTTCCTACATTAAGGCCTTCGCTTTCTGCTACAAATAATCCAAATAAACAAATGTTGACCATGCACACACGCTAAAATATGTGCCTAAAATACAAACCAACCACAAAATACATCAAACTCACTGCTCAATTCGCAGCAGTTGTCATTTCAAATGTAACAGTATCATTTTTATATTCTTCCACGTGACATTTATCTAATTTACATTCCATAATTTCCCAAATTGGGATCAATAAAATACATCTATCTATCTATATCTGTTTTCATATCTAATCCTCACAAAGCCACAGACAAATCCCTGATGGAGAATCAAGCTAGTCAGACCAAAAACAACCAAGTTCAGATGTTTTCATTACTGTTTTGATGAAGCAGACATGTCACCCTTTTTGATAAAAAGACTGCAACATCGTTTTTTTTAAATGACCACCCATTGAGGCAGCTTATTGCCTCTACCTCTTTTATACATGGACCTTCTTTAACTCAAGAAAAAAAACACTCTACAAACGCAGCCACACTATCTAAAGAAAAGTCTAAAAATGACGAATGCAGCGCTTATTTCTTTTGACAGACTTCAGATTTGTTATTATAAACCTCATGAATGATTTGTTCACATTTGCTTTCACAGAAAACCTTTGAATTAGAGAGTAAGTCCCCAGCCACACACTGGAGTGGAGTTTGACCTGACAGATCAAGCCAGCTGGCTGTCTATATGGCTGGATCCAGGCCAGGGGTAGCTATGTGTGAGAACCAGCCTTAGGCAAGCCTAGCTGGGCTGAGCTGTTGGCCGAGAAGTGGTGCCAAGCATGCCCTCTTTGTTTACATCCAAATGTAACAACAGACAAGGACACATTGACACATTTATATATACACACAGAGAGAGAGGATAACTAAACATCAGAGGACCTCAGTTCTGTACTTTGAGAGGCTGTAGCCATGACTTTCACTTGCACTGACACATCCTCTCTTGGTTTCTTTTTTTCATGTTGTTTCTTGGAGCATCAAGGACACAAAGTACGGCATCACTTTAACACACTTAAGGATACTCTCAGTGTCAGTGGAGTGAACCTGAACAGAAACAGATCTTAAAGCTCTTGATGTTCAAATGTCAGCATCTTCACAGTGATTTCCAAGTACAGCACATTCATGGACTGCGATGCATTGACACACAGACACACAGCCGGTCCTGCAGTAATATCATTCCGGCCATAAGGGCCGCAGGGTAAGATGTTGAGCACATCATATAACATAGACATAGTCCTGATCAAGGTTTTTTTGGAATCTTTTCATATTGGGTATCTGCCAATACCAAGTCCAACCCCAAACTTAATTTGCATGACCTAATGCTGATTAAAAAAAGCACATGTATCTAACAAATTAATAACAAGGTCATAGACTAGGTAAACTAACACAAATAATGAAATGAATGACAGTTAATTGCAAACACGCTCTGTTTACCCGTAGTTTTGCAGTTCCAGTTCTTTTCTGAAAACTATCTTTATGAACAACGGCAAGCAGTGAGGCCACAAACTGACAAGTCATGTTTGATTCAGACGCGCCATCAAGTTAATTAGTTGTCGCTGAAACAACAAACTAGCCTGTTTGTTATTTCAAGAGACGGTGCCGAAGACCAGATAAAAACGTGAGGCTGCGGCTGAATACTTTCTGCACTGCTTTACTTATACTAATTAATGGAAGAAAGGAAGAAAAAAAAATGAGCTCGTGTCCACTTAGACCAACAATGCTAATTATTTTTGCTAAAGATTATTAGTATGGGATTTTTATTAAAAATATAACCCCACCATAGCAATCCCAACTGTCATGGTCCATTGGGATGTTTCACTGTCCACATCGTCACAGACTGCCCAACCCTACAGGGTCAACAGTGATTTACTGTCAGTTTTCATTTACTGTGTATGTTTGAGAACATGGCAGTATGTTGCTGAAAAAGAAAAACCTACTAATCTAAGAGATTTAATGCTCAAGCAGTGCCCAGTGCCTCGTCTACCTCACCGTCAGCTCTAAATGCCACAACTGCATGTCCACTCCCAAAGCTGAAAAAGTCAAGGCAAAAGAGCAACGTATCAGCCAATTTTACTCATCATATTGCACTTTGAATTATACATAAGGGCTATGCAAATTGGATTCACTGCTCCACTTCAAGCAGCAGCAGTGATTTAAAGGCCCTGTTCCACCCTGACAAGGCCTTTTTATAGAGCTGAAAAGCTCTGTGGCAGAGAGGGAAATAATAAGCTGCAGTGTTTGCAGAGGAAGAGCAACAGATATAGAAGAAAGGAAGAGAAAATTAGCTTTTGTCTGATTAGACCAACACAGGTTAGAGAATGGATAAAATGTGGTCCTTAGGGTACTGAGTGAGGACAGGACAGGGGCTCCTCTGTCTGCTAGAGAGACAGGCGGTGTGAGGAAGAGGTCTGCCAGCAGAGGCCGAGAGGCTGCCTGTCCTGACTGGACAGACAGAGGGTCATTAAGCAAAGGATAATAGATGACAAGGTGTCGGATAAATGATTTTAATTAACGATGCTAAAACAAAGAGCAGCCAAGTGGGAGGCAGGGGGTTGATGCCCATTACAGACTCTTCAGGCTGTGATATCCCATTTAATCAATGACCAGCTGCCAGATATTTACAAATTATGACTTCTATGATGTGACATCAATTTCCTGTCTGTCATTCGTCCTGCACACCGTTCAAATTGGAATAGAAATCATGCAGCCCTATATCTAAGAGAAGTATTAATCTTGAGCAAAAAACGTGGCCTACACTGAAGCTATACAACCTTATGAATTAACAATCTAGGGAAAAAACAAGATCAAGAGGAAAATATGCAAAAGACTAGAGTTCCTTGTAAGTTTTGAATTGTATCCAAGTATTAGCTATTATACAAACATACATGAATTTTCACACAAGGTTGGTGGATGTTGGCGGCGAGATAGAGATAACATCTACTGTATATTTTCCGTTGCATTTTCAGTTTAGGTTCTAGAAAATAAATTTGGATAGCAAAAAAAAAGGTGTTAATTTAAAATAAATTACTAAAAGATAATGTTTTTTTCCCCTTTCAAGTCCGTGTAACAGGCAAAACATGTCTCCCCTGAACAAAAAAAACATAAAGCTTACAGTCAGACACATTTTAAATGGAAAGAAATTGTGGAAAATGCATGCCATTATTAAGAAAAATACAGCAAAAGAGACTGCACCTTGTCAATGCAGCACGAGCAGACAGATGCAATTTACCCAAACTTTAACTGCATTGACTAGAATCACCTCGAGAAAACTGGTGTCATCCACAAGTTGACAACCTCCTCCCACCTGCGATCTCAGCATGGGTCTCCTTCCCAGTGAGGGACGGTGAAAGAGGGAACAAATTTAGCTCCACACCAGCTCCACTGCCTGCCTGCCTGCCTCACTTATCCTGGATAAAGAAACTCTTTAAAAACTAAAAGTTGGCTCTGCATTGGACTGCTGGGTGCTCTCATACCCGGCATGAATTGATACTGCCACAGCGAGACTCGATGTGTAAAGCATTTAATGGAAGGTAATTGGGTCAACCTGCTAGGAGTGCAAGTTCTGCTCTTTGTCCCAGCAGCCACTTGATAGTCTTGTCACAAGCCGGCTAAAGGAGCTAAATGAACTTAATGTAATGTGGCTAGACATCTTCTGAAGATCTAATGACTGAACTGTTCTGATTGTTCTCCAGCATTTTATATTCATTAAAACAAACAGCAGGCATTTATACCATAAATAAAAATGCACAGAGAAGTGTGAACTATTTAATGGAATTAGTTGTATGAGGGTTAAGTTGTACCGCCTGTCAACACCAGGAGTCTGTTAGCACAAGTGCTTTACATGTTTTTAACAGCAGGAAATGGGAAATTTGTGGCACTGTCTGTCTGCAAGTAATGATAATTCAAAGTTTTGGTCAACAGATCAACATGTCCCACAGCCTGTCCATCCCCCCCTGTCTGCCACCTGCCCTCTCTGTGTCCCTTCATCAACCCCACTTTGACAGGGACTTTTATAGAAGCCGACAGCAGCTCCCAGGGTTTTCACTGACAGATACCTCGACTTGTCCTAATCAGAGTGGTAATCATACACACAACTCACTGGCGTTATGTTTATTCACCTTTCCCAATTGATACCTAACCCTGCAGACAGTTCTCCACCACTTCCACTGCCCTCTTAATAAAATGGAAAGCTAAATCTCCACCGTGGCGAGCTGTGTTGGCTGTTTTAGAAAGAATTGTCATACCTGATTGGTTTTCACCTTTCACTAATAGACAGCGAGAGTCTCAGAGATAAAGTCACTCTCCGACCATCAGGAACACATAAAGAAACATAAATATATCTCTGGCTCCCTCAGAATTGACCTCATAAAATTGCAATTTGCTTTTCTGATCAAAAGAGGAGGCTGGGTACTCTGCTTTCTGTGAATGGAGTTCTACTTTAGTCATTATAGGTGATATTCAGCATCACTAACATTCCCCATAATGTATTCTGCCTGACAACCAATTTGGATTACTGTTCAGGCTCTGAATGTATGAATACTATTTCATGAAGTGGCTCGATTGTGTAAGACCATATGGACCTCAGCTAATATAGGGTATGACCCATAGATCTCATTATTCCATCTTACATTGAGTAATGTATTATATCGTTTATTGCTATTTTTATAATTCCTCGTGTTTACAGTGTTGCTATTTCATATTTCATGATGTTTACTTGTTTATTACTTCTTATAGTATCCTCTTTGCTGCTGCAAGAAGGAAAATGTCCTTGTTGAAGAGCGAGTAAAGATTCTTCTATTATCATATCTCATTGATCAAATGATAAGTATTAGACACAGAAAAGACGAAACACGGAAGGCAGAGCCGTCCTGCTATTAAACACAATTTCTATATGTCTATTTATATTGTTATCCCTTTGTACAGCCAACTAAAGATGAAGGAAATCAAGCTTTAAACTATGAGTTTCCTTTATTTGGCTACTACAGTTTTAACATTTCAGTGCAGAAGAAAAACTAGTTAAAACTGCTGAAGTCAAGCAGAAGTGCGAGACAAAGGAACAGACATACAGGTGATGGTTGGTGTCTGTGTACCTAGCAGCAACACTTAGGGTTGAATAGCTGACACAAACAAAGCCAAGCCAGAGTGATTCACTGCTGATGTGGGAGAGTGGACACGAGAGAATATAAGACCCATGCTGAGCCAGAGGATATACTTTTTTTAAATTCTATTCCTAGTGACTGGACACAACATTGTGTGGACAATGTGGAGGCTTATTCATGGAATGTAAAAAAAGATAAGGGAGCTATGTAACCGGTCGACAAGGAGATAAACTGTCAGGTATTTATGTCCATTATTTTACTATCGTAGTAAAACAGAGTTTGAATAACCTGATGAGAGTAGCCTGGGTGTGATCTACTCGCTGCAGGTTGAGACGTTTTACCTGGTTAATGAGTAATTTGCTGTTAAACCTAATTCGTCTTCATCCTACGCCCACATGCCAAGATAAACAGCTTGAGCAAGGCTGTTTTCAAACACTTCCTGACTGATATAAGCAGGCAAGTGTTTCTTTTTTTTCATAACTGCCACAGTACAGCCTGCTACCATCTCAGGGTTGGAAGGAAAAGTGAAGTACTGACGTTAGCACAAGGTTATACCAAAAGAACAGACTGTTTGATAACTGTGTCACTCTGATTCCTCCACACCAACAGTAAGAAGGATAAATCCATCTGACTAAGTTTCCATCTTTATGCCCAATGGACAGATGTGCTGAACAGCTGACTGTCTAGTACTGGCCGACATACAAAAAAAGACTGGTCCACTTATCCTTCCAGTAGAGACCAAAAACGCACAGCGTAATAAGGATGGTGGGCTGAAAAAAGGAACAGCAACTAGTCATTACCCTTTTTCTGCCACTGTATAAAAGATCAACACGTAGTCCAGGCAAACTGCCGGCTATGCAGCTTTGAGGATCTCTCTGAAGTATAACTCTGTAGCCAACTGTCCTTGTGCAACCTCAAACATTTACTCCCTTCTAACCCAAATGAACCTGACACACCCTGTAAGCTGCAGAGCTCTGTCAGACCGTTCCCCTCCTTTTAATGCTGCACTGTACTCTGAACATCAGCACACAACTGCTCACAAGGACACACAGAAGACACTAAAACAGCCTTGTGGTGCGACACTAAATCAAACAGCTCTAAGCAGCTATGTTAAAATGTAATAAAAACCTGGCATAAACACAGAGTACATCTATTCCACACCTTAAGAGACGTGCTCTAATTCTCTCTTCTGCTCCGAAAGTAAGTTATGCCTCCTGGCAGCCCTAGGTGAAAATGTGCTCATATTTATGTCAGTTTGAAATTAGACTGACACGTGAAAGAAAACAGGTCTTCAAATCAAACCTTAACCTCTAACTCTAGCATATGAGTGGCACAAGCCTTTTTAATTAATTGAAGCTTGCAGACAGCTAACCCATTTAATTAAGCATATGTATTATTAAGACATTAAAGAGGGGGCCAACAGGTGAAAGCTCAGCTTACCTTTCACCTGAGCCGCAGGAGACACCGCATCCAGGATCCTTTGTGGGTGCAGCCTGTCTCACCTGCAGAGGTACAAAAGTAGGAGAAAGGTTTCACTTTTACTGACACAGTACAAACCGCCTTACTCCCAGTGTCTCCTCTTCCCATGCTCCTCCTGTTCACACCACTATGCTAAGGAGAGCAGGACCCCACCCATTCCCAGCCCTAAGGGAGCCGCTGACGTCACCCTGGGCCAAGTGCATAATCTGTTTGCCACCTGCACACACACCCCACCCTCGGATAGTAGCAGCTAGTCACCAGCTACTGGAGATTTGGGGCAAAAGAACGACTTGAACGATCATGGATCCAAATAAATGAAAAAAAAACTCTGAGGAAGTAACAGATTAGCTGGTAGCATGTGAAATGATATTACGTGGTAAGAAACAGGATTCTATTCATTGTGTGTTTATTAAGTCAACAGAAACACACCAACGGTTACAAATAACCATATCCAAACAATGAGACACTAAGACAAAGCACCACATTTACAGAGCATTACTGCAACGCTAACACTAAACAGATACACACCTTGGTGCAATATGTATCCAGAGTAACTGGAGGTATCTGACTCCTGTGTGACAGTATAATGTTCATATTAAAAGATCATAATTGTTATTTTTATTTAAACATGGTCTCTCGTTCTAATCGGTACTTGACATATCTTGTAATGTTTAATAATTGTGAATTCAACATCCCATTGTGGCCTTTTGTTTTCCTTAAAATGCCTCTTAAGAGAGAGAGAACAATGCATTCTCCAACAGCTGGGGTGTGAGATAATCAACAAATCCAAAAACAAAAAGCACATCAAATCATACAACAGTAAGCACACAAACACATATACCCCTAATACACAACATACACATTAAATAGTCACAACAGATGCCGTAACTATATTTCAGTCATATACCAATATGAAATGAAATATAAAAACTTGTATCTCTGTGGAAAACACCTCAGCTGATGACCTAACAGGAAGCCAACAAGTGTTAAATTGGTTGGGTATCACGGAGGAATCTGTGCCTTTAAATCCTATCGCTAAGAAAAGGAGGAAGCCATAACACTCGAGTATGTCTAACCTAAATCAGAAGTGAACTGAGAGAGAGTCCCAGAGCTGACGGCGTTTGAGGGACAAAGACAAAGGGGAGAGGCGGTGCAGGGGAGACGGAGCCAAACGGAGACAGCAACGAGAGGAAAACATAAAGACATGGAGAAGAGAGGGGGAAAGGGTAAGTGAGGATGGTCTCAGAGGGCATGGCATTATCAAAATAAGAGAAGACAGATTTGTATGACCTGACACACATACAAGAATGACAAAATGTACAATGTGTGCAGGTAAAAAGAGAGAAAACTGAAGGAAGACACGATGACCCAGAGTGTGGCATGAATCGGAGGAAAGAACTCCGTCCAAATGCTCATACACACACTGCCCTACATTTCCTCACTGAGACCAGATGTTTAAGTAACTGTTCATAAGAGATGAACCACATGCCACGTAGAAACCCTTCATTCAATACAGGACCAAAGACCGGAGGAAAAGAGCACAGCATTGGCTCAAGAGAGCCAGTGTTCAAAACTATAATTTGGTTTAGAGACCTGTGGTGCTGTCTTTTACTTTTAAATTTTTTCTTGTAGCTTCTAGCAAAGGAGCCAAATTGAACTCAGAAAGGGAACAATTAGCCACACTGGCTCTGCAAATTGAAATCTATACAGGGTGAAACACTGCCACATGCATATTGCATAACCAGTGCTCTGCGAGCTTCTCTCCAAGCATACAACCAAGTCACATTTACATCAGAGAACCGTCAACTCGCCAACTTTCCCTGCAGAGAGCCAAGACTGACTCACAGGAGTCCAGGCCAGATCCTTTCCCACTGATTTACAGTTGTGTCTCTGGCTCAATTAGGGAAAACAATACGAAGGCCATGTGCTTCAACTGAGACAATTGTAGTGGTGAGAAACTCAGGCAAAACGGATACTAACTAATGACTAATAATCTTTTGGCAAATCTTTGGGCTACAGATCTTTGCTATGAGTTGCAGATATACTTGTACTTTGTCAGGATGCATTTATTGTTAATGTGGTTTTGAGCTACATAAATATTTTCATCACATCTCATTGTCCAATGTTATGTTGTGTGTAAGAAATATCAGATAAATAAATAGCAGTCATATATACCAACCAACTGACCAAAGTTAGCACCGAGTTTGATACTAGGGATGAATTACTGTATTTGTTAGCCTCACATGGCACTACCAAAACTGGGAGGTCTTCTGAGCACCTTGTTTTGGCTGAAACCAGCCGTGAGTAGCATCATCATTCCATCTGACATCAGACGCCTCACCAAAGAGAACAGCAGTTCCAGCCATAGCATTAGAGAGGTGAGTGTGATATATGTGTTCAGTAATTCAACATGGCCCAAGACGTTATAAAATGAAATGGCCCTTTATAGAGGAAAGCTCCCCACCCCTACTCCAATCCAAGACAAAACAGACCATAAACCTAATCACTCTCCCTGCATGAATGCAGAAAAATTAGACGCTTGAGACACAGACTTTACAGGAATGGCACTGGGTCTTGGGCACCCACTATTAAGTACACCCAAATGCCCTCCCACTTTGCTGTCCTGTTGTCTTTCAAATTAGGTTTAACTCTGAGTTAATACAATAAAACTAACAACAACTGTTGAACGGGATCCAGCTAAATGAGCCCAACAGTAAACGACAACAAGGCCCGACGTCCCAATACTTTGTTCTGGACAAGAATGATGGGACATAATATAGACAAAAACACATTATGACAGATATTTATGAAGTTTAAGTCGCAAGTTGAAGTAAAGGAAGAAAAATAGTTATACTGTAACTTCAAGTGATCAACGACAATGTCATTTACGTTTACCGGGACAAGTTTGCCCTGCGCAGCCTGAGGAGTCACATACTGTAAGTAAATGTCACACTGGCCTTTACTCTAGATAATGTACTGCTGTACACTAATTATATCAGCAGCCTTTTTTAAAGCACTGGCTCAGCCATTTTCACTGTGGAAAAAAAAAAATTATATAATGACCATTTACATTTGTCTTTTTCTCAACTTAGAGCCCACAATTCTACATTCTACTCAACTTAATGCCCACAATTGTGCATATATTAACTATATGATGGGGTTCATAAGTGAACTGTGGTTGTGGGTGGATAAAGTTTTTAAATAAGGATGTGATCACCAGGTTTATCATCAAATGTTACTGAAGAATAATAGCAAAGCAGCTTTTATTAGAGTTCGGTGCCAGGAGAGGGAGAACAATGTGTCTTAACACGCCAATACTATGGTGTGGTTCTACTAAACATTACATAAGTTTCTGTTTGCTCCATTCACTTTTATGCTCACCCTCTATTCTCTGTCACTCCCTCATGGGAGTTAATCGAAGACTTAAACATCAATAGCATTCAATTAAGTTTCCATCCCCCTGACAGAGATGTCTGTTCACTAAAGCAGAGTAATATCAACCCAGGACAGGAAAAAGACTGTGAATCCAATCAGATCGACCATCAGTCCACTTCACTGCGTCGATCTGGATGGAGTAGATATGGAAGCGCTGCATCAACAAAAGCAACATAACCTGGCACTTAAAGGAATTCTCTGACATTTTACAAAAATCCACTTGTTTGCTCACATACTGGGAGAAAGATTAGAGGATCAATATTAATTTTATCTGTGTGAGTTCGGCAGAAAGATCAGACCTGGCCGTGTCTGTCTGAGTACAAAAGAGCAAAAGCAGATGGCTGGAAGAAAGGAGATGAATACGAGAGAGATGGAGAGTGGACAGATAAAAGCTGAGTTTCAATGAATGTTTTCCTGAGTGATACCATGAGAAAATCATTGTAAAAACATAATTCAAACTGTTTATGGCCACTGCAACCCTTTTAAAGCCACCTTTCACATACACGCGGTGAGCCTTATAGATTTGCGGAGTATAAATTTAAAACTGAAGTGAGACAATGATCCCATTTCATGGAAACCGTCCATGCTGTGAAATTCAAGGTCTTTCTTAAAGGTTAAGATGATGCTTGGTTTCTTAAAGCTGCTTGGCAAGGACGGCTACATTTGAGCAAAAGTTTCCTTTGCGTGTAATTCAACGCAGTGTCTACCCCTCACCTGACTACTCCACGGAGAGACACACAAATATAACGCTGAAACTTGAGTGCTCAGTATCTAAATCAAAAGCATTGTTTCACTATATTAATAGTAATTAACTGATTTGTTTGAAGCCAATAAAATGTCATGACAAGAAAACATCAGTCGCCAGATACCAAAAATTAGAGCCAAGCTGATTCAGTCTGCACAGAGCACCAAGATGACCCTCCAACGAGGGCTTTAACAGGATGATGTTAAAACCATGACGTAATCAAGCCTCTCAGTATCACCTCTTTCATAATAAAAACTCTGATAAAAGAATGTCATAAACCTACAACAAACCTGCTGTAAACGCAAAACAGACACTGCAGCTTATCCCTTGAAACTGAAGATTATAGGCATTTGATGTGTGGTGTGTGCCTCATGGTGCCAATCATTTTCTGGGACTGTGTACATTACAAAATCTCTCTGCAAGGTCGGCCGGGCAGATACGGATATGAAACAAATGAGGATATGAAGAACGACATGTGCGTTGAGGCCTCGCAAAAGGTAATTTGTAGAATATTTGATCCCTGTTTGGGGGTCTTTAGAAAACTATACCCACAAAGTAAAAACACAGGGTCCAGAGTAAAATTGGAAGCTTTTACACAAGCAGCAGCTCCATACATTTAGCTTGAGATGAGTGAGAGGTGGATATCGATTGCAGAGGCACTAGCTACCGTGAGAATGCTCCGGCAGTAACTGCCTCTGTGAAAAGAAGAGCAGTGGATCTATGGTGTTAAACCTGCTCTATAAATACACACACCATACCCAGCAGACTAAGAACAAACGTCAAGGGGTCACGGGGTGAATAGCAAACCCTAAATTTGTGTGTGTGACATGGGTATGTAAGTAAGAGGCAGGATGAGGTGAGGAAAACACAAAATATATATGTTATCGACCTTAAGAATAGATGTGACAAAGGTTGTGGCAGGAAATTCTGTGTTTAAGTTCAAATATGAATACGTGTCAGCCTCATGGATTTATATAGCAAATAAAATATCATAAATATTAATGAAAGTTTAGTTGGGAGAATGAAATCCCTGACAGTGATATGATCCTCAATAAAAAAGATGTCTCAATCAAATGTTGGAATTGTTGTAATCACTCAAATCCCTCCTGCTTGTACAATGGTGACAGAGTGGCAGTTCTTCTCTCACAAACAATCTTTGACGACACTGACAACAGTGTGCAGAGAGTACACAACCAACAGGGGACTAAGTTTAATTAGTAAAAGCTGATATAGCGAACCGCTGGAAATGTTTATTAATTTAAAGGGCGACAGCAACACTGAGCTAAACCCGAGGAGCTGCAGATGAATGTTGTCTCAAATGATCTGTTAATGCTTATTACCAACATGTCTTAATGTATCTGAACTCAAAGTCACTTACTGCTGCGTCCAAATAACATTTCATAGTCACACAATCTAGTTTAGACTGGCTCTCTATGGATGCTTCACTGGAGAGTAAAAAAGGTAGAAAAGGTATAAACAACACCTTTATTATACAGTAGTAAAAAGGCTCCTTAGTCCATTGAGATCCAGCGGCTATTAAGAGAAGGCTATTTTGCTCAGTTTGAGATCAGCCGGCTGTCGACCTAAAATATTGTGATTTTGGTACAGCATCATTGTTATTGTTCTGTTATCCACTGTTTTTTGAAGGAAAAACATAGACCTCATGACCTTTACGTAGCAGATGTAGACTTGAATTCGCTTGTCGCTGATCAACCAAGATACATTACATAGGTAGCATTATAATCACACTGCAACCAACATGAAATCTAATAATAGAAAAGGAGTTTCCAGTTTCCGAGGCCTTTAAAAAGTAACTGCTTGTCTTTGTCTCACAGCTGTAATGAGAAAAGAAGAAGCTGCTTCCCAAGATTAACGTGGGACCGTCACAAAAGGACGGCTGTCTCCATACATTACAGGGTGTTACAGCCCTGGCATTAGCATAAGGAATAGCTAATATTAAAACAGCTATATTTGGTCCAGAGTGGGTTTGCATCTCACAAACAGGCATGACAAAATTCACAGTGATGTAATGTTGCTTGTAAAGTGTGATGTCTGTGTAAACAATGTTTGCATTTGGATACTTTATATGGGAGCATACAGCATATGTCACTTTATGTGCCTTTTTCTCCATTTAATGATACAGTCATAAAATGAAAATGTTGGCACTGGCAAAGTGACATTCTGAGAGAGAGGAACCTGTTTTTAGACATAAAGGGCAACTTACAGCTGTAAAGTAACTCAGGCGAAAACATTTTGCAGGACCAAGGGAGGGGAATCTTGGCACAATAGAAGCTGCTAAAAGTGCATTTGCTCTCTGGGGGCAGAGAGACGGATTCAATATGGGGCAGTATTAACCTAGATTCCCCCACTAGATGTCGGGGAAAGCATTTCCATCTCAGGGGAACTGGAACGGTGCTTAGCCACCCGGAGTAGGACACTTTCCCCTGTTAAGAGCAGTCAGATCCAAACTCACAGGTCATAGATCTAATGAAATTAGGAAAATTACTTATTAAGACTTTTGATACACCGGAAAAAAATTTGCCCAGAGTTTCAATTCAACTGATACCAAGAAAATAAATTAAATAAATAAATAAACTTGAATACCAACCCTTGTGTGCTGTCTCAAAGGAAGATACATCATCTGAACATCATGCATCGTTGCTTAAATACAGTTTTCTCCTTCATTTTAAAGGTTCACAGAGAACAGTTTGCATAAGGCCCTTCCAATGCATGGTCTACCCTTCAGACAATGCATTTGAGTTTGTATTTTTCCAACAATGCATAGATCCATTTTCAGCATGAAGCAACAAGTAAAATAAAGCACTTCACATGCAAAATGCAGCTTAAAATAGAACAGAATAACAATAGACAACTCTCCCTCACATGTCCTATCTTTCCATAGCATCACAGGTTCAAATAAAAGCTGAAAGAAAGATCCAGCTAATCATTTCTAATAACAAACAATCCTAACACTGCTCAACTGAATTTAGAAAAATTAAGATCACCCCTCCCCCAGTTTTGACATCCTGACACAGGGCGGGTACTTTTCATAAACATTTTTTCTTTTTTATCCTTGTGTTCTTATAATGGATATTAGAGATTTTAATGTAAATAAGAGAGAGAGGGGAGGACGACCTTCGCTACACAATCAGTGTCTTTATCCTCTACACTACCAGGACCCCCCTGAGTGTCTTCTTCTGTAGAGCCACACGTACAGTATGTGGTTGGACATTTTCTGAGAATTCCTCACAGCACAGCATGGAAGTTGGGACATCTGTTGCTGTGTCTTCCCTGCTAGAAAAAGCAAGGATGAAACTGCACTAACAACCCACAGCATGTGAGTCAAACAGCACTTCACATTCTCACCATGCTTTCATCTCTTCACTGACAAACGCTCTCTCTCCATTCGTCAGTCATGGCAGGGCAAAGCCACAGTTCAAGTTGATAGGCTTAGGGACCAATGCCATTAAATATCCCCGCCTGATTAGTCCAAGGTAGACTGTCACGTGGTATGACCAGACATGCGTGGGTGTTGACACATCATCACTGAAAACCTCCCATCATTATAAAGAATATGTATATTATAATATATGAGTATATGATTATTTGTTTTGGTTACAAAGGATTAAAAGGTACAGTGTGTGAGAATGCTTTTCTATTGCAAATATGTGGAAAGAAGTTGTACCATAACATAGTGGCTGTCTTGCAAACCGTCAACACATGACTAGTTGCCAGCACAACATAAACTCCATGTTAGTCAAACTATAATAGTCTAGAATAGTCAGACCTCCACATTTCATTTTACCGCTTTTCCATAACGCTGCTGAAGAGTCATCTGCATAGTCTATAGTCCGATATTGTTTATAGTCCAACTATAATAACTATAAAAACTGTATATATATTTAGTTACCTCATCAATCAACACGTACCGGTCAATGACATTGAGTCTCAGGTATGTCACAGCACTGCTTGGTTGCTCACTTGCAGAGTTCAAGCACATGCACAAGCAACAGGATGCTGAGTACAGTTCACTTATCGGCCACCAGTGTCATTAATAACCAGGGTTGTTTAAATGTTACACACATAACCTGTAAGAGTCCCTCCTAACAAAGGACATTAGATGTTGACTCTTTGAAGCAGACTTTATCAAAACCAGAGGCAAATGCAAGTAGTGTCAGTCATTATTGATCTTATGACCCACTTCCGATTGCCACTCAGCATCAATGACCTTCAAATGTCTAATATGTTATCATCTGTGCTATTGGCACCACTTGCAGTCGGGCATTTTGCGGTCATTCAATATCAGATCAATTTTTGTCCTCCAATGTGAGTCTGACAGAGAATCCTAATACTGGATATTAGCCCATTATTGTTCCGTATAACCTAATCTGAAAGATTGGGTCGACTAAAGGTGCATACAGGTCACAGAGAGGCTAAAGCAATAGCAAATTAGGACTTTGCAGAGCTTTGAGAGAAAAAGAGAAAGTCAGGAACAAGAGATGGCCTGTTAAACCGTCTTTTCTCATTCTGCAGCAATTTCCCGAATATCACCTCACACTTCACTTCCAGCAGTCTGGTAATCATTTCCTCTTGTGCTTGGATTGCCTTCTCTCGAGGGACACGTTCCAGTAAGCTTTTTTAACTATTAACTATAGTGCACATCTGTGTTACTCTCAAGTCTTGCAAAGCACAACTCCACACAATGCCACACCGTTAAAGATGATGAGCTCTTCTATATTTGTCTGCACTGAGAATAGGCCGAGGTAAATGAGGTGAAGTGGCATATGTTGTGTTGTGAGTATTTAGTACTATTGTTAGTGTTTACAAGTGTTGTGAGTATTTGACAGTGTTGTTAGTGTTTAGAAGTGTTGAGTATTTGGTAGGGTTGTATGTATTTGGTTGTGTTTTGCGCATTTGTTTGTGTTTTGAGCATTTGACTGTATTGTGAGCATTTGGTTGTGTTTTGAGTATTTGGTTGTGTTGCGAGTATTTAATCGTGTTGCAAGTATTTGGTCATGCTGTGAGTATTTGGTAGTGTTGTGAGTATTTACAGCTCGTTTTCTGTTTGCCACTCATTAGGCAATGAATGTACTGTAATTTCTTCTTCTCCCTGGCTAAAATGTACGCAGACACACAGCTACAAGCCAATATTGGCAGCTTGTCTATCAAGTTCATTCTTGAAGCTGAACTTTGGACAAACACATCCCGTGTATAATCTTACAATCCATTATTAACAACCCTCAACATCCCCTAGTGCCCTAAGGAGGGAGGTCTCTGCAGAGAGAGGTGTCTGCCTGTTGACAGTCATAACGCTGGTGCTGGTGGTGAACATGACAAAAGGTTGCCGCTTTGGCATCGAACCAGCAACGAGTTGAACCTCAAGATGTCTTGGCCTGCACCGCATATGCTATTTGACCTTTAAATGTCTGCCCACCTCCCTGCTCTCCTGTAAACCACCTTTCACACCGCATTGTGTCTTCACGTTACACATGCACACAGTATGCAACACGTCGTGCGTTGCGTGACACAACAACTGAGTGTTATGAGTAATGGGGGGTTGTTTTGTTGCACCGCTGACAGCAATGCGTGTGTGGTGATTCCCTGCGATTGCTGCTCCACCACATGCCCCGTTATTTAGGGGTAGCCCCGGTCCGTTTTCCCCACATCGGTTCGCCGGTACACTCGCGGCAGGAGCGGACTAAATATGAGGAAATGAAAGTGAAACCTCGCTCCTATACATCGTTTAGGTTCGCGGTTGCCATGAAAACAAGTGACAGCCCGGCTGCAGTCGCATGCGTGCCCCGCTAACGTGGAGATGGGCTTTTTACTTTATGTAGCTAGCTAGTACCGCTAGCCACTAACCGGGGGCAGACGGCTAACACACACACAGATAACGTTACTACGACGGCTGAAGACATTCCTCCGAACAGCGCGTCGTTAAAAATGTCCACAAAGACTCTGAAATACGACACAAAACACATCCTCCCCTTTTCTACAAGTCCATGCTATATAAGCTAGTTAGCGCGAGTTAGCACATAGAGCAGACTTTAGTTGAAGTGGCTCGAATAAGAGCAAGTTATCTTTCGGCGGCGGGCGGCGGAGGAAAGACAGCGGCTACAACACCCAACTCACTCGGCGTCGGCAGCGGCGCTCCTGCGGTGGTTTCCGGGCTTCCTCCCGAGTCCAGCGGGCATAGCACGGGACTGTTAGCCGGCGGGGGCAGTGGCTGTGCTGGACGGATCAGAGTCGGCTGGAGGAGAAGTTGCTGTGTTTCAACATGGAGAGTGTGGAGGCTGGACTGACTGGATCCTCCCGCTGCTGCTGCTGCTGCTGCGGCTCATCTGCCCCGCTGCCCGTCTGTGTGGCCGCCACACCGGGGGATTCTGGCGACACCTGTGGCCGCAGCAGCGCGCTGCACCTGCTGCTGCTGCTTGAATGGCGCCTCGCCGCTGGAGACACCGAGCGTCGAGATCCAGTTGTTTGTGTGACGTACATTATGGAAAAACCCATTTCCGCCACTGGGATGAGAACAAATTAAGATCCATTTTAATGACAAACTCAAAATAATGACTTCGTATCTCATAATTATGACTTGCAGTTTTTTTTTTTAAATCTGCCAATATAAAGTTGATTCATCAAGTCTTTTAAAAGTCTCCAATTATTTGAATTACAAATTAAATCATATTTAGTAACAGACACTATCTTATAAACACTGTATAAACAATGTGAATACAGGCTGTAGAGAGAGAGAGAGAGAGAGAGAGAGAGAGAGAGAGAGAGAGAGAGAGAGAGAGAGAGAGATAGTGGCCCTAATGTTTTCTTTTTACAAAAAACAAGTTCAATTCACGCCCTTTTGCACCTTCCTTTTCATATTCATCCTACATTATATACTTTAAGATATCATCGGCAGCAATGATTTTGATAATCAATTACTGCTACTAAGAAAAGATCAAATGATCCTCTCTTCATCCCACAATGGGGAGATTTGCTGTGGTGCAGTAATAATAGGGATAGTCAAAAATAGACATCGGTAAAAGTAATAAATAAGTTAACATGCAATATAAGAGCATGGAAGTATAAAATAGAAATATTCTAGAAATTGTATGTACAATTGAAACAGAATATATACAGTGGAATGCATTGCACATTAGCCATTGAATTCCACAGCTCGGGGGGGGGGGGAGTATTAAATGGATAATAAATATTGTAAAAATAATATCAAAGACAGAAAGTCTTCCATCTTTTCTTTTAACACTTTTTAATCGATGTGTGAATCATTGATCCCGCCTTTCCGCCTTTAAATACGGAAGACTGGAAGGCATGATGGCGCCTCACTGTGGAGAGATGGCCGCACAGCATCTGGTCCAGTAGCAGCTCTGTCTCCAAACAAGCAGCTGATCTTTGACTTTTGTCTCCTGTGAAAATTCGATGAGTCCAACAGTCACTTTACTTCTTGTGCCTCTAGGTACTTGTTTGAGAAGATGTTTCACTAGTGGGGGAAAAGCATGTTTATTTTTTTTGGTGTTTGTATTGTTTTGTATTCGAAAGAGGGTTCACTCTGCTCATAGTCTGAGAAAGACAATGATTTGAACTGATTAGTTTGTTTGTTGTTTATCCCTGAAAGTGTTATTGTCTTGTTTGTTTGTTGATCTCTGGACTCTTTATTGTATCATTCAGACTTTTTCTTTTCTCACTACTTTATATTGTAATTCCGTGTGTTTACAGACAGAAATTTTTGTTAATACAACATGAAAAGTTTCTATGTAAATAAATATCATCCCCAAAATATGCCAGATTTTTTTCATCAAGATCTCTGTTTTATTTCTTCGGGAATTCACAAAAATGTTGTCTCGCCATGTTAATGAAAATGAGAACATCTGATCTGCATCCACACCAAAGTTTCACAGCTTCTTCTCTGATTCCTCTGTTGTTCATGTCTTCTTACCTTGAATTGCGGGACCATTGTGACTGCACTGTGTCTTCCTTCAAACTGAATGTCCATCTCTGCTTTACCGACCTCAACATACTTTAGTCAAGTGAGATAAAGTGACACAACCAATGCTAATATTCTGCTACAGGCCAAACACAAACAGCCACATTGACAGAACACTCAGGAAATCCATCTATGAGCACAAACCCTCATTTATTTATAATTTGTATTTCCTGAAACAGCTAAAAAAAACTATTACCACTTCAATCAGAAGCTAATCCATTACCGTGGATTTACAGGCACATTTAATTTCACCAGTCCTATTAAAATTTTCCACTTGCAGGTTAGGTTCCCGTCATAATGGCCTCAACTCTCAGTGTACTACTAGGAAACGAGACAGAGGCGGTCAAATGCCAAATCTATTTTCAACTTGTGGATCACGGACATGAAGCAAGGATGAGGAGTGGGGGGGTGGAGCATCTGGGAAACATCAGGCTTTTAATGAAAACAACATGTTGACAAATCTCACATTACCCCCTTGTGAGGATCATCTGCTGAACCGTGTGACAATGATTGCTGTGAAAACACCATCATATTGTTCATAGTGTAGGTCTGATGGGAGGATAGAGCTGTGGAACAAGAACTTTTTGAAACGTGCGTAAGACGCTCTGTGTTTTTCCTCATGAAATAGAAAACAGAAATGGCATCATTTATTCATCCTCTGGGGGTGCACTTAGCTACCTGCAAACTTAATGGAGCTCTGAATAATGCAGAGGTGCAACCACCACCTCTCGATCCTCCTCTGCAGCACGCAGCACAGAATCCGTCTGATATTTTCCATTTGACTGAAACAACTCAGAAACTATTTGCAGAATGAATTCATCAGTTAGGGTTAGGGTTAGGGTTAATGTGTAACCCTACAGTGTAATGTCGGTTTTGCGTAGTCTTCATCATACAAACAAATGGACAGAGGTGAAAACATAACCTTCTCGGTGGAGGAATCGTCGGGTTGTACAATTTTATCCAGAACCATAACTGGCTGTATTCTGCGACATGAGTTTTGAAGAGGGGGAAAATGATATTATTACATTTAATGCATATATATTGAAGCGACTGAATTCTTATCAAGAGGAGATCGATGCCAAACTTACACAGATTCAAGCC
Organism: Hippoglossus hippoglossus; assembly: GCF_009819705.1. NCBI lineage: Eukaryota > Metazoa > Chordata > Actinopteri > Pleuronectiformes > Pleuronectidae > Hippoglossus > Hippoglossus hippoglossus. Next base: position 7,593,263 of record NC_047156.1, on the reverse strand, counting down.
ACACACATGAACATATGTTGAGGAAAAATGTAGTAACATCTTTTAATACCATTTTATTCCACAAATTGAACAGTATACACATATTTAAACCTTAATAATAACATTTTAATTTTGCATTGTACCAGCAAGCATTTCATAAAGCATCTCAAAAACATCCTAACGACTATTTGCTACAGTTGTATTTTATTCAAAATGTGCGTTCAATCATTTTAAGAACAATTTCTATAAGGTGGTTGTAAAATAAACTGCTGGGTAACTGCACACATCATTTATCTTTAGAAGAAAAAAATTAAAACCCGCCTTGTGGAAAATTCTGCCCTTTAGAAGGAAAAAAATAAAGCTTCTGCTCCTCTGGTGGTTTCAACATCACAGGAAGTTTCCCCTGAGAGAGCAGATATGCAGCAGGAAGTGATGTAACCCTGTTGCTTCTATAAGGAATTAACAATGTAGAAAAGACGGACAAAACAATGCAAAGCACCCACTGTTGCAGTAGGGATTTTCTAAACAGCACATTAACCACTAAAACATCATTTTTCATTGTTTGAATTCCTGAGTTTTTGTTTAATGATGTGACCCATAATCTTAAAAAAATGACCTGCAACAGTCAGATGCAGGACGAACAGCAAAATGTTCCGAACAGTTTCACAAAGCACAGGCATAAATATAATCAAAGACACTGACAACAAAAAAATCGTACAAACGTAAAAATGTGGAAAGTATAGAAAATCTAGTGCATCCAGTGCATTTACTACAGGGCATACAAATACAACGTATTCTACAACAAACAACAACACAACTTTATTCAAAGACATTGTTTAAATTGGTCAAAGAGGTGCAAAAAGCATCAGACAATCTTCCAAAAAATATGATGCAGAAAACATCATGTTTCCTATGACAAGTTAAAATCTCAACAGTCCATGTTTTTCTCATTCAGAATTTTTCAAACATGAATGTAAAATGCCTTGACACGCATCCAACAAATAACCTGAGCTGAAAATGAAATCAACAGTAAGTCATATACAGTAGTAAGCAAGCAGAAAAAATCAATCACTTATACAAACTAATCCAAGACAGATGTTTACACACGGTCTGAAAAATGTTGTGATTATGTGACCATCAAATCTCAATAAACATTCTTCCCTATTGTCAGACATTCAACATTTTTTAACAAATAAATACCAGAAGAAACACATTTAAATCCAGAAAAGTTACAAGTTCCTTAACGAGAACGACACGGGTATAAAAATAAATACAGCACAATCTATTTAGAGCCTTCCCTTTTACCAATGTCTGCTCAGTTCATTGCTAAGAGAATGAAGAGAGACCTGAGCAGCTTCTCTGACCTATGCATTGCTGTATCCGTTTTTCTGACCACCTTTTTTGGGTTTTATGTTCTCGTAAACAGACATCGCAGCGAGGTTTTGGTAGATTAGATCGACATTGGTTCCAGTTCTTGACCTGATGATGTCCATGGCGCACTGGTTTAAGAACACATACTGATCCTGCAGGAACGACAAATACAAAATGTTTTCTGAGCTGCAGCACATGGATCATTCCAACCAACATGCACAAGAAGACACATGCAATCAAAACCACAGTGAACATGAGCGTGTCCTACCTCGGTCTGCACCATAAGGGTCCGGTGCATGCGCTGATCATGGACGATGCCATAAACGTCCACGCAATTGTCCCTTTCAATCTGGAAGATCAGACGGTCAATGGCTATGAAGGTACCTGTACGACCAACACCAGCACTGGGAGTAGACAAGGTAGACAACACAGGACAGAGAAGGAGAACATCAGATTCATGTTTCTAAGACAGTTCCATAGGATTGAAGGCAGAAGTGTGTGTGTGTGTGTTTGTGTGTGTGTGTGTGTGTGTGTGTGTGTGTTTGTGTGTGTGTGTTCAGTCAGACCTGCAATGGACCACAGTAGGAGAATGTCTGGAGTACTGGTCCATATGCTCTCTGACCAGATGTCTGAAGTCGATGAGGAGCTCAGTGGTTTCTGGCACCCCGTGATCCGGCCAGGCCGTGAAGTGGAACTGACGCACAGCGCGTGTCTCTGCAGTTTTCAGCTGAGGAAGAAACAACACAAACTCAAAACAGATCCCAAATAAGCACTGGTAGGAGATGGATAAAAAGGTGTTTTTCTTGGCATATATACAGTATAACATGTCGCCACTTACATTTTTAATGTCAAAGTCCCTGATGGTCCAGTCTTCCAGTGGTATGTCAGAGGTTGTTGTCACAGTGATGTTTTCACAGTGCTTGGTGTCAAAACCCCAGTACTGCTCACATTTTACCTGTAAGGAGAAAACAGTCCCTCATGTGCGTGCATTTAATGTCAGGGGACTGTTGGGCTTTGGCCATGGACCGTACATAAAAAGGCCTTGGTGGAGGTATGAGCTCATTCTAGTCTGTTTCAAACAACATTTTCGATTTTAGATCTAGGATTTTTTCTTAACCCTATTTAGTATCGTGAGATAGTGCATTTCCAGGCATATTGAGGGATCTGATAACTGATATCTATGAGGGTGTGCAATTTGGTGATTGAATTCAAGGGCACTGTTGGGCCTCTGCACAGGTATGTATGTATAAGTTTGTGTCTGTACTCACTCGTCCCTGTTCGTTACAGCGTGTCAGCATCACCAGGGTCTGTACATTCTTCTCCCATATCATCCTCCAGAAATCGCTGACTGTGATGGGCAAAGGACCCTGAGATGCAATAAACTCCTTCCTGGAGTTGTAACCCTGCCGAACAAAAAACATCATCACAGAACACAACACATCTGTCCCATTCAGCTTTCTCTCAGATTCAATGTGGATGAAGGTGGAATAGTTTGAACATCACGGCATGAAGCAAAAGAATGAGCAGTTATGTTGTTAAATTCTGAAGCGATGACTGAAGCAGAGAGTGTCAGTACGCACCGGCATGTAGTTAGCATTGATGTAGTCATCGTATGGATTTCCATGGATGATAGAGAGTTTCACCCGAGAAAAGTCGTCTAGGAGGCGACAAAGGAGGTTAATGAATGGAAATCAATAGAAATGATTTCAGAGTATTTCCCTATAAACTCTGAACTACAAGATGCATGATAACAGTTATTAAATGTCCAAACAAAAACAGGATTATAGCAGCAGATACACCTATGTCGGGCGATGATTTAAGCAGTGTTACTGTTGAAAGCAGCGGAGGTGGAGCTGTTAAGGTGACTCACATGGAAGCACGTTGTTGTAGCGGTTCTTGGACTTGTTCTCTAAGGTCAGAGCGCTCGTCCTCGACTGACCTGTACCAACGGCCTTCAGGTCCTTTAGAAAGAAAGGGAGAAATGAATGGTTAATGATTGGATGGATGCACGATTCAAAATCTGCTGGCTTTGTTTTTTTTGTTTTTTCTTTCCCTCTTTATTTCTATTTTCTTTGCAGTTGGTTGCTGTATTGTGTATTTGTTGGCTATGAAACTATAAAGGCTATAAAACTGTTCAAAATCAATTAACAGATGTTTTAAAAAAAAAGAGAATTGCTAACTGACTAAATATTTGTGTGTCTGCTTTGAATAGCTGCATATATCAGGAGCCCTGGATTACTGAATTTATGTTTCACCTCAAACTCTTCAGCGAAGCCACAGTTGGAGTCTGCCTTCTGCTTCTTGAAGTACTGCTCGTAGTCCTCGATCCTCACAGCCACACTCCTGCTCAAACGGACACCAGAGATGAGGGGAGAAACGTTCTGAAAACCACTTCAGCACAGTTCATGCTGTTCCAGACGTTGTGTGGGACACTTGATAAATATGATCACTTTTGTTATTTATAGGATTTTTTACTTACACTTTGGCTCTGCAAAAAGAAAGAGGAAAAAGAAACATTGACTGACAGCCACTACACTTGTCAATTTACTTTAAACTTGAAGTAAACTGGCAATGATGAAACCCCTTACCTCATGGAGTGAATCTGGATGTCTGACGGTTCTTTTCTGGAAAACCTACAGAACATAAACAGTGAGTTTAGAATTGATTTTTATTCACACGGACATAATAGTGATATTATACATAATGTCTATCAGTGATGGCAACTGCCAACCTTTTCCAGTAGATTATGAAGCCAATGAGGATGATGAAAAGAATGCAAAAAATTCCCAGCGTTGCTCCGACAGCAACGCCAATGACAGCTGGAATCAAAGGTTACGACAGAGAGACAACGGAAATTTCATGTGAGAAAAAGACAGTTTCATGGAGAATAAAAAACTAAGACACAAAACAAGGTTGTATGATTGTACCTGGGTTTTGTGGGAGTTTAACAACAGTGAAGACCATTGTTACTGAGGCCAGAGACTTCTCAACGTTCACAAAACCATCCTGCAGAGTCACATCGGTGAACAACACGATGGCATATCTGCAGGATAAGAGATTTAAAATCGAACTTTAACATTTATCTTAACACTGAAACTTTGACACTTTGACTCTCAAATGCCGAATCTACACAAAACACAAATAACCGGATTGTGTTCAAACTGAATTACAGTTTAAAAACTTATTAACTTGATTTTGAAGAAACTTGGAATAATGGGACATGAGCCAAGAATGACCCAATGAAATGTGTCAAGGATTCGGACAAAGGGATTTTCTTCAACATTGGCATTTTCTTTTTGCCTTTATTGAAAGGACAGTTTAAGCAGGAAATGGGGAGAGAGTGGGGAAAATGCAGCAACAGGCCATGTCGGAAAAGAACCTGCACTGCAGGAGCCCTCAGGACTCCGTATATGGGTTGCCTGCTAGCTCATCTGGTTGAGCAGGCACTACACGGATCTTCATGAAAAAAAATCGGACCTATTTAGGGGACTGATCTATGAGTGTGTGCAATTCCAAATAAAAATCTTCATCTACTGGACTGAAATATGGTTAACAGGGGAAGTGCGGTAATGAATTTTGGCAAGCCGGGTAAAGGGACAGATCCAGGAATTTTTACTATCACTTTCTGAAGCATTGTGAAGTAGGGGCCTTGGTGGAGGTATATGCTCTGCTGAGTGCCATGCTGCTTTAGACTGGAGCATCACAAACTTTCCTAAGTTATTTTTTTCACCAGTTGCTCCCTCTTCAGCTCTGGCAAACCAATCACTGCTGGGTAAAACACTGCTTCTGGTTGGTTGGTGCAGGAGTGTCACCACAGACACCAGATGCATAGTAATATATAATAATAATGGATTTATGTGTTGCTCATTCAGCACTGTGTCATTTTACAATTTTACACTTTGATGCAAAAGTCTCACAGCAATAGTTAAGAAGTTACGGTATTGTACACAGTGTCATATTTAGTCCTTACTGGTATTCTCCAGTGGCTTCCAGAGCACCATTAGTGTAGTTCTTCCATATAGTTTCATCTCCTACTTCTATATTCAGAGGGTTCCCTCCGCTGCGTGACTGGGGGTTGGTCTCTTTGACTGTTGCCAAGTACATTGGAGTGTCCGCCGCCCTCCACTGATCATAAGTTTTCCCCATGTACTTCTTCAAATTTGAAGTGTCAACACCTGAAAGGACAGAAATTAAGAAATGACCAAATACAGTAACTGGCTTTTGAAAGTTGTTGTCTTAAATATATGAAGAAGAAAAAAATACAACAGTGAGAAACACTTTAACAAATTGATCTCCAGGATACAAGTCAGAAGCAATTCAAATTGAATATCCTGACATTAAAGTAAAAAAAAGAGAAACTCACCAGCCAGGTTATTTGTCACCAGCACCCCAACATATTTGACTGGCCCTTTGGTGTTATTCAGCAATTCTCTCTTGATCTGAAGGGAGAACTTGTTGTATACCACTCCAGTCACTTCCAACATTTCCTTATAGTTGGGTGGGATGGGAGGATCTTTTGAAAATTTAAAAAAGAGAAAATATCACGTAAAAATATTTTTAAAAAACTGCGAAGAGAATACAGCAATTTTAAAAAAAAATGGTATGCTAACCATATCATTTTATTGTCAGTCTACATACATTTTTTCCAGACTCATATGAGGTCACTGTGATCTTTGACCTTTAACCTCTGAAATCTACTCAGTGAAATTTGAGACCAGTGACAACTGGTTAAAGTTTTAAGAGATTCCCTGAAGACAGACTTGAGAAATCACGTTCAAGAGGCCAAACACATGTTCTGTGAGGCTAATGTGGAAGGCAACTTTCACCACATAAAGCTCATCAGTTAATCTGTGAGTCCAAGTGAACATTTGGGCCAAATTTGGAAGGATTCTCTTGAGGGGCTCTTAAGATAACGCGTTCACAAGGAAAAAAGGGGTATTGTGAGGGCACCGTCACCTTGAATCAAATCAGTTCATGTTCGAGTTCAAGTGAACGTTTGTAACAAATTGGAAGAAATTCACTTGGAATATTGCTAAAAACTCGCACTCACAAGGTCACAGTGACCTTGACCTTTGACCACCAAATTCAGGTCAAGCTCATGTGTGAGATCAATGTGAATGTTTAAACAAAATTTGTGAGGATTCCCCTGGGGTGTTTCTGTGAGGTTAAAGTGAACTTGACCTTTGGATACTAAAATCTAATCAGTTCATAAGTCCAGCCCGACTGAATGTTTGTACCAAATTTGAAGAAATTCCCTCAAGGAGTTCTTGAGCCAACGTGTTAACAATGGGACGGTAGGACAACACAAAAACATATTGCCCGCGTCCACGGCTGTCACAGAGGCGCAGGGTCATAAAAAGGTTTGTTGTATGTGTCACAAATTCTTAAAAAACCTTGCATTAGCATTTGTATCCTAAAGCTATGCTCTCATAATGCATAACGTCCTACCTGTAATGCCTGTGAAGGTCTCACACGACACAGGAGAGCTGGGCAGTCCACAGCTCAGCGTCTGCACAGTCTGCCTGTATTTAGTATTGTGATGAGGGTAGAACACAGTATAATTATATGAGGTGTTTGTTGAGATGTTGAAGCTTTTGTCATCGGCAGTGACCCATAAGCCGGAGTGCTGGCCCCTGGGTTTGTTCCAGGAAAGGATGATTTGTGCCTTGGGTTCGTTTGGACCTTCACATCTTAAGTTGTTCACCGGGCTTGCATCTGCAGCATCAAACAGAAATGTGTGTATGTTAGGGAAATGTAGCACCAATAATTCCTTAGTTAAACAGACAATTATATGAAAGTATATTATTCTATGTTAACAAAATATATCTCTGCATCAGAGATCACTGCCAGCAACATAAGCTTAAAAAGAGAATGAAACACTTTCTAACCATCATCACACCTAAAAAAAACCTACTACTTACATTTTTCATACATGCACTGATGAAATACATAATTATTTAAAACTGTTTCAGGAAAAAAAGCAGTTATGACCCTACTTGTGCAGCTGGAATTCATTGTTGTGTTGCCCGGCTTCCCTTCAGAGATCTCTGGGGTGACACTAAAGTTATGTCGGCTGCCAGGATCCAGGTCGGATATCGTATACGTTGTTTCCTGCGTTGTGATATTTTGGAGCCCATGTCGGTTTGTCCACTTCAAACGGTAATGAAAGCTTCCTGTGTATTCAACAGGTTCCCATGCGACTGTGATGTTGTCCTCTTGCGTCGTACGAGCCACGACAGACTCCACATGCAACTCGGCTGATGGTGTTAAAGATATTTGGTAGATGTTACTCCAGACAGTAAAGGTGAAAGGTGACAGTGCTTGGGTACAGAAATATAACTTACTTGTAGTAACCATGTAGATGTGAATCTTCTCACTCTCAAAATCCATGGGACCCACGGTGGCGATGGAGATGTTGTAGGACGTCCCAGGAAGCAGGGAGTCAAATGTGTGGTTGGTGTTGGAGGTGTTGGAGGGTTTGTATCCTCCTCCCTGAGATGGAGTGTGAGTCAGTTTGTAGAAGAACGATGGAGCTGTCATCAGAGGAGCTTCCCCCCACCTGACTTCAATCGAGCTGGTTGTTGTTGTCAGGACCTCAACTGACCCGGGGGGGTTTGGGACTGTGGGGGTGGAGGTGAAGCATGTTAACTTCAACACGGAGAGTCATGTTCTCATTCATCAAAATGTTTTATATTGCCTCTCCACACAAGTCCTTGTGCACATCATCATGCCATTGTGCATCATGTCCTTAAATGCACCATCAAGATTTTGAGCTAGTATATTTAAACTAACAAAGACCTGAAAACTAAAACGGCATTTTTTCAAAAACATCAACATTAATATGATTTGTGTAAATTCAATTGTGAGGGAATTATACACAACCTTCTCTTTGATACATCACATTACTGTTGAACAAATCTTAAATATATATCATACTCACAAGTTGCATTAGGGATGTATTCAGATGATGCATTGAAGGGTCCACTAAATGTGAAGACTCTGGCACTGTAAAGTGTCCCTGCAGACAGGCCCTCAAACAGAGAGGAGGTGCTGGTAGAGCTCAGCACTCTTTCCGTTAAATTTGAAGACGTGCTGTTTAGATGAACCTTAAAATTATCCACCTTCCCATGAGGTTTGGTCCACGACACCAGCACTGAACTATTGGAGCCTTGACTGGAGAGACTGACTTGTACTGTATCAGGTTCTGTTCATATACAGAGAAGGAGAGATTTAAGATAACTAAACACTTTGACAATGTGAAATAAAGAATGAGAAGTTACAGGTGGGATTCTTACTAGTGTACTGTGAGGTGCAGTTTTCCTCTCCTTCAGTGCCATCCGCTGCAATGACGAAAACACAGAAGGTGCAGTTTGTCCCAGGGGTGAGCGCTGAGATCTCTGCAGCTTCTCCTGTAACGGTTTGGTTTTGGGAGCCGCAGCCTGTCGTCTGAACACGATACGTATATCCATTCTTGTACTCCGGAGGTTCACTCCAAACCAGACGTCCAGTGGTTGTGTTTAAGGTTTCAACCTTCAACCCAGTAATGCTATGAGGCCCTAAAAACAGAAAAATTGAGAGTTCATTAGAAAACAGCAACATTAGAGCAACTTTGATTTCATATCCTGTCAAATTAGATGTGCCTCTCTTACGTCAAAGGTTTTGGTCTTTTTGCATAATGAGTTTTAGTTTGGGGTCCTGATTGTTTGAAAAATATGTGAGAGATGTAAACTTTTGTCCAGATAGTAAAGGTGAAAGGTGACAGTGCTTGGGTACAGAAATAAAATCCTTACTTGTAGTAACCATGTAGATGTGAACCTTCTCACTCTCAAAATCCATGGGACCCACGGTGGCGATGGAGATGTTGTAGGACGTCCCAGAATGAAGGGAGACAAGATTGTGGTTGTTGTTGGAGGTGTTGGATGTGGTGGATCCTCCTCCCTGAGATGGAGTGTGAGTCAGTTTGTAGAAGAACGGTGAAGCTGTCATCAGAGGAGCTTCCCCCCACCTGACTTCAATGGAGCTGGTTGTTCTTGTCAGGACCTCAACTGACCCGGGGGGGTTTGGGACTGTGGGGGTGGAGGTGAAGCATGTTAACTTCAACACGGAGAGTCATGTTCTCATTCATCAAACTGAAACAGGTATTATATTATTGTCCTTCCAAACACAAGTGCTGTCTCGCTGAAGAGCCTGTGTTATGCTAGAGAAGTGATGCATGTCCTTGTGCATCATGTCCTTAAATGCACCATCAATACTTGTGACATCATGTATTGCTACAAGATGACACGTTTATATCACACATGTAAAAGTGACGAATAACAAAAGTCCAAGAATATGTCTCTGTCGTTCCTACTGTGAAGTAAATGTGGCACCTGTGGCTCAGGAGATAGAGGCTTGTCCACTAAACAGTAGGTCCGAGGTTTGAACCCAGTCTCCCCCATTCCTAATACTGAATTGTGATGGGTGAAGGCAAAACTGTACAATAAAGCGCTTTGCATGGTCAAATCTTAAATATATATCATACTCACAAGTTGCGTTAGGGATGTATTCAGATGATGCATTGAAGGGTCCACTAAATGTGAAGACTCTGGCACTGTAAAGTGTCCCTGCAGACAGGCCTCGAAACAGAAAGGAGGTGCTGGTAGAGTTCAGCACTTTTTCCGTTAAATTTGAAGACATGTTGTTTAGATGAACCTTAAAATGATCCACCTTCCCATGAGGTTTGGTCCACGACACCAGCACTGAACTATTGGAGCCTTGACTGGAGAGACTGACTTGTACTGTCTCAGGTTCTGTTTATATACAGAGAAGGAGAGATTTAAGATAACTAAACACTTTGACAATGTGAAATAAAGAACGAGAAGTTACAGGTGAGATTCTTACTAGTGTACTGTGAGGTGCAGTTTTCCTCTCCTTCAGTGCCATTTGCTGCAATGACGAAAACACAGAAGGTGCAGTTTGTCCCAGGGGTGAGCGCTGAGATCTCTGCAGCTTTTACTGTAACGGTTTGGTTTTGGGAGCCGCAGCCTGTCGTCTGAACACGATACTTAGATCCATTCTTGTACTCCGGAGGTTCACTCCAAACCAGACGTCCAGTGGTTGTGTTTAAGGTTTCAACCTTCAACCCAGTAATGCTATAAGGCCCTAAAAACAGAAAAATTGAGAGTTCATTAGAAAACAGCAACATTAGAGCAACTTTGATTTCATATCCTGTCAAATTAGATGTGCCTCTCTTACGTCAAAGGTTTTGGTTGTTTTGCATTTTGAGTTTTAGTTTGGGGTCCTGATTGTTTGAAAAATATGTGAGAGATGTAAACTTTTCTCCAGATAGTAAAGGTGAAAGGTGACAGTGCTTGGGTACAGAAATAAAATCCTTACTTGTAGTAACCATGTAGATGTGAACCTTCTCACTCTCAAAATCCATGGGACCCACGGTGGCGATGGAGATGTTGTAGGACGTCCCAGAAAGAAGGGAGACAAGAGTGTGGTTGTTGTTGGAGGTGTTGGATGTGGTGGATCCTCCTCCCTGAGATGGAGTGTGAGTCAGTTTGTAGAAGAACGGTGAAGCTGTCATCAGAGGAGCTTCCCCCCACCTGACTTCAATGGAGCTGGTAGTTCTTGTCAAGACCTCAACTGACCCGGGGGGGTTTGGGACTGTGGGGGTGGAGGTGAAGCATGTTAACTTCAACACGGAGAGTCATGTTCTCATTCATCAAACTGAAACATGTTTTATATTATTGTCCTTCCAAACACAAGTGCTGTCACGCTGAAGAGCCTGTGTTATGCTAGAGAAGTGACGCATGTCCTTGTGCATCATGTCCTTAAATGCACCATCAATACTTGTGACATCATGTATTGCTACAAGATGACACGTTTATATCACACATGTAAAAGTGACGAATAACAAAAGTCCAAGAATATGTCTCTGTCGTTCCTATTGTGAAGTAAATGTGGCGCCTGTGGCTCCGGAGATAGAGGCTTGTCCACTAAACAGTAGGTCCGAGGTTCGAACCCAGTCCCCCCCATTCCTAATACTGAATTGTGATGGGTGAAGGCAAAACTGTACAATAAAGCGCTTTGCATGGTCAAATCTTAAATATATATCATACTCACAAGTTGCATTAGGGATGTATTCAGATGATGCATTGAAGGGTCCACTAAATGTGAAGACTCTGGCACTGTAAAGTGTCCCTGCAGACAGGCCTCGAAACAGAAAGGAGGTGCTGGTAGAGTTCCGCACTTCTTCCGTTAAATTTGAAGACGTGCTGTTTAGATGAACCTTAAAATGTTCCACCTTCCCAGGAGGTTTGGTCCACGACACCAGCACTGAACTATTGGAGCCTTGACTGGAGAGACTGACTTGTACTGTCTCAGGTTCTGTTTATATACAGAGAAGGAGAGATTTAAGATAATTAACCACTTTGACAATGTGAAATAAAGAACGAGAAGTTACAGGTGAGATTCTTACTAGTGTACTGTGAGGTGCAGTTTTCCTCTCCTTCAGTGCCATCCGCTGCAATGACGAAAACACAGAAGGTGCAGTTTGTCCCAGGGGTGAGCGCTGAGATCTCTGCAGCTTCTCCTGTAACGGTTTGGTTTTGGGAGCCGCAGCCTGTCGTCTGAACACGATACTTAGATCCATTCTTGTACTCCAGAGGTTCACTCCAAACCAGACGTCCAGTGGTTGTGTTTAAGGTTTCAACCTTCAACCCAGTAATGCTATAAGGCCCTAAAAACAGAAAAATTGAGAGTTCATTAGAAAACAGCAACATTAGAGCAACTTTGATTTCATATCCTGTCAAATTAGATGTGCCTCTCTTACGTCAAAGGTTTTGGTGTTTTTGCATAATGAGTTTTAGTTTGGGGTCCTGATTGTTTGAAAAATATGTGAGAGATGTAAACTTTTCTCCAGATAGTAAAGGTGAAAGGTGACAGTGCTTGGGTACAGAAATAAAATCCTTACTTGTAGTAACCATGTAGATGTGAACCTTCTCACTCTCAAAATCCATGGGACCCACGGTGGCGATGGAGATGTTGTAGGACGTCCCAGAAAGAAGGGAGACAAGAGTGTGGTTGTTGTTGGAGGTGTTGGATGTGGTGGATCCTCCTCCCTGAGATGGAGTGTGAGTCAGTTTGTAGAAGAACGGTGAAGCTGTCATCAGAGGAGCTTCCCCCCACCTGACTTCAATGGAGCTGGTAGTTCTTCTCAGGACCTCAACTGACCCGGGGGGGTTTGGGACTGTGGGGGTGGAGGTGAAGCATGTTAACTTCAACACGGAGAGTCATGTTCTCATTCATCAAACTGAAACATGTTTTATATTATTGTCCTTCCAAACACAAGTGCTGTCACGCTGAAGAGCCTGTGTTATGCTAGAGAAGTGACGCATGTCCTTGTGCATCATGTCCTTAAATGCACCATCAATACTTGTGACATCATGTATTGCTACAAGATGACACGTTTATATCACACATGTAAAAGTGACGAATAACAAAAGTCCAAGAATATGTCTCTGTCGTTCCTATTGTGAAGTAAATGTGGCGCCTGTGGCTCCGGAGATAGAGGCTTGTCCACTAAACAGTAGGTCCGAGGTTCGAACCCAGTCTCCCCCATTCCTAATACTGAATTGTGATGGGTGAAGGCAAAACTGTACAATAAAGCGCTTTGCATGGTCAAATCTTAAATATATATCATACTCACAAGTTGCATTAGGGATGTATTCAGATGATGCATTGAAGGGTCCACTAAATGTGAAGACTCTGGCACTGTAAAGTGTCCCTGCAGACAGGCCTCGAAACAGAAAGGAGGTGCTGGTAGAGTTCCGCACTTCTTCCATTAAATTTGAAGACGTGCTGTTTAGATGAACCTCAAAATTATCCACCTTCCCAGGAGGTTTGGTCCACGACACCAGCACTGAACTATTGGAGCCTTGACTGGAGAGACTGACTTGTACTGTCTCAGGTTCTGTTTATATACAGAGAAGGAGAGATTTAAGATAATTAACCACTTTGACAATGTGAAATAAAGAACGAGAAGTTACAGGTGAGATTCTTACTAGTGTACTGTGAGGTGCAGTTTTCCTCTCCTTCAGTGCCATCCGCTGCAATGACGAAAACACAGAAGGTGCAGTTTGTCCCAGGGGTGAGCGCTGAGATCTCTGCAGCTTCTCCTGTAACGGTTTGGTTTTGGGAGCCGCAGCCTGTCGTCTGAACACGATACTTAGATCCATTCTTGTACTCCGGAGGTTCACTCCAAACCAGACGTCCAGTGGTTGTGTTTAAGGTTTCAACCTTCAACCCAGTAATGCTATGAGGCCCTAAAAACAGAAAAATGGAGAGTTCATTAGAAAACAGCAACATTAGAGCAACTTTGATTTCATATACTGTCAAATTTGCTCGGCTTCCCTTCCGTCAAAGGTTTTGGTTGTTTTGTATATTGAGTTTTAGTTTGGGGTCCTGATTGTTTGAAAAATATGTGAGAGATGTAAACTTTTCTCCAGATAGTGAAGGTGAAAGGTGACAGTGCTTGGGTACAGAAATAAAATCCTTACTTGTAGTAACCATGTAGATGTGAACCTTCTCACTCTCAAAATCCATGGGACCCACGGTGGCGATGGAGATGTTGTAGGACGTCCCAGAAAGAAGGGAGACAAGAGTGTGGTTGGTGTTGGAGGTGTTGGAGGGTTTGTATCCTCCTCCCTGAGATGGAGTGTGAGTCAGTTTGTAGAAGAACGATGGAGCTGTCATCAGAGGAGCTTCCCCCCACCTGACTTCAATGGAGCTGGTTGTTCTTGTCAGGACCTCAACTGACCCGGGGGGGTTTGGGACTGTGGGGGTGGAGGTGAAGCATGTTAACTTCAACACGGAGAGTCATGTTCTCATTCATCAAACTGAAACATGTTTTATATTGCCTCTCCACACGAGTTCTTGTGCACATCATCATGCCATTGTGCATCATGTCCTTAAATGCACCATCAAGATTTTGAGCTAGTATATTTAAACTAACAAAAACCTGAAAACTAAAATGGCATTCTTGCAAAAAGATTAACATTAATAAGATTTGTGTGAATTCAATTGTGAGGGAATTATACAAAACCTTCTCTTTGATACATCACATTACTGTCGAACAAATCTTAAATATATATCATACTCACAAGTTGCATTAGGGATGTATTCAGATGATGCATTGAAGGGTCCACTACATGTGAAGACTCTGGCACTGTAAAGTGTCCCTGCAGACAGGCCCTCAAACAGAGAGGAGTTGCTGGTAGAGCTCAGCACTCTTTCCGTTAAATTTGACGTGCTGTTTAGATGAACCTTAAAATTATCCACCTTCCCAGGAGGTTTGGTCCACGACACCAGCACTGAACTATTGGAGCCTTGACTGGAGAGACTGACTTGTACTGTCTCAGGTTCTGTTCATATACAGAGAAGGAGAGATTTAAGATAACTAAACACTTTGACAATGTGAAATAAAGAACGAGAAGTTACAGGTGAGATTCTTACTAGTGTACTGTGAGGTGCAGTTTTCCTCTCCTTCAGTGCCATCCGCTGCAATGACGAAAACACAGAAGGTGCAGTTTGTCCCAGGGGTGAGCGCTGAGATCTCTGCAGCTTTTACTGTAACGGTTTGGTTTTGGGAGCCGCAGCCTGTCGTCTGAACACGATACGTATATCCATTCTTGTACTCCGGAGGTTCACTCCAAACCAGACGTCCAGTGGTTGTGTTTAAGGTTTCAACCTTCAACCCAGTAATGCTATAAGGCCCTAAAAACAGAAAATAGAAAGAGAGCATTTGAAAACAGCAACTTATATCACCTCTAAGTTCATATTCTCTCAAATTAGCTGTGCTTCTTTCTGTGCCAGCTAAAGAGACAAAAAGCTTAAGGAATAATGTTTAACTAAATAAGTTTTAATTAATTGTTATTTTCTTATTTTCCTTCCTAGGCAGAATATTGTACATTTCCAGTCATAGACAGTATCTGTGAGAGAGTACTAATACACAGTACACACGTGTGAAGTAGTAAACTGTCACAGGAGCTGCTGGAGTGTGATCTGTTGTCTGAGTCGTGACAGTGAAGCTGGTGTTGGTCCCAGATGAAAGTCTGGTGCTTGTGAATGTGGTGTTGAAAACTCGAACTTCAGGAAAAGAGGAGGAGTTTTGGGTCACAAGCACCACATATGATTGGCCATTTTTGCTGTTCAGCTGCTCCCACACCAAGGTCACTGCGTTTGTGGTGATTCCTGCCTGTCTCAGCATGGTCACAGAGTCCGGTCCTGAGAAAATAAAACAGATGAGACACTGAGGATATGCAAAATAAGTCTGTTTTCATGTGAAATTGTCTGAATGACATCTTCCACACATAAGGGGTAAACAAATAAGCACATGGGTGTCAATATGCTGTCATTATTCGTTTTGTGCTCAATATGTGACTTTGTGCTTCATAGCTTTGATATGATATGATAAAACACAAGGTGTCAGCGCCTGAATCAGGGATATTTTGGCTTAATGTTTGTACAGCAGGTGGAAATAGAAAGGCATCGTCCATCTTTGTGGAAAATTGTAGGATCCTGTGTTTTTGGTGATTCAAATCCATCGGCCGCCTTTGGATTTTTAGCTTTTTTCATATGGGTCCTCGAACTTTATGGAAGAGCAAATGCATTCACATATGTATATTGACACATATCAGAAACCTT
Organism: Hippoglossus hippoglossus; assembly: GCF_009819705.1. NCBI lineage: Eukaryota > Metazoa > Chordata > Actinopteri > Pleuronectiformes > Pleuronectidae > Hippoglossus > Hippoglossus hippoglossus. The sequence continues at coordinate 7,577,222 of NC_047156.1, read as the reverse complement.
GAAGACATACTTGTATAATTTGATGTGTTTTCCCCTGTAGACATCACCTCTTCCACATATGTAAACACAGAAAAGGTGTACAGATTTCCAGGCCTCAGGTGGGAGAAGGTGTAAGTCTCTGTCCCTGTTCGATTCTGCTGAACCTCTGTGGCATTCTGGAGCGCCTTCACCAGGTAGGAGTAGGAAGGCTTATAATCACTTTGTCTGAGCCACGTAAGTTGGATCGCGGTGGTGTTCATATCACTCACGCTGAGGTTAGTCACTGCTTTGGGCACTGCAGCAAATACAGCAAAGGGTTATGTAATAAAAGAAATGCCACAGTAGAAAACGGTGTCTCACAATTTTGAGTTTTACTAAATTGTTGCACAGAAACCATTGAGTTTGTCTGCGTGTAAAAATGGAAGGTCTTACTTGTGTAACTCAATGTCTGCTCCTCCGTAGATTCACTTCCTGACGCTGCTATTGTTCTGACACTGATCCTATATTTATTTCCTGGCTCAAGGTCAAGGACGTCAGTGCTGTTACTGTACACTTTTGTTGTGTTAACAAGCTCCCCTGTGGTTTTGAAGGTTTTAATCACATATTCGTAATATAGCCGGGCTCCAACTGGGTACGACCATTGCACTGCGACTGAGGTGGTGGATCGAGGGCTGGCTGCAACGTTCAGCACAGGATTGGGCTCTAGGGTGATGTCGTGGAGAAGATGATGGAAATGGTAGTGAAAGCGAGAGAGTAAGAGATGTCCATCACATTCTTAATGATACATCATGTATATGTTATATGATATGCAGTTTTTGTCGGTGCTCAGCAGACAAAGTCATATATTACGCAAAAAATACAAAATTTAAAAAGTAAATCACTCCAAGAGAAAGAGACCTTGTTTGTCCTTTTGTGGCGCCCCAAGTAAAAGGAGAATTAGTGACCCTGCACCCCCAAACTTTGGGGACGACAGTTATATTGAGGGACATGAGGATTTTTTTTTTTTTATTGTACTTCACTGTCCTCAGGCAGGTAGATAATATGGTGGCTAGTTTGACAGTAGTAATGGTCAGATGTTTGTCAATAAAGTTATTAAAGTAATGAAAATAAATTTGGTAAGACTTTAATTTATATGGGTATATAAACAATTAATAAAAGGTTTATATATATTGTAAGGACATTTAGGGGTTTATTGATATGAATTAGTATTAAACAGGACAATAACTGGAGAGTGGTCTCTATACACGGATAATTAATGGAAATAAAGACACATTTACTGACATTAAAATACCAGACAAATACTGTACATTCATAACCTCTTAAAAATGTCTTGATTCTTATATTTAGGTGCGTTATAAACTATATTTACATGTACTGCTGATAGATGCAACTTTTTAGTTTTAGATGTTATCAATGATTTACTTTTTGTTTGCTGGAATAACTTTAACTGCTACAAACATGAATTTTCTCAAAATGAATCAGGAAACCGCAACTGTGTATGTTTCATCGGTAGATGTTGACGACAGGAAGTGGAGCTTACTTGTGAATGAAGTGAAAGTGTAAGGGTCTCCTTGTGTCTTATTGTCTCCAGCTACAGCGACGACGGTGATGGTGTGGTTAGTACCAGAGATCAGCTCTGACAACACAGTAAAGTTGTCGGTCGTCGTCTTCTCTCCACCATCGTGCCACCTCAACCTGTACATGAACACCTGACCAGGAGGCGGGGCCCAGGTTAGAGAGATGGAGGACGTGTTTGAGGACACATTAGGTTGCCCGATTATACCTGGCTCTAATGGAGGAGAGGAGAGGAGAGGAGAGGAGAGGAGAGGAGAGGAGAGGAGAGAGAGGAGAGAGAGGAAACAATTTAAAATGTATCAACACACAAAAACCATCAACATAAAACATAAAACATAAAGCGAAAGAAAACAGAAGCATGATGTGGAAAAATCATGTTCATCATCTTACTTGTGTAATGAGAAATCTCTGCTGTGTCACTTTCTGTTTCGTTATCTCCAGCCACTGCTACGACAGTAAAACTGTACCTCAACCCAGCAGTCAGCCCAGTGACATTTATTTTTGTGTCAGTCACATTGACTGTCCCGGTCAATGTCCTGTCAGTCCAATGGACTCTGTAAAAGGAGTGTTCTCCCATTGGTTTACTCCACATCACATGCATGGAGGATGTTGTGATGTCAGTTACATTGAGGAACCAGACTACTTCAGGCTCTGTGAGGGGAAAATGGGTTAAATGGGCGAATGAAGGGATGATTTTATCTCTCATCTGTTTTGAAAATCTATTAAAGGTTCAGTGTGTAGAATTCAACCACATCTAGAGGTGAAGTTGAAGCTGAACACTGAACACTCACCCCACCCTCACCTTCCAAACATGAAAGAGAACCTGTGATAGTCTTCAGTTTAGATGATCACACACGAGTGAAAACATCACTAGGATTATTTTATATTCAATTTCAGCCAATAGATCCCTTTCAGCTAAATCTCACACAATGAATCTGTGTAAAATGAAATGATAGCAACAGTGCAAACAAGACACATGTTGCCATCAACTGCTTTCCTGCTGCACTTTTAGTTGGAAATGCTGTCCCCCAGCATTTGTGAGAGGTGAATATCCAGGACGTAGAAATATTCTTACATCCCAATTGTCAGTAAAACCGGACTCGAAACGATGTCATTTACACATTTACAAAGTCCGCTAGCGGAAGTGGTGATGCTAGCGGATGTAGCGATGCTAGCAGATGTAGCGATGCTAATGCGCAACCCTTGCTTGCCATTATGCGTGCCCTTGTGTGTGTATTTCGAGTGTGTGCGTGTGAACGTGAAAACGGCTGTAGTGGAGGATATCAGAGGACTTTTAGGCAAAAAATTGGGTGTAAATGACGCCGTATCAGTCAAATTTGAATGTCGGGGCTTACGGACACTTGGATGTTACCACAGGAGCAGTATGGAGACATGTGGGTTTTTTTTCAGTTTTTCTTCATTTGAAGAAGTGGTCACCATTTACTTCAATTGTATTTGATTTGGCTGCAATGCTGTTTACGCCTGAAACTCCAAAAGTGTTTTGTGGACTCAAACTATTCACCAACCCCTCCATCGGAATAGTGGGGAGTGGATAATGAGTGAATTTTCATTTTCGGGTGAACTATCCCTTTAATCCTGCTTGTGATCACTGCAAAGTCTTCTCCACTACGAGTCCTCAGCAAACGGCTCATAAACGCTAACTTACTTGTGTATCGGAAAACGGTGAAGCTCTGTCCGCCAGTGTGGCCGTCATCTGCCACTGCAGTGACACTTATTTCATACTGGACACCAGCAGTCAGGTCAGTAATGTTAACATATGTTTCAGTCACATTTAAAGTCCAACTTAGACGTCCATCTGTCCAGTGTACTCTGTAGAGGGAGCTGTTTCCCACTGGTTCAGTCCAGGTCAGAGTCACAGTGGACGTGGTGAAGTTCATGACTCTGAGGTTTCTGACTACTTCAGGCTCTGTTAGTGAGTGAGCAGCGTTGGGGGGAAGAATTCAGGATTTAGACTCTCGTTACTCGTCATCAGTATAATACAGTGTGTCTTTGTGTTAGATACTGTATCTGCGGTGTATTAATACAAAGCACACTTTATCCACAGCCCTAAAAACAACCGTCAGACATGCTGGATCTCTAGACAAGCTGAAGGTGTTATGCCGTCTAAAGTAATTGCTGTAAATGTTCCGTTCACATGCAGAATAAAAGTAAGAATTCAGATTCAACCAAGTAAACATATCAGCTTCTGAATTTGAAGGCAAAGTTAACAGAAAAATGAAAACTCACTCATTATCCACTCACCACTCTGCAGATGGAGGGGTGGGTGAAGTGTTTGAGTCCAAAAAAAATGTTTGGAGTTTCAGAGGTAAACAGCTATGCAGTCAAAACCAAATTAATTGAAGTAGCTGGTGACCACTTCTTCAGACGCAATAAAACAACAGAAAAAACATAACATGCCTCCATACTGATCAGCATTTGTGAGAGGTGAGATTTCCAGGACGTAGTAATATTCCCAACATCCCAAGTGTCCGTAAACCCCGACTCAAAACGATATATACACCACGTTTAAGCCTAAAAGTCAGCTAGTGGAATTGGTGATGCTAGGTGATGTAGCGATGCTAGCTGATGTAGCGATGCTAACACGCACCCTTTGCTAGCCATTGTGTGTGCCCTTGTGTGTGTGTGTTTCCAGTGTGTGTGTGTGCGAACGTGAACATGGCTGCAGTGGTGGATATCAGAGGACTTTAGGCTAAAAATTGGGTGTAAATGACGCCGTATCAGTCAAATTTGAATGTCGGGGTTTACGGACACTTGGATGACACCACAGGAGCAGTATGGAGGCATGTTGTGTTTTTATTCAGTTTTTCTCCATTTGAAGAAGTGGTCACCATTTACTTCAATTGTATTTGATTTGGCTGCAAAGCTGTTTACCCCTGAAACTCCAAAAGTGTTTTGTGGACTCAAACTCTTCACCAACCCCTCTATCGGAATAGTGGGGAGTGGATAATGAGTGAATTTTCATTTTCGGGTGAACTATCCCTTTAATCCTGCTTGTGATCACTGCAAAGTCTTCTCCACCACGTGTCCTCAGCAAACGTCTCATAAACGCTAACTTACTTGTGTATTGGAAAACGGTGAAGCTCTGTCCGCCAGTGTGGCCGTCATCTGCCACTGCAGTGACACTTATTTCATACTGGACACCAGCAGTCAGGTCAGTAATGTTAACATATGTTTCAGTCACATTTAAAGTCCCACTTAAACGTCCATCTGTCCAGTGTACTCTGTAGAGGGAGCTGTTTCCCACTGGTTCAGTCCAGGTCAGAGTCACAGTGGACGTGGTGAAGTTCATGACTCTGAGGTTTCTGACTACTTCAGGCTCTGTTAGTGAGTGAGCAGCGTTGGGGGGAAGAATTCAGGATTTAGACTCTCGTTACTCATCATCAGTATAACACAATGTGTCTTTGTGTTAGATACTGTATCTACAGTGTATTAATACCAAGCATACTTATCCACAGTTATAAAAACAACAGTCAGACATGCTGGATCTGTAGCAAAGCTAAAGGTGTTATGCCGTCTAAAGTCATTGCTGTAGATGTTCCGTTCACGTGCAGAATAAAAGTAAGAATTCAGATTCAACCAAGTAAACATATCAGCCTCTGAGTTTAAAGGCAAAGTTCCCAGAAAAATGAAAACTCACTTGTTATCCACTCACCACTCTGCAGATGGAGGGGTGGGTGAAGTGTTTGAGTCCCAAAAAAATGTTTGGAGTTTCAGAGGTAAACAGCTATGCAGTCAAAACCAAATTAATTGAAGTAGCTGGTGACCACTTCTTCAGACGCAATAACACAACAGAAAAAAACATAACATGCCTCCATACTGATCAGCATTTGTGAGAGGTGAGATATCCAGGATGTAGTAATATTCCCAACATCCCAAGTGTCCGTAAACCCCGACTCGAAACGAGGTCATTTAGACCGTGTTTTAAGCCTAAAGGTCCGCTAGCGGAAGTGGTGATGCTAGAGTATGTAGCGATGCTATAGCGCACCCCTTGTTTGCCCTTGGGCGTGCCCTTGTGTGTGTGTGTGTGTGTGTGTGTGTTTCCAGTTTGTGCGTGCGTACGTGAAAACAGCTGCACTGGAGGATATCAGAGGACTTTCAGCAAAAAATTGGGTGTAAATGACGCCGTATCAGTCAAATTTGAATGTCGGGGTTTACGGACACTTGGATGACACCACAGGAGCAGTATGGAGGCATGTCGTGTTTTTATTCAGTTTTTCTCCATTTGAAGAAGTGGTCACCATTTACTTCAATTGTATTTGATTTGGCTGCAAAGCTGTTTACCCCTGAAACTCCAAAAGTGTTTTGTGGACTCAAACTCTTCACCAACCCCTCCATCGGAATAGTGGGGAGTGGATAATGAGTGAATTTTCATTTTCGGGTGAACTATCCCTTTAATCCTGCTTGTGATCACTGCAAAGTCTTCTCTACCACTTGTCTTCAGCAAACGGCTCATAAACGCTAACTTACTTGTGTATTGGAAAACGGTGAAGCTCTGTCCGCCAGTGTGGCTGTCATCTGCCACTGCAGTGACACTTATTTCATATTGGACACCAGCAGTCAGGTCAGTAATGTTAACATATGTTTCAGTCACATTTAAAGTCCCACTTAAACGTCCATCTGTCCAGTGTACTCTGTAGAGGGAGCTGTTTCCCACTGGTTCAGTCCAGGTCAGAGTCACAGTGGACGTGGTGAAGTTCATGACTCTGAGGTTTCTGACTACTTCAGGCTCTGTTAGTGAGTGAGCAGCGTTTGGGGGAAGAATTCAGGATATAGACTCTCGTTACTCGTCATCAGTAAAATACAGTGTGTCTTTGTGTTAGATACTGTATCTGCGGTGTATTAATACAAAGCACACTTTATCCACAGCCATAAAAACAACAGTCAGACATGCTGGATCTCTAGCAAAGCTGAAGGTGTTATGCCGTCTAAAGTCATTGCTGTAGATGTTCCGTTCACGTGCAGAATAAAAGTAAGAATTCAGATTCAACCAAGTAAATATATCAGCCTCTGAATTTAAAGGGATAGATCACAGAAAAATGAAAACTCACTCATTATCCACTCACCACTCTGCAGATGGAGGGGTGGGTGAAGTGTTTGAGTCCAAAAAAAATGTTTGGAGTTTCAGAGGTAAACAGCTATGCAGTCAAAACCAAATTAATTGAAGTAGCTGGTGACCACTTCTTCAGACGCAATAAAACAACAGAAAAACATAACATGCCTCCATACTGATCAGCATTTGTGAGAGGTGAGATTTCCAGGACGTAGTAATATTCCCAACATCCCAAGTGTCCGTAAACCCCGTCTCGAAACGATATATACACCACGTTTAAGCCTAAAAGTCCACTAGTGGAATTGGTGATGCTAGGTGATGTAGCGATGCTAACACGCACCCTTTGCTAGCCATTGTGTGTGCCCTTGTGTGTGTGTGTTTCCAGTGTGTGTGTGTTTCCAGTGTGTGCGTGCGAACGTGAACATGGCTGCAGTGGTGGATATCAGAGGACTTTCGGCTAAAAATTGGGTGTAAATGACGCCGAATCAGTCAAATTTGAATGTCGGGGTTTACGGACACTTGGATGACACCACAGGAGCAGTATGGAGGCATGTTGTGTTTTTATTCAGTTTTTCTTCATTTGAAGAAGTGGTCACCCTTTATTTCAATTGTATTTGATTTGGCTGCAAAGCTGTTTACGCCTGAAACTCCAAAAGTGTTTTGTGGACTCAAACTCTTCACCAACCCCTCCATCGGAATAGTGGGGAGTGGATAATGAGTGAATTTTCATTTTCGGGTGAACTATCCCTTTAATCCTGCTTGTGATCACTGCAAAGTCTTCTCCACCACGTGTCCTCAGCAAACGGCTCATAAACGCTAACTTACTTGTGTATCGGAAAACGGTGAAGCTCTGTCCGCAAGTGTGGCCGTCATCTGCCACTGCAGTGACACTTATTTCATACTGGACACCAGCAGTCAGGTCAGTAATGTTAACATATGTTTCAGTCACATTTAAAGTCCCACTTAGACGTCCATCTGTCCAGTGTACTCTGTAGAGGGAGCTGTTTCCCACTGGTTCAGTCCAGGTCAGAGACACAGTGGACGTGGTGAAGTTCATGACTCTGAGGTTTCTGACTACTTCAGGCTCTGTTAGTGAGTGAGCAGCGTTGGGGGGGAAGAATTCAAGATTTAGACTCTCGTTACTCGTCATCAGTAAAATACAGTGTGTCTTTGTGTTAGATACTGTATCTGCGGTGTATTAATACAAAGCACACTTTATCCACAGCCATAAAAACAACAGTCAGACATGCTGGATCTCTAGCAAAGCTGAAGGTGTTATGCCGTCTAAAGTAATTGCTGTAGATGTTCCGTTCATGTGCAGAATAAAAGTAAAAATTCAGATTCAACCAAGTAAATATATCAGCCTCTGAGTTTAAAGGGATAGATCACAGAAAAATGAAAACTCACTCATTATCCACTCACCACTCTGCAGATGGAGGGGTGGGTGAAATGTTTGAGTCCCAAAAAAATGTTTGGAGTTTCAGAGGTGAACAGCTATGCAGTCAAAACCAAATTAATTGAAGTAGCTGGTGACCACTTCTTCAGACGCAATAAAACAACAGAAAAAACATAACATGCCTCCATACTGATCAGCATTTGTGAGAGGTGAGATTTCCAGGACGTAGTAATATTCCCAACATCCCAAGTGTCCGTAAACCCCGACTCGAAACAATATATACACCGCGTTTAAGCCTAAAAGTCCACTAGTGGAATTGGTGATGCTAGGTGATGTAGCGATGCTAGCTGATGTAGCGATGCTAGCTGATGTAGCGATGCTAGCTGATGTAGCGATGCTAATACGCACCCTTTGCTAGCCATTGTGTGTGCCCTTGTGTGTGTGTGTTTCCAGTGTGTGCGTGCGAACGTGAACATGGCTGCAGTGGTGGATATCAGAGGACTTTAGGCTAAAAATTGGGTGTAAATGACGCCGTATCAGTCAAATTTGAATGTCGGGGCTTACGGACACTTGGATGACACCACAGGAGCAGTATGGAGGCATGTCGTGTTTTTATTCAGTTTTTCTTCATTTGAAGAAGTGGTCACCATTTACTTCAATTGAATTTGATTTGGCTGCAATGCTGTTTACGCCTGAAACTCCAAAAGTGTTTTGTGGACTCAAACTCTTCACCAACCCCTCTATCGGAATAGTGGGGAGTGGATAATGAGTGAATTTTCATTTTCGGGTGAACTATCCCTTTAATCCTGCTTGTGATCACTGCAAAGTCTTCTCCACCACGTGTCCTCAGCAAACGGCTCATAAACGCTAACTTACTTGTGTATCGGAAAACGGTGAAGCTCTGTCCACCAGTGTGGCCGTCATCTGCCACTGCAGTGACACTTATTTCATATTGGACACCAGCAGTCAGGTCAGTAATGTTAACATATGTTTCAGTCACATTTAAAGTCCCACTTAAACGTCCATCTGTCCAGTGTACTCTGTAGAGGGAGCTGTTTCCCACTGGTTCAGTCCAGGTCAGAGTCACAGTGGACGTGGTGAAGTTCATGACTCTGAGGTTTCTGACTACTTCAGGCTCTGTTAGTGAGTGAGCAGCGTTGGGGGGAAGAATTCAGGATTTAGACTCTCGTTACTCATGATCAGTATAACACAATGTGTCTTTGTGTTAGATACTGTATCTACAGTGTATTAATACCAAGCATACTTATCCACAGTTATAAAAACAACAGTCAGACACGCTGGATCTCTAGCAAAGCTGTAGGTGTTATGCCGTCTAAAGTCATTGCTGTAGATGTTCCGTTCACGTGCAGAATAAAAGTAAGAATTCAGATTCAACCAAGTAAACATATCAGCTTCTGAATTTAAAGGCAAAGTTCCCAGAAAAATGAAAACTCACTTGTTATCCACTCACCACTCTGCAGATGGAGGGGTGGGTGAAGTGTTTGAGTCCACAAAACACTTTTGGAGTTTCAGGGGTAAACAGCATTGCAGCCAAAACCAATATAATTGAAGTAGCTGGTGAACAACTTCTTCAGACGCAATAAAACAACAGAAAAAAACATAACATGCCTCCATACTGATCAGCATTTGTGAGAGGTGAGATATCCAGGATGTAGTAATATTCCCAACATCCCAAGTGTCCGTAAGCCCCGACTCGAAACAAGGTCATTTAGACCGTGTTTTAAGCCTAAAGGTCCGCTAGCGGAAGTGGTGATGCTAGAGTATGTAGCGATGCTATAGCGCACCCCTTGCTTGCCCTTGGGCGTGCCCTTGTGTGTGTGAGTGTGTTTCCAGTTTGTGCGTGTGTACGTGAAAACGGCTGCACTGGAGGATATCAGAGGACTTTAGGCTAAAAATTGGGTGTACATGACGCCGTATTAGTCAAATTTGAATGTCGGGGCTTACGGACACTTGGATGACACCACAGGAGCAGTATGGAGGCATGTTGTGTTTTTACTCAGTTTTTCTCCATTTGAAGAAGTGGTCACCATTTACTTCAATTGTATTTGATTTGGCTGCAATGCTGTTTACGCCTGAAACTCCAAAAGTGTTTTGTGGACTCAAACTATTCACCCACCCCTCCATCGGCATAGTGGGGAGTGGATAATGAGTGAATTTTCATTTTCGGGTGAACTATCCCTTTAATCCTGCTTGTGATCACTGCAAAGTCTTCTCCACCATGTGTCCTCAGCAAACAGCTCATAAACGCTAACTTACTTGTGTATTGGAAAACGGTGAAGCTCTGTCCGCCAGTGTGGCCGTCATCTGCCACTGCAGTGACACTTATTTCATGCTGGACACCAGCAGTCAGGTCAGTAATGTTAACATATGTTTCAGTCACATTTAAAGTCCCACTTAAACGTCCATCTGTCCAGTGTACTCTGTAGAGGGAGCTGTTTCCCACTGGTTCAGTCCAGGTCAGAGACACAGTGGACGTGGTGAAGTTCATGACTCTGAGGTTTCTGACTACTTCAGGCTCTGTTAGTGAGTGAGCAGCGTTGGGGGGAAGAATTCAGGATTTAGACTCTCGTTACTCATGATCAGTATAACACAATGTGTCTTTGTGTTAGATACTGTATCTACAGTGTATTAATACCAAGCATACTTATCCACAGTTATAAAAACAACAGTCAGACACGCTGGATCTCTAGCAAAGCTGTAGGTGTTATGCCGTCTAAGGTCATTGCTGTAGATGTTACGTTCACGTGCAGAATAAAAGTAAGAATTCAGATTCAACCAAGTAAACATATCAGCTTCTGAATTTAAAGGCAAAGTTCCCAGAAAAATGAAAACTCACTTGTTATCCACTCACCACTCTGCAGATGGAGGGGTGGGTGAAGTGTTTGAGTCCACAAAACACTTTTGGAGTTTCAGAGGTAAACAGCATTGCAGCCAAAACCAATATAATTGAAGTAGCTGGTGAACACTTCTTCAGACGCAATAACACAACAGAAAAAAACATAACATGCCTCCATACTGATCAGCATTTGTGAGAGGTGAGATATCCAGGACGTAGTAATATTCCCAACATCCCAAGTGTCCGTAAACCCCGACTCGAAACGAGGTCATTTAGACCGTGTTTTAAGCCTAAAAGTCAGCTAGCGGAAGTAGTGATGCTAGAGTATGTAGCGATGCTAATGCGCACCCCTTGCCTGACCTTGGGCGTGCCCGTTTCCAGTGTGTGTGTGTTTCCAGTGTGTGTGTGTGCGAACGTGAACATGGCTGCAGTGGTGGATATCAGAGGACTTTTAGGCAAAAAATTGGGTGTAAATGACGCCGTATCAGTCAAATTTGAATGTCGGGGCTTACGGACACTTGGATGACACCACAGGAGCAGTATGGAGGCATGTTGTGTTTTCATTCAGTTTTTCTTCATTTGAAGAAGTGGTCACCATTTACTTCAATTGTATTTGATTTGGCTGCAAAGCTGTTTACCCCTGAAACTCCAAAAGTGTTTTGTGGACTCAAACTATTCACCCATCCCTCCATCGGCATAGTGGGGAGTGGATAATGAGGGAATTTTCATTTTCGGGTGAACTATCCCTTTAATCCTGCTTGTGATCACTGCAAAGTCTTCTCCACCACGTGTCCTCAGCAAACGGCTCATAAACGCTAACTTACTTGTGTATCGGAAAACGGTGAAGCTCTGTCCGCCAGTGTGGCCGTCATCTGCCACTGCAGTGACACTTATTTCATATTGGACACCAGCAGTCAGGTCAGTAATGTTAACATATGTTTCAGTCACATTTAAAGTCCCACTTAGACGTCCATCTGTCCAGTGTACTCTGTAGAGGGAGCTGTTTCCCACTGGTTCAGTCCAGGTCAGAGTCACAGTGGACGTGGTGAAGTTCATGACTCTGAGGTTTCTGACTACTTCAGGCTCTGTTAGTGAGTGAGCAGCGTTGGGGGGAAGAATTCAGGATTTAGACTCTCGTTACTCGTCATCAGTAAAATACAGTGTGTCTTTGTGTTAGATACTGTATCTGCGGTGTATTAATACAAAGCACACTTTATCCACAGCCATAAAAACAACAGTCAGACATGCTGGATCTCTAGCAAAGCTGAAGGTGTTATGCCGTCTAAAGTCATTGCTGTAGATGTTCCGTTCACGTGCAAAATAAAAGTAAGAATTCAGATTCAACCAAGTAAATATATCAGCCTCTGAATTTAAAGGGATAGATCACAGAAAAATTAAAACTCACTCATTATCCACTCACCACTATGCAGATGGAGGGGTGGGTGAAGTGTTTGAGTCCAAAAAAAATGTTTGGAGTTTCAGAGGTAAACAGCTATGCAGTCAAAACCAAATTAATTGAAGTAGCTGGTGACCACTTCTTCAGACGCAATAAAACAACAGAAAAAACATAACATGCCTCCATACTGATCAGCATTTGTGAGAGGTGAGATTTCCAGGACGTAGTAATATTCCCAACATCCCAAGTGTCCGTAAACCCCGACTCGAAACGATATATACACCACGTTTAAGCCTAAAAGTCCACTAGTGGAATTGGTGATGCTAGGTGATGTAGCGATGCTAACACGCACCCTTTGCTAGCCATTGTGTGTGCCCTTGTGTGTGTGTGTTTCCAGTGTGTGTGTGTGCGAACGTGAACATGGCTGCAGTGGTGGATATCAGAGGACTTTCGGCTAAAAATTGGTTGTAAATGACGCCGAATCAGTCAAATTTGAATGTCGGGGTTTACGGACACTTGGATGACACCACAGGAGCAGTATGGAGGCATGTTGTGTTTTTATTCAGTTTTTCTTCATTTGAAGAAGTGGTCACCCTTTATTTCAATTGTATTTGATTTGGCTGCAAAGCTGTTTACGCCTGAAACTCCAAAAGTGTTTTGTGGACTCAAACTCTTCACCAACCCCTCCATCGGAATAGTGGGGAGTGGATAATGAGGGAATTTTCATTTTCGGGTGAACTATCCCTTTAATCCTGCTTGTGATCACTGCAAAGTCTTCTCCACCACGTGTCCTCAGCAAACGGCTCATAAACGCTAACTTACTTGTGTATCCGACAACGGTGAAGCTCTGTCCGCCAGTGTGGCCGTCATCTGCCACTGCAGTGACACTTATTTCATACTGGACACCAGCAGTCAGGTCAGTAATGTTAACATATGTTTCAGTCACATTTAAAGTCCCACTTAGACGTCCATCTGTCCAGTGTACTCTGTAGAGGGAGCTGTTTCCCACTGGTTCAGTCCAGGTCAGAGACACAGTGGACGTGGTGAAGTTCATGACTCTGAGGTTTCTGACTACTTCAGGCTCTGTTAGTGAGTGAGCAGCGTTGGGGGGAAGAATTCAGGATTTAGACTCTCGTTACTCGTCATCAGTAAAATACAGTGTGTCTTTGTGTTAGATACTGTATCTGCGGTGTATTAATACAAAGCACACTTTATCCACAGCCATAAAAACAACAGTCAGACATGCTGGATCTCTAGCAAAGCTGAAGGTGTTATGCCGTCTAAAGTAATTGCTGTAGATGTTCCGTTCATGTGCAGAATAAAAGTAAGAATTCAGATTCAACCAAGTAAATATATCAGCCTCTGAATTTAAAGGGATAGATCACAGAAAAATGAAAACTCACTCATTATCCACTCACCACTATGCAGATGGAGGGGTGGGTGAAGTGTTTGAGTCCAAAAAAAATGTTTGGAGTTTCAGAGGTAAACAGCTATGCAGTCAAAACCAAATTAATTGAAGTAGCTGGTGACCACTTCTTCAGACGCAATAAAACAACAGAAAAAACATAACATGCCTCCATACTGATCAGCATTTGTGAGAGGTGAGATTTCCAGGACGTAGTAATATTCCCAACATCCCAAGTGTCCGTAAACCCCGACTCGAAACGATATATACACCACGTTTAAGCCTAAAAGTCCACTAGTGGAATTGGTGATGCTAGGTGATGTAGCGATGCTAACACGCACCCTTTGCTAGCCATTGTGTGTGCCCTTGTGTGTGTGTGTTTCCAGTGTGTGTGTGTTTCCAGTGTGTGCGTGCGAACGTGAACATGGCTGCAGTGGTGGATATCAGAGGACTTTCGGCTAAAAATTGGGTGTAAATGACGCCGAATCAGTCAAATTTGAATGTCGGGGTTTACGGACACTTGGATGACACCACAGGAGCAGTATGGAGGCATGTTGTGTTTTTATTCAGTTTTTCTTCATTTGAAGAAGTGGTCACCCTTTATTTCAATTGTATTTGATTTGGCTGCAAAGCTGTTTACGCCTGGAACTCCAAAAGTGTTTTGTGGACTCAAACTCTTCACCAACCCCTCCATCGGAATAGTGGGGAGTGGATAATGAGGGAATTTTCATTTTCGGGTGAACTATCCCTTTAATCCTGCTTGTGATCACTGCAAAGTCTTCTCCACCACGTGTCCTCAGCAAACGGCTCATAAACGCTAACTTACTTGTGTATCCGACAACGGTGAAGCTCTGTCCGCCAGTGTGGCCGTCATCTGCCACTGCAGTGACACTTATTTCATATTGGACACCAGCAGTCAGGTCAGTAATGTTAACATATGTTTCAGTCACATTTAAAGTCCCACTTAGACGTCCATCTGTCCAGTGTACTCTGTAGAGGGAGCTGTTTCCCACTGGTTCAGTCCAGGTCAGAGTCACAGTGGACGTGGTGAAGTTCATGACTCTGAGGTTTCTGACTACTTCAGGCTCTGTTAGTGAGTGAGCAGCGTTGGGGGGGAAGAATTCAAGATTTAGACTCTCGTTACTCGTCATCAGTAAAATACAGTGTGTCTTTGTGTTAGATACTGTATCTGCGGTGTATTAATACAAAGCACACTTTATCCACAGCCATAAAAACAACAGTCAGACATGCTGGATCTCTAGCAAAGCTGAAGGTGTTATGCCGTCTAAAGTAATTGCTGTAGATGTTCCGTTCATGTGCAGAATAAAAGTAAAAATTCAGATTCAACCAAGTAAATATATCAGCCTCTGAGTTTAAAGGGATAGATCACAGAAAAATGAAAACTCACTCATTATCCACTCACCACTCTGCAGATGGAGGGGTGGGTGAAATGTTTGAGTCCCAAAAAAATGTTTGGAGTTTCAGAGGTGAACAGCTATGCAGTCAAAACCAAATTAATTGAAGTAGCTGGTGACCACTTCTTCAGACGCAATAAAACAACAGAAAAAACATAACATGCCTCCATACTGATCAGCATTTGTGAGAGGTGAGATTTCCAGGACGTAGTAATATTCCCAACATCCCAAGTGTCCGTAAGCCCCGACTCGAAACAATATATACACCGCGTTTAAGCCTAAAGGTCCACTAGTGGAATT
The DNA here is from genome assembly GCF_009819705.1 of Hippoglossus hippoglossus. Lineage (NCBI taxonomy): Eukaryota > Metazoa > Chordata > Actinopteri > Pleuronectiformes > Pleuronectidae > Hippoglossus > Hippoglossus hippoglossus. The sequence continues at coordinate 7,561,828 of NC_047156.1, read as the reverse complement.
GGTGATGCTAGGTGATGTAGCGATGCTAGCTGATGTAGCGATGCTAGCTGATGTAGCGATGCTAGCTGATGTAGCGATGCTAATACGCACCCTTTGCTAGCCATTGTGTGTGCCCTTGTGTGTGTGTGTTTCCAGTGTGTGCGTGCGAACGTGAACATGGCTGCAGTGGTGGATATCAGAGGACTTTAGGCTAAAAATTGGGTGTAAATGACGCCGTATCAGTCAAATTTGAATGTCGGGGCTTACGGACACTTGGATGACACCACAGGAGCAGTATGGAGGCATGTCGTGTTTTTATTCAGTTTTTCTTCATTTGAGGAAGTGGTCACCATTTACTTCAATTGAATTTGATTTGGCTGCAATGCTGTTTACGCCTGAAACTCCAAAAGTGTTTTGTGGACTCAAACTCTTCACCAACCCCTCTATCGGAATAGTGGGGAGTGGATAATGAGTGAATTTTCATTTTCGGGTGAACTATCCCTTTAATCCTGCTTGTGATCACTGCAAAGTCTTCTCCACCATGTGTCCTCAGCAAACGGCTCATAAACGCTTACTTACTTGTGTATCGGAAAACGGTGAAGCTCTGTCCACCAGTGTGGCCGTCATCTGCCACTGCAGTGACACTTATTTCATGCTGGACACCAGCAGTCAGGTCAGTAATGTTAACATATGTTTCAGTCACATTTAAAGTCCCACTTAAACGTCCATCTGTCCAGTGTACTCTGTAGAGGGAGCTGTTTCCCACTGGTTCAGTCCAGGTCAGAGTCACAGTGGACGTGGTGAAGTTCATGACTCTGAGGTTTCTGACTACTTCAGGCTCTGTTAGTGAGTGAGCAGCGTGGGAGGGAAGAATTCAGGATTTAGACTCTCGTTCCTCATCATCAGTATAACACAATGTGTCTTTGTGTTAGATACTGTATCTACAGTGTATTAATACCAAGCATACTTATCCACAGTTATAAAAACAACAGTCAGACACGCTGGATCTCTAGCAAAGCTGTAGGTGTTATGCCGTCTAAAGTCATTGCTGTAGATGTTCCGTTCATGTGCAGAATAAAAGTAAGAATTCAGATTCAACCAAGTAAACATATCAGCTTCTGAATTTAAAGGCAAAGTTCCCAGAAAAATGAAAACTCACTTGTTATCCACTCACCACTCTGCAGATGGAGGGGTGGGTGAAGTGTTTGAGTCCACAAAACACTTTTGGAGTTTCAGGGGTAAACAGCATTGCAGCCAAAACCAATATAATTGAAGTAGCTGGTGAACAACTTCTTCAGACGCAATAACACAACAGAAAAAAACATAACATGCCTCCATACTGATCAGCATTTGTGAGAGGTGAGATATCCAGGATGTAGTAATATTCCCAACATCCCAAGTGTCCGTAAGCCCCGACTCGAAACAAGGTCATTTAGACCGTGTTTTAAGCCTAAAGGTCCGCTAGCGAAAGTGGTGATGCTAGAGTATGTAGCGATGCTATAGCGCACCCCTTGCTTGCCCTTGGGCGTGCCCTTGTGTGTGTGTGTGTGTTTCCAGTTTGTGCGTGTGTACGTGAAAACGGCTGCACTGGAGGATATCAGAGGACTTTAGGCTAAAAATTGGGTGTACATGACGCCGTATTAGTCAAATTTGAATGTCGGGGCTTACGGACACTTGGATGACACCACAGGAGCAGTATGGAGGCATGTTGTGTTTTTACTCAGTTTTTCTCCATTTGAAGAAGTGGTCACCATTTACTTCAATTGTATTTGATTTGGCTGCAATGCTGTTTACGCCTGAAACTCCAAAAGTGTTTTGTGGACTCAAACTATTCACCCACCCCTCCATCGGCATAGTGGGGAGTGGATAATGAGTGAATTTTCATTTTCGGGTGAACTATCCCTTTAATCCTGCTTGTGATCACTGCAAAGTCTTCTCCACCATGTGTCCTCAGCAAACAGCTCATAAACGCTAACTTACTTGTGTATTGGAAAACGGTGAAGCTCTGTCCGCCAGTGTGGCCGTCATCTGCCACTGCAGTGACACTTATTTCATGCTGGACACCAGCAGTCAGGTCAGTAATGTTAACATATGTTTCAGTCACATTTAAAGTCCCACTTAAACGTCCATCTGTCCAGTGTACTCTGTAGAGGGAGCTGTTTCCCACTGGTTCAGTCCAGGTCAGAGTCACAGTGGACGTGGTGAAGTTCATGACTCTGAGGTTTCTGACTACTTCAGGCTCTGTTAGTGAGTGAGCAGCGTTGGGGGGAAGAATTCAGGATTTAGACTCTCGTTACTCATGATCAGTATAACACAATGTGTCTTTGTGTTAGATACTGTATCTACAGTGTATTAATACCAAGCATACTTATCCACAGTTATAAAAACAACAGTCAGACACGCTGGATCTCTAGCAAAGCTGTAGGTGTTATGCCGTCTAAGGTCATTGCTGTAGATGTTACGTTCACGTGCAGAATAAAAGTAAGAATTCAGATTCAACCAAGTAAACATATCAGCTTCTGAATTTAAAGGCAAAGTTCCCCGAAAAATGAAAACTCACTTGTTATCCACTCACCACTCTGCAGATGGAGGGGTGGGTGAAGTGTTTGAGTCCACAAAACACTTTTGGAGTTTCAGAGGTAAACAGCATTGCAGCCAAAACCAATATAATTGAAGTAGCTGGTGAACACTTCTTCAGACGCAATAACACAACAGAAAAAAACATAACATGCCTCCATACTGATCAGCATTTGTGAGAGGTGAGATATCCAGGACGTAGTAATATTCCCAACATCCCAAGTGTCCGCAAACCCCGACTCGAAACGAGGTCATTTAGACCGTGTTTTAAGCCTAAAAGTCAGCTAGCGGAAGTAGTGATGCTAGAGTATGTAGCGATGCTAATGCGCACCCCTTGCCTGACCTTGGGCGTGCCCGTTTCCAGTGTGTGTGTGTTTCCAGTGTGTGTGTGTGCGAACGTGAACATGGCTGCAGTGGTGGATATCAGAGGACTTTAGGCTAAAAATTGGGTGTAAATGACGCCGTATCAGTCAAATTTGAATGTCGGGGTTTACGGACACTTGGATGACACCACAGGAGCAGTATGGAGGCATGTTGTGTTTTTATTCAGTTTTTCTCCATTTGAAGAAGTGGTCACCCTTTACTTCAATTGTATTTGATTTGGCTGCAATGCTGTTTACGCCTGAAACTCCAAAAGTGTTTTGTGGACTCAAACTCTTCACCCACCCCTCCATCAGCACAGTTGGGAGTGGATAATGAGTGAATTTTCAATTTTGGGTGAACTATCCCTTTAATCCTGCTTGTGATCACTGCAAAGTCTTCTCCACCACGTGTCCTCAGCAAACGTCTCATAAACGCTTACTTACTTGTGTATCGGAAAACGGTGAAGCTCTGTCCACCAGTGTGGCCGTCATCTGCCACTGCAGTGACACTTATTTCATGCTGGACACCAGCAGTCAGGTCAGTAATGTTAACATATGTTTCAGTCACATTTAAAGTCCCACTTAAACGTCCATCTGTCCAGTCTACTCTGTAGAGGGAGCTGTTTCCCACTGGTTCAGTCCAGGTCAGAGTCACAGTGGACGTGGTGACGTTCATGACTCTGAGGTTTCTGACTACTTCAGGCTCTGTTAGTGAGTGAGCAGCGTTGGGGGGAAGAATTCAGGATTTAGACTCTCGTTACTCGTCATCAGTAAAATACAGTGTGTCTTTGTGTTAGATACTGTATCTGCAGTGTATTAATACCAAGCATACTTATCCACAGTTATAAAAACAACAGTCAGACATGCTGGATCTCTAGCAAAGCTGTAGATGTTCCGTTCACGTGCAGAATAAAAGTAAAAATTCAGATTCAACCAAGTAAACATATCAGCTTCTGAATTTAAAGGCAAAGTTCACAGAAAAATTTAAACTCACTCATTATCCACTCACCACTCTGCAGATGGAGGGGTGGGTGAAGTGTTTGAGTCCACAAAACACTTTTGGAGTTTCAGAGGTAAACAGCGTTGCAGCCAAAACCAATATAATTGAAGTAGCTGGTGAACACTTCTTCAGACGCAATAAAACAACAGAAAAAAACACAACATGCCTCCATACTGATCAGCATTTGTGAGAGGTGAGATATCCAGGACGTAGTAATATTCCCAACATCCCAAGTGTCCGTAAGCCCCGACTCGAAACAAGGTCATTTAGACCGTGTTTTAAGCCTAAAAGTCCGCTGGCGGAAGTGGTGATGCTAGAGTATGTAGCGATGCTAACGTGCACCCCTTGCTTGCCCTTGGGCGTGCCCTTGTGTGTGTGTGTGTTTCCAGTTTGTGTGTGCGTACGTGAAAACAGCTGCACTGGAGGATATCAGAGGACTTTCAGCAAAAAATTGGATGTAAATGACGCCGTATCAGTCAAATTTGAATGTCGGGGCTTACGGACACTTGGATGACACCACAGGAGCAGTATGGAGGCATGTCGTGTTTTTATTCAGTTTTTCTCCATTTGAAGAAGTGGTCACCATTTACTTCAATTGTATTTGATTTGGCTGCAAAGCTGTTTACCCCTGAAACTCCAAAAGTGTTTTGTGGACTCAAACTCTTCACCCACCCCTCCATCGGAATAGTGGGGAGTGGATAATGAGTGAATTTTCATTTTCAGGTGAACTATCCCTTTAATCCTGCTTGTGATCACTGCAAAGTCTTCTCCACCACGTGTCTTCAGCAAACGTCTCATAAACGCTAACTTACTTGTGTATCGGAAAACGGTGAAGCTCTGTCCGCCAGTGTGGCCGTCATCTGCCACTGCAGTGACACTTATTTCATACTGGACACCAGCAGTCAGGTCAGTAATGTTAACATATGTTTCAGTCACACTTAAACGTCCATCTGTCCAGTGTACTCTGTAGAGGGAGCTGTTTCCCACTGGTTCAGTCCAGGTCAGAGTCACAGTGGACGTGGTGACGTTCATGACTCTGAGGTTTCTGACTACTTCAGGCTCTGTTAGTGAGTGAGCAGCGTTGGGGGGAAGAATTCAGGATTCAGACTCTCGTTACTCGTCATCAGTATAATACAGTGTGTCTCTGTGTTAGATACTGTATCTGCGGTGTATTAATACAAAGCACACTTTATCCACAGCCATAAAAACAACCGTCAGACATGCTGGATCTCTAGCAAAGCTGAAGGTGTTATGCCGTCTAAAGTCATTGCTGTAGATGTTCCGTTCACGTGCAGAATAAAAGTAAAAATTCAGATTCAACCAAGTAAACAGACTTACTTGTTGTGATCTCTTTACAGCAGTTGAAACAATTCATGACGATTTGATAGACAGCTCCAGACGTCAGACCAGTCAGTGAACCGTTTCCATGGATATTATCCCCAGTGGATAAAGTACAGTTTGGTCTTGATACAAGGCTGACTGTTGTTGTCGTTATTGTAAAGGTTTCTGTTCCATTGTCGTCACATGGCCGGCCTAAGACACAGAACAACAAGAAAAAAATAATAACAAGAAGAAAAACAAGAACAAACATAAGCTCACATAGATTCAAAAAATCTAAATTTATGTGAAGAAAACAGATTTATTATTTTAATTGTGTTACTATTCAGAATAAATATTTTAATAGACAATTGTGATAATTAACAAGCAACTTTATTTGTATTGAGTCACAACAATGTCAACAGTGGTACATTGCATTACATTGCAGTGGTACACTGCATTACATAGTTTTATCACAACAGTGTGTTTTGGCTATAGTACACATTGCATTACTGTTATCATTACTGGATGCCTAACAACATTAACACCCATGAACTTTAGCCTTTTAGCTAACTTGGCACATTTGCATTTGTATGAACGTTAATGCAATTACCTTGTCTGTTTAAAAGACAAACAATAACAACGGTTTATATTAAACACAGGATTATGTGAGAACATTAAAGACACAGTAAGTCCGTACTCACCAACACATGCTGTACTCGAGTTCTGAGGAGATGAAGACAGAGAAAAGCAAAATAAATCATTTTTGCACCAGCAGAGGTCAGCAGTGAGTTGTGAACAGCATTAAAGTATCTGACACAGGTTCAGTGTCACTGGACGTCAATGTCTTTGGATCTGTTGTGATAATGCAGGATCATTAAGCTAGATTTGAAAAAGACTTTGGTCACAAGTTATTCATTTATTCTGTCACTGTTCAAATATTAACTAAACAAACCTATTGTATACTCAGTGTAAAATCCTTGATTACATTTAGTTTAACATCAATGTATTAAATAGTTTAGTATATTTTGTCAGTACTTATAGGCACAGATATCCAGACCTTTTTTATTGGTCCATTGTCGAATTTGAAGCATCTTAACCTACAGGATTTTAAAGTCTGTTAAACACTTCTAATAGAAAAAAACACACCAGGTTTCGAAAATCCACAACTTCAGAGAGGAAAACTTTTCTGAGAAAATGTTTTGTTCTTTCATTAAAACAAATCTTTGTCAATTGTGCAAATATAAATACAAAAGCTCAATAAAAATCCTAATTCACCTGAAGAAAAGATCATGTTTGTGTGACAGTTACAGAGTAGGAAGCAGAAACTGGTAATTTCCTCATGTGGGTAATCATTGTGTGACCTAAACTGGGATGTTGGGAATATAACTGCATCCTGAATATCTCACCTCTCAAAAAATTCTGATTAAAGCAAAACAACAATATCACACACGCATGCACTTAACACACAACCTCACGTCCATATGACTCAAACTAAATCAACGTACTCCTGAGGTTTACTTGTGTTCTGGTTTCGGGACTAAACACACAGCTCCACATTACTTATTAGCCCAAACTTAAACAGCCCAGAGCCCCTCGCTGGCATGTCGGTTTTCACTCTGTTTACCACACAAGCTAAACATTAAATACATGACATCATTGCTTAAACCTGCAAAATTGTCCCCCTCACACAAAGATCACACACACGATCAGCCATTAACTCCCAACAATGACAAACCAGACTTCACATTCATTGATTATTGTGCAATAGATATTCGGCTCTAATTCTTAAAATGTTAGGGATTGTCCAACATGCTTTTGCAAAACTGTACTTATTTGTGTCAATTGTAATATTGTTTTAGTTTGTAATTTAATATGAAATAGAGCAGAAAAGACACGGACCTCACAACTCAGAAATCATGAGACCAGGGTTCGTCCATTCTGTATTTTACGCTGCCCCACACACCCACTTATCCCCTGGAGACGGGATTCCTCATCTTAATTTTATCTTTTCTATTCAGAGCAGTGACCCTGCCCTTCCTCCAAATCCTCTGAGGGTCCTTTCTTGTTTCTGAGGCACAAAGGTGACACACAGTCTTCTTTGAAAAATGTTTACATAGTGTTTGAAAATGTCAGTACAGTATATACTGTGTGTTAAATGAGACATTTCTGCTCATGTTCTGGTTCATAATTTTACTTTGTGTTATAACTTGAAAAGGTTTACATGCTCTTATTTTCAGAAAACAGGTCACTTCCCTCAGACTGTCCATTGCTGCAGCTCCTCTTCTCAGCCTCTGTCTGAAACACTTGGTTTTAGCAACTGTCTCTTTAAGGTCCTCCTTCAGCTAAGCCCACTGTGCTCTGATTGGCCAGCTAGCCCACTCTGTTGTGATTGGTCAAATGCTGTGAGCCACAGCACCGAGGTCCCGTATATTTTGAGTCAGTCTCAGCTTTCACCGTGTTTTTATATTATCAAGTATCGAATTAAAACCAAATTTACCAGAAAAAAACAACACACAAACAAACATCAGTGTGATAAGAGCTATACCTAAAATGACTGAAACCCTCTTTGAGTATTAGATGTGTATTTTCATTTATTAGTCCATGCCCCGTCCACTAACAGGAGGAGGTAGGGTTTGTGACCTACACCGCAGACAGCCACCAGGGGGTGATCGAGAGGCTTTGGCTTCACTTTTGAGGAGGAGTAATATCGCCTGTCAGTGTTACTTACACAAAAAATACACTCTGGAGGAAAGGTGAAAACTGATAAAGCATCATATGTCTCCTTTAAGAAGCATTTTTAAGAGTCATATTGTGAAAAATAGTTGAATATATGTATCTTTTACATTTTTTAAAGGCTCGTACATTATCTCTTATGAATTGTCACTGGTAGAAACAACCCTCCTCTCCACATTAACAGGAGGAACAGCTTGTATGAGGAAGTGTACATCTGGATGACTATTCTTCTGCCGGTTGTGCAACACGTTGGCAAAGCTCAGCTTCACACTAACACCCTGTTAGAGCAAGTGTGAATTGCTGCTTGAGACTTTCTCACTATATCTCAAATTTATTCACACACTTTTCCCCAAATAGTAAATGTTTTTTAGGCGATGACAGAGCAGTGGTAACGGTCTACGCTATCAGGGGCTCACTTTAATAGATTATTACTAGTCAAGATCCTAGTACAACAAATCGATCAGAATCAAAAGCTTTATTAAGAATTAGCTCCAGAAAATAAATGTATATCTGTCACTTGTTGAAAGTAATTTTTAAGTTAGGGAAGTGGATTTATTTTTGTGGGTGTTTAAAGTCATGCTTTGTCAATGTGCAATGTTAAAAAGACACTTTTTCATTGTTTTTTGTAGTATTCTAAACATTTTACTATTTTTCACTATTCATTAAAGTGAATGGTTTGCATGAGGGTGTCCTGAAATATTGATTCAGTGGGTGAGTTTAATTGGATTTAGTTAAAACATTATGAGACATTATGTTGCTGGATCAGAGAAGTTTTTCTTTTGGTCACGACACCTAAAAAAATTCTGAAAAGATGCATGATGCTGATGAAGATCATGTCGGATACTAAATGGACCCTGTGGTGAGACTGTTTCTTAACTGGTGTCCCAAAGCACAACAATGACCTTTGAACCTCAAAAGAAGATGTTCTTAATTTAGAATCTTTCATAAAACTAAACTGCTTGTGTCCGGACAGAATCATAATCAATCAATATTTTCCGGCTCAAAGAAAAAAATATGCTAAAGGTCAAATACCAGTATGTGAAAGCTGCCTCTTGACTATGACAAACCTCGTGTTTTCATACAAATTTACAAAAATGTTGAACTGACCTCTGGGGATACGACTTCTCTGAGCCATGACTCCCAAATGTTTTATTTCCGTTGGCCCTCGTCCTAAGAATCACTTATTTCTTCTTGACTAAATAAACAAAACAACATCTCGAGCCATTATGCTTTGGCACGGCCTCAGAAAGCAGCAACAACCCAAAGTCCCAAAGTCCCATCTGGGAAATACTGCCCCAGAAATACACTGATTAATCTGCTCCATCCATCTTAACGTCCTCCCTCCCTGCTTTTTATCCCTGAATTCCTACTCCAGCTCATTACGCCTCCTATTCATCTTCTTTTTTTACCTGGAATTTGATGCATATATGTTGTTTTCGTGTAAATGACATGATTTGTTGGAGTTTGTCGGGACCTGGTAATGCAGTTCCCTTCTGCTGCACCTACAGTATATTGACCCCAGCTCCATATGTTTCTTTGCCAAACTGTTAACTTCACACATAAAGATGGACGACATGTGTCTTGCCAAAGTGTCTTGATCGCCCCCTGGTGGCTGCCTGCGTGAGGACACTTCGGCATGCTGCCTAGGGAAGACAGGGATCGAGCTGCCGACATTCTGGTTAGAGGACGACCACTCTAACCCCTGAGCCACAGAGCCACAGGTTTGTCAATCCCGGCTGTATTCCAGTCTCGTTGCCTCGTTCTGAGCCGATATCCCAACTCTCTCTAGCTGCCCTGCTCCACCGGCTGCTCCACTGGCTCTACTCTCCAAAACTCTGCCCTCCAAGGCCTTTAGGATCTCTTGTCTTAGATCTGCTTTTGAGTTGGGGTTTGATTCATCTCAACAGGGACATTATATATTATTATAATAAGCCACTGAAAGAAAAAGAGAAACAATGTTTTTGCTGTTTTCAGCTCAAAGTCTGAAAATACAGCCATTAGACTTTCAGGAGGAGCAGCACTAGTTAAGTTTTTTTAAATATACTTGGAGCTGTGATTCAGCCAATGACCTTCATGCCCTGTGTACTGTATCTGTGCCCTTTGACTGAGCCTGTCTGCAGGAGGAGGAGGAGGAAATGGGTGTACTGACCGCTACATAAACATTACATCAACTCTAAAGGCCGGCCGCCTGCCACTCCATGATTCCACCTCATTCCCTCATCACCTGATAACGCACCCAGTTCCTTCCTCAATAATAACACTCAAACCCAAAGACAATCAAAAAAAAATAAAAAATCACCTTAAAAGCCGTTAGCTCACAGATCAGTCTACTTAACCTCACAGCGTCTGAAAATCTGATAAACTTGGAACAAAAACCGGAGGAAGAAAGTTGCACAATACAGAATTTCTGCTCCTTGAATTACGCAAAGTTGCACAAGGGTTGAGGGGCTTGTGCTGGTGACCGCGTCGACTTTGCTGAGTGGAGAAAGTGGATTCCTCTGCAGCTGTAAAGTCTGCAAAAACTGAGTTATCTGACTCAAACCAGTGTGTGTGTGTGTGTGTGTGTGTGTGTGTGTGTGTGTGTGTGTGTGTGTGTGTGTGTGTGTGTGTGTGTGTGTGTGTTTGTGTGTGTGTGTGTGTGTGTGTGTGTGTGTGTGTGTGTGTGTGTGTGTGTGTGTGTGTGTGTGGAAGAATTTGAGAATGCATACTGTTGGCAGTCGTCACCTTTCCTTTATTGATTTTTCCTGCACTTCTTTTTTTGCAGCTTTATTCCAGTCATCAAGTTTTTCAGTGCTGATGACTCTTCTCTTTATTCCTCATGTATTTACTTTTTCCTACTTGTTATCATTTGTGTGTTAACATCTCCTGGTCCTAACGGCGTGAAAAACATGTTTTTGTGCCAGTCTGTTGCTGCAAATATCAGTGAGCTAGAATATGACATTGATATTAGTGACAGTGATATTTATGCCACATTTGGTATGTTCATTTTAATATGATTTTAATAATCTTATTATCTTATCGCTGGTGGTTACAGGTTTGTAGGCCATTTAGTTACCGTACAGTGGCTGAGAAAACCCTTCTTAATAAAAACTAAACATTTAAAATGTGTGCATTTGTTCGTGTATGAAAACAAATGACATAACAAGGTCTTAATACTGATCAATGTGATAATACCTTAAAATACACAGTCAATTCAGTGTCTGTGTGTGTGTATGTGTGTGTGTGACAATCGTGTTTGATCAATCATATTTAATTTCTCTTGGTGTATAATAGATCAAACTATTTTCACAAAAGAACATTACTAACATGGATGTTCTGTGTGATGAGATTTGTCAGGGTTGTAACTCTCACTGACTCTCCTCTAAGCCTCTGATAAATCAACGGCTTGTTCTTTATTTAAAGGTCATTACCTCCGGGGTTTCTCATGGGCGACCTGCTCATTGTTCCTGCTCTAACATAACTTCCTGGCTCTTGCTGAGCCCACCCACAGACCCCTGATAACACATCAGAAAAAAACATAAAGGACTTTTAAGTTCACTCACTGCGGTTCATTTGTTGCACTTCACTCAGGAAGACAAGAGCCACACGACAGGGCCAGGCTCAGGTTAACTTGTTCCCCATTTGAACCTTAGTCTTTCAGGGGATCAGATTGTTATTGGATGCCATTTGACCACATAAACCTACAGGTGTAGATGATGTATTTACACCTGTACTTTGGATTGTGATGTAACAGGCCGAACCACCTCTGGAGCTGGTCAGGGACCGATGTCGGGGGAGGCATTGTGACCACATTTAACACCAGTGTGAATGCAGTTCCTTGTCAATCCACACGCAACAGCTACATGGACAGAAATACATGATCGTGCTTGACTTCCAAACCAGCGAGGTAGCACTAGCTCAGCAGCTAGCAGCTAATAGCCATTAAACACACAAAGCAGTCCTCTTCTAACGTATATGGACGTTACTCTACCTAAAGCCACCAGGTTCTTCTCTTCCTCTATCTTTTCTTGTTGATATTTGGACCCGTGCATATGTGATGTGAACTTCACTAAACCAAACTACAACTGGTGATGTATTGAAGTTTGTTTCTAACTGTGACGGAGTGATTCTGCCAAGCAACACTCACATCTCTTTTCCAGGAGGTGCAATATAAAGCTGCTTTCAGACATGCACTGAACTTTTTGTGGACTCAAACACTTACACCCAACCTCCCATCCGCATAGTGGTGAGTAGGTCATGAGTGATGTTTTATTTTTGGGTGAACTATCCCTTTAAGAGAGCCTGCAGTGTATGCAGGATTTATCCTAAAGGGTCAGTTCACATTAGTTGAAAAAATGAAGTACTAAAATAAAATACTTCTCTTTGCCCAGATTTTTAGAGTGAGACATTATTGTGACATTATTTATTTTGCTGCTATATTAAATAATACCTTATAATGAACCTACACTTGAGTTTTTATATTACTCTACTCAGTGATTACTACTCAATATATAACTATAGATTTAAGATTTGATTTACTTACTCTGCAGTACATCATTTCAAGTCAATTAATACACTATATATTAGTGTTATTCAAATCCCTAATTACCACTGAAGGAACTCCAACTGTTTGACAAAGCTATAGTCTAAAAAGAAAAATCATTTTGTTCTACATGTCAATGATCCCTTTATATATTTGTATTCCATATAGAAGCTATACAGCATTTGGATGTCATAGTATGTGGGAATACAAATGGCACAACTCTCCACGAGAGTCCTTCTGTTGAATGCTATATGGAACATGAATCATGAATCAATGCCAAAAGCCACATCTAAAAATATCCACCGGCTCCAAAAGCTGCGCATGACAGCTTCAGTGGTTTGTCTCCAGGTATCAGCCTCCCACACCACAGTCCTGCTGCTGCTATCGTGGGCCACATCTGAGGCTATGGAAATGAGTGACGCTGTACTCACTGTCTCCGGCGCTGTTCAGAGCGCCGAGCTGCTGATACACATCACACTTGCCATTAGAGCTTCCTCTTGATGTGTGTGTTGAAGTGGAGCGTGGGGTGTGACGTGTGGCCGTCTGCAAACTATATTTTAGGCCTTTTAACAATCCCCACCTTTTATTTATAAGGTTCTATTTGAGTCTCCTCGCTGCAGCAGTTCATAGTCTGTGCCTCTCTCATATTTACAATGCAAACATATACACTGATGTATTGACGGCATAGATTTTGTCCTTAACTAGACATTAAATCCTTCACTTTATTAATCACTATCAACAACAGCAAACATGAAACCTATTTATTAGTAATTACGTCATTAAAGACGTTAGGTCTCAATATCACATTGAATTATTATTTCAGCCTGGGCCAGCATTACGTGTTGTGTCCATAGACTGTAAATCAACATGACTGCTCCTAAAAGTGAAGCCAAATTACCTGGTGGTTGACTGCAGTATAGGTCATGCACCTCACATCCATGTTATGGGACATGGGTCAAACTAAGAAGTCAAAGTACCATTTAAAAATATTTTTCTCAAAGGTTTCTGTCATTATATTTAGTTATCATCACTCTGTTTGTATGTCTAAGGATTTAGATTTCGGATAAATTTGGTTTTAGTCATGATTGACAGCTGACATTGACTCGTGATTGGTCAAGTGCGTGTATCAAAGTGACCTTGATACCACATCTCCACTCCATGATCACAACTGTGTAAACTCTGGCTCCAAATGACATTAAATAAAAGATGACAGGACCGGATCTGAGGAATTTTCAGAGACGCCTCATCCATCTTTATATACAGTCTATGGTTGAGTGGCTAAAAACCGAGTACATCTGGGCCGGTGAGTTTTTTCAAACCAGATACCTCAGCACCTGGTTGTCAGCAGCTCACTGACCAACAACAACCCTGTGAAACTGCCACTAATACCCGTCTGTATATTATGGTCATTTTGTACCAATGGGCCATTTAAAAGAAGAATTCCAGCAGCACTCCATTAGGAAAGGCTGTAAGAGCGGGCGATAGAGAGACAAGTAAGAGAAAAATTAATAACTCGCATCCCCGCTAAAGCCTTGCCTGGCCATGATTTGCTCAGATCCCACTGATAAAACGATAGCTGTCTGCTGACAATAAGGCCTTTGAGGCTGAGAGAGGAGCCTGTGTCTCATTTACATGGACTGGGGAACTGTGACTCTTTGTGATTCAGCTTGTGCACGCTGAACTTCCAGCTGCAGCCCTGGCTGAGGGCAGCGTGTTTGGGGATGTTAATTTGAATGGTCTTGATATGGTTGAATGGGGGTGGGGGGGTGGGGGGGATTGCGAGTGGGTGGAAGGTGCATTCTTCCACAGAGGAGGACTTGATTTGCGGCTTTTGCACCAATAATGGGATGCAAAACAAGGAGTCTTACGCTTTCAAATGTGAAAACAGTGTGAGACAAATACATTTTGGAGAGAGGCACTTGTGTTCTGACGAGTATCGCACGTCATCCACATTTTATACTAGCGCCAGGCATTAAAAACGGCAGCTAGTCGAAAAGTTACTGTCCGCAGCCACAGACGGGCCATTTATTTTAAAACGTCACATTTCCTTGTTCCGTGATGTTTCCGACTGATAGCCACGTCACCATGCTCTCCTTTCTGTGAGGCCGCCACGGACAGAAAGAGAAATGTACGGATGAATGGAGAGAGAGAAGGGCTGCATACAATGATAAACACATGCAAAGTGTTGTACTTTTCCTTGTTCATTAATATGGGACAGTTCTGCCGTAACTTTGCATGCACTCCTTCTGAACTGGCAACTTGTTTCAATCCCATGTCAAAGTGATGTGCAACGTTTTGTAACACAATACACATTATATCAACTATCAATCAAATTAGAACAACTGAATGGATCTATAGTTAAGACATCTATGTTTAATTTGTGTTATATATTTATTAAGACAAAAAAAAAACTTTAATGGTCCCAACAGGTAGTCACATAAAAATTATACGGAACAATATTTTCTATGTAACCAAACTGGTTCCAGACAATTTAACTGAACCAGCAAATCAATTCAATCTAATTAATAACTGTGGTTCTCTGATGTGCTGCAGACCACATCAAAATTACTTTATGACTTACTGGTGAAATATTTTGTCCGAGACCTTTTCAGAGATCCTGGTGGTTTATGGGGTTTGATGACGTCCCGTTATTCCCTCACAGATCCACTCGATTACAACCTGATCAGAGGTGGGTTGATCCTGAACGTGTGGAAAACATCAGTGTGGTTGTGTAAGCTGTTCTCTTTCTCCTTGTTCTCTATTGTTCAGTCGGCCTGATCAGCCACAGCCCTTTTAAAGAGGAACTGAAATTTGAACTGATGAAAACAGAGCGCCTTTACTTGATATAAGCACTATAGACCAGTAGTTAACACCCTGACTCTGATGTGTAATTAAGGGAAAACACTAGAAATAGTACTTGTCAACATGTAAAAAAGTTTCATTTCAGGGAAGTGAAGTATTTCCTCTTCTTCTACTTTAACTTCCTTTGTGATTTTAGTCGAACCATGTTTTTTCTTTGAAAATCTCAACGTTGGATGTAAACATTTTACATCTGATGTACCCTGAAGACTCAAATCTATATGACAACCCTGATCTAAGTGCTGGTCCTGAAGGAAAAGAAAGATCCAAAATTTCTGTCATTTATTCTAGATATTTTTAATATACAACTCTCTGACTTGTTTCCATCAGTAAAGAGGAGAACAATGGTGTGACACCTGAGCCTCATCAGCTTCCTGTCAGTGCGCGAGAGACACCCAGACTCAGTGATGTATGTTAAAATGACAGCTGTGAGGAAAAGGGAGAGTGATGAGACAGAGAAATGTTTCAATGGGTAACGCTACATCCGTACTACTACGTTTCATTTTCAAAACACATCAACTCTCCTTCGGATACACATGGCGTCCACACTTCTCCGGAGTTTAAGGTTGAAAACGCTTCTACTTTAGTTCAGGGTTCGTGTTTCAGTCTGGACTAGCAGAGACAGGGATGGTTGTTTACGATGATGCAGGCACAACTGCTTGCTGATTGGGTCTTTTTTGGGCCTTCGCTGGTTCCTCAGTCTCCTATCACCCCTTTCCAGAAGAAAACAACCGGCGGTAGCTTCGGCTACCAGTGAAAAACATGAGTGAGACAAGCTATTTTTGGGGGCAAATTCTATGTACACCAGCAAGTGCATGTCCAGTGTATGTGTGTGGTCACATGATATATGTTTTCAGGTGTGTTAGTATGGACAGAGATCATTTTAGTTTCAAATGAAAACTAGCAGTATTTGATGTGGCCTAAAACAACTTCAATGACGCTGCTCGAAAGGACAGGAAAAGAAAACAAGGAGGAGAAGAAAGAAAGAAGAAATAAAAAAAAATCCCAGCTATGTTTTGTTCCTCTTATTTCGGGTGTTTTCTGTTGCCCTGTGCCAGCTCACAGAAGTGTGAAAATAAACAGTTTCAAAGGTGTGAATGCATGCGCTTGTTTTCTACCAGTTCATTAAAAAAAGTTCCCTAAAACAGGGGTCAGCAATCAGACGTCTAATCTTTCACTCCATCACAAGATGCTTGAAGTGCAGCAGGTTTGGAACAAGAAAGTCCTGAGATCGGTATCTGACTGTCTCGTCTGACTTCTCTTCGAATCAAAAGTCTAAATCAAATTATCTCAAATTTAAAGGAAAACAACATGAGATTCTTTCATTTTTGCCTTAAAAATGTGTTCAACACAATTTTAATCTTCAAGACCTAATCGTTCAATAATAGACAGCTTGTGATGTGAGTTCTCATCAGTCTGTGAACCTGCCGTCCGCCACAGTATTAAAACCAGGGGCCGACTCTTAGCTCACTTCATGGAGCACTCCATTGTATATCCTATTCTTAAAGGTCAAGAATGAACTTCCCTACTTGATAAATAAGGTCATCACAGTTCACAGCTTTTACCGTTTGATTTCGACAGAACAAACCAACATAGGATCATCCGTCAAGAACGTGCTTTTGAAAATCTGTAGCAATTTTTGGAAGTTTTTGCTCTTCAGTTCAAGTAAATTAAAATCCTCTCCCATCCACAAAATGTTTTCAATATCAGATATGATGTGAGGTATTAGCGATGCAGATGATTTTATTTGAGTTATAACTACTTTATGGCGTTTTAAGTGAATTATAATCTGATATCTGAAAGGTTGTGGGTACCAGGTTAGAAGTGAGCCGCCTGTACATAAATCATTAAGAAAGATATTCGACCATTTACCTAATGTAGAATGAATGTGTCCTCATTTTATTTACTAAATACTGTTTGGTGTCAAAATTGCACATTTCACATTCTGAACCGTAAATATCCACCGAGACATTTACAGACTTCAAGGTACAAAAACGTCACACAGACACTAAACAGACCCATTGAATTTGCCCGTCAAATTCAATGGGTCTGTTTAGTGTCTGTTTAGAGGTGAGGGTTCTGTCCTGAATGTTCCTACCGCCAGTCAATCTATCTGGACTAAAGAACCTGCACATGACAAACTAACCCTCTAAGGTACAACTAAGTCACTGTGTTTGAGGTCGTCCCTTGTGGCTGCAGGACGGACAGGGACACTGGGCTGCACCTCATTCCATTCCTGACCCCTTTGTGTTGGCCACACACATCCTCACATGCCATTCTCAACCTCCCTCAGCCACTCTCTCTCTCTCTCTCTCTCTCTCTCTCTCTCTCTCTCTCTCTCTCTCTCTCTCTCTCTCTCTCTCTCTCTCTCTCTCAAGACAGACGAGAAAGACCAGTGGGACAAGGACAGGTGGTTCAGAGTGTCTGTGACTGTATGTGACCTGTTGCTCTGATGGATGAGCAGCACACACTTTTCACACACTGGACGATGAGCGGTGCAATCCAGATATAATAAATAACCAATAAACCAATTTGAAATGTTAAGAATCTCCACTGACTATTTTCTTTAGGTAGGAAAATGTGCAAAAAAAAGTACATTTTAATTCCCACATCTTCCTCTAAATAGGCCACGATTGTAAAGCAACAGGAAATTGTTGTTTTAAGTTCTTGCTGACATACATTCAATTGTATTAATTATATAATAAGCAAAGACCAACTCTATCTCCCAGTCTTCACAGAGGTTGTTCACTTTGCTTCAGCAGCAGCAACCTGCGCAACAGGTGCAGTCCCACACTGACCATCACCATCCAAGCGAAGCGGCCTGTTCGCCCGAAAGAAGCCTCAGCAACACTTGGTTTAAATTCTGATCACAGTGCATGTGAATGGAGGTTTTTCTCACCTCGGGGAGCGCGCAGAGGAGCAGCAGAGTCCACAGAGAGACGCCGAAGCGCCGCAGTGGCTGCATCATGACGCGCGGTCCGGGAGACGACTGAAGCGCGTTGTGTTCTATCCGCTGAGTCCTGTCATTGTCCAAACTTAGTTCCTGCTTCAAACAAAATGCAAAAGTCTCACTTCTGTGGTAAACTGTCGCTACTTCACGAGAACTCAGTGGGGAGAAAGTTGAGAACGATGAGCTTTACGCGCGGTTAACGGGGAGGAGCGGCGGCAAGTTCGGGGAAGTTTTGGTGAAGTGTGCCACTCCTCCTCCTCCTCTTCAGCCCAGCAGCTCTGTCTCAGTTATCAGCACCCGAAGAGTCCCAGCTTCAGCCCGAGGGACCCAGCCCGATCAGGGGGGGACTATGAGGAGGAGGAGGAGGAGGAGGAGAGGGCTGTCCGGTCAAGCAGAAATTAAAAAAGAGAAAGGAGTCATCCCACATTCTTGACATAACTTGGCCAATCAGGGTGAAGGAATTCATCTGTCTGTGTAGCAACTCCACGCAAAGACGAGCAGCTAATAAGTTGTAATGTTTTTTTAGGAAACTTCCGTGAAGTTCAGTGGCTGAGTTTGGCTGATGATTATTGTCATCATTGAGTGATTCATAATCACTTTTTCAATTTATAGGTTTATCTCTATTCCAGAAATGTGTCTGTCTATCTGTCTGTCCATTTGTATGTCTGTCCGACCGTCTGTTCGTCCGTGTCTGTGTGTCTGTCTGTCTGTGTGTCCTTCAGTCCATCTGTATTTCTATCTGTCTGTCTGTCCGCATCACCACAGGACAAACAAACTGCCCATTCCAAACAGGCAGGATTAGAACGAGCACTCCACTAGTTGTTTCAATGGCAAAATGGTCGTCACATGTTTTCCGACCCCCCCAGGCAAACATATTCAAATAACACATATGATATAAAAAGACACATGTTTGTGGTATGCAAATCCAAATAAAGGTACGTCAAGGATACAGTAGAGTCTGTTGACAAACATGTTTGAGTTACAAGTCAAGAGGGACTAATGGTCGAGTCCACAAAACATATCAAAGGACATTTCAGTGTAGTTAAATGGTTGAATCAGGAAAACAACTACAATATGTGAGTGTGCATGAAAAAGGCTAGCCATGTAAAATGTATTTATAGAACATTTTTTATCAGCTTTGTCACAGAGCGCTGTTTAGGAATCGTGGTACAATGTCTTAAAATAATAATAAATATGTGCAGATATTTCTAAATAAATTGGACTGAGGCACCATTATCCTGATTTGTCTCCTTCCCTTTATCTCCCATGTTTGATTCCTGTTTGCCCTGATACCTTCAGGTTTTTTGTTTGTTTGTTTATTCATTTAATACACTGTATGAGTCCATGTTAAAGCTTTAAATGTGTCCACATCACCACTTACATCCGTGTGATAAGAACAACCTAAAATGAGATAAACCATCTTTTAGAAACAATTATTTTGACTTTTTAGTTAGGCCTATGTCCCATCCACTAATATGGAGGAGGCAGGGTCTATGACCTACATTGCAGCCAGCCACCAGGGGGTGATTGAGCCCCCAATGTTTCATTTTGGGGGAGCAGTCATCCATCTTTATATACAGTCTTTGTCTCTGCATGATAGATATAGATCTTAAAGTTCACAATTTGTCAATCCTGTCTTAAAACAATCAGCCCAAATCCATATATGGTAACAGGTTGTTAACAATTGCCTTTCTGGTCTCAAAGGAAGAATTCCACCCATGTTTTTTGGTTTTTCACAAACCAGTTCTTCAGTACAGCATGGATTATTATCTGGCTGAGAATGGTGCTGGTGTGCTCACGCAGCATTAACACCTCTGAATACTCGTGTTGCTTTGCTGAAGATGTGCTGTGTTAAGCGGCTGATTCCTCGACCTTCAAATAGAGCACAGGACGCCGAAGCTGCCACGGCTTTGTGACGGACAGTTTCATAATGGCTGTTAACAGAGGCCTGCTGATGATGGCTAATGGAGATAGAGATGATTTGAACTGGTCACTATGACTAACCATTCCCAAGGAAATGTTATGTAATCCTCTGAGGAATGTTGCAGCGTGTTTGTCGCTTTTTTCCCTTTTTTTCCCCAGGCCTGCTCTGTACATTAGGGCTTTTGTTGCTGTACACAGTTTATATTTATTTAGACAAGTATATCTACTGCTAATGTTTGTCGGATGCAGTCCGGCTCAAGAGTGAATAGAGATGATGCTGATACTGTGCAGGCAGAGGGGATTTTATCTTATCTGTATGAAGTCATAAACATCTACACAGATTTAAACATGAGACCTAAACTTCGAAGCCTGACTAAAGTCAAGTTAAAGGTGCTGTGATACATGTGCCACTCACACGCAGCTGGTTTGTATTATATTGTTCTATAAAGTGCCGCAAACCAACCTGTGAACTGTGGCATTTTGGCCAAAAAACAGATGTAGCTGCTAGCCTAGCTCCCCTTCACCTAAACAAGAAAATAAGTATACTTTTCCTTCCATGCTGAAGTGTAATTTTATTGTTCATCGTAAAGATATAAAGGTTTTATTTGGACTATTTAAAAGCTTGTGTCATGGATATAGGGGATGTATTTCATTTACCTACAGCCCTAAAAGTAGAAGTGCTAACACCAACATAAAAGGAATGTTGTTTACTCACATGCAATGCAAATCAAATGCAAACGACTGATTTAATTGTTTCCTGTATTAGACGTGCCTGAGTCTCGATGAAGGCCTGAGTGCAAACTTTTTCACGTGTCAAGCAAGTTATGATAGAAATCAGTCACAGAGTCATTACATTTCTACAGAGATTCTAGTACCCGGTGTATTCGTAAAGTGCAGGAGACATAAAGTCACAGCCAGTCACATTATAGTGAACAGTGTCTTTTTTTTTCATCTGAAGATTTGCCACATTAGAACCTGTAATATTTGAAGAACAAACAGAGGGAATGGAAAGAGAAAAGGAAAATAAAACTGTGTCCTGTCCCTGTGATGATTGACTGTGTTATGTGATTACATATCTTCTCTGTGTAGCTGGACCCGGCTTCAAAGACGAGAGCAAGCAGACACAAATAGACCTGGTTCAAGTTCAAACATCAATCTGAAAAGGTGTTCCTCTCGGTGTTTGTTCTGCCTGAAAGAAGTTAGAAGCAGGAAAACCAAAGTTCCAGACCAAATCATGAAGACAATGGAGAAGTTTCCTATAATCAGGATAAAATATATACATATTGGCCAGCAGCCACAAACTGTAGGTGTTTGTCTGAGATTTCAGTTGATGAAAGTGTCAAAGAATTAATTTATTAAACCTAAATGGAGGATGTTTCATTTTGATGAACTTTTAATTTGCGTCATATTCGTTTTAACCGTCTCAGCTTTAACCTCGGGGGCAAACTGCATATGGTTAATTTTCTACCACAGTTTGTATCAGTCACTCGTAATGGATAACAATTATTCAGTGCTGCACAATGGGAGTAAAACTTCAACACAATACCTCATCCATGAGCATGAGTCACGTCAGGTAGATTTGCATGATGCTCAATGATGGTGAAGACAACGGCTCCCAATGATTCCACACTGCTTTTCATGATCAAACTAAGTGTTTTGCTGTTGTTTTGATTGAGAGGCCCCTATTGGCCAAAGTTACGTTTTGTATGTCTAATGCATTGTATTGTTTTTCTTCTGCTCTAGGCTGTGGTTGACCATGACATATACGCGTATATTCAACCATATTTCAGCTCTGACTGGCTCTAAGTAGCAGCCAGAGTGGGAGGAGGGAGCGTCACTCTGATTGTAAATTGATCACGAATCATGAGCGACAGTCTGACGGGATTCACGCTGGGAGTTTATGGAGAGTTGTGATGGAGCTTCCATGGAGATTCAGTCGCTGGGTGCAGAATGCTCCAAATAAAAAGCTTAGTGTTATTCCCTTTGTGCAGGAAAGACCTGTTTTACAACACTGAGACGCTACAGCACAGATATTAACACAATTAATCATGTCATCTGAGCAGGTCAATTTAAAGCTCCTACAAGGAACTTTTCATTTTGGTTGATTTTAGCACCTCTGTGGACAAAAGCATGTTTCCACCATTTGAGATCTGCATGATTAAATACCCCTGTTTGTTGATGTCATGCAGCTTTTCAAGCGCTACCTGAGCCTTAGCTTGTGGGGAATCCTTCCAAAAAGGCTATTTTTATATGAATTTCCTAGGAAGAAAAAATGGTCAAAAACACAGACGTTTACGGCCTGACTGTCGTACATTCTGGTGCAGTAGGTGGCGCTAATGCACCTTAGGCAGGATGCCAACCGCCGTCAGACAAGACGAAGGAGAAGAAGACTGCAGTAAATAGTTGCTCTGACCTGCTGCTGTAGGTCATAATGAGGCAGCGATATTAAAATGAGACTGTTTCAAAACCAGGTAAAAACTCTTCGTAGGGGCTTGAATATAAACATTATATTGCTCTTTAAAAAATAAAAGGTTGGTAACAGCTGATGTACAGAACGGTAACTTCCATATTGCTCCTGCCCCACCAGTGACCCAACGCCTCTTACAGCTGTAGGCCTACTTTTGCACTTCCCCCTCCACCACCATCCGCTCTCTCGCTTTAATTCTCTCTTCTTCTCGCTGCTTCCACAAGCGAAACACGCTCACTCTAACTATTAACTCTAGAGAACATGCAGAGCCTTTACACATCACAGGAGCACGAACCACACTCTCTGTTTGTCTGTGTGAACTGAGATGTCCCCCTTTACATGTCTGTGTACTTTTGGTCTGAACAGAAAGTTTCTGATGATGTATAAGCCAAAAAAACAACAAATGATGGTCACAGCCACTTATCAGATCAGGATCCTCCCTCTGTAACTCTGCTCTCATCTCTTCATCTTCATGACTCTCATTTCGTTGTTTATTCTGGGTAAATGACCATAATCGCCGCTGTGACCCATGAACATGTTGATACATCTTCACTGTCAGAGCTTGTTGTTTAGAGTTGGACACTGGAGTAAACAGGGATTTCTAATCTAGCATTTGAAACTGTCCAGTCCGAAGTCTCTCGCGGGGGTCGTACAATGCTGAAAAGAGGTTGGTAACAGCGCTGGCGTGGCGAGGTCGCTGTGACAGAGCCCTGCAGCGAAGGGCGGAAATGCAATGGAAAGACTTTATCTTTACACACTCCTTTACAAACTCTTTTAAAAACATCAGATTCCTCAGTATTTTATGCTTCCCAGATTAAATTGTGGTAGAGTCTAAATCTGGCCCACGTAGTGTCCTTTGTCTGGCCTAGCAATCTCACACAAGCATACATTTATACAACAGTTATAACCATAGTCTGAATATAAAGATGGATGATATGTCTCCACTTCCTCCCACTGTGCAGAAATGGAGACAAAATATCCTGGATACTAATGCTGCCATTTTGTGCCGAAGATGGAGCAATCTGGAGCCAGTTTCTGCGCAGTAACGATCAGAGGATGGAGTCGTGGTATTGAGGTCCTGCTGATACACACACTTGACCAATAGCTTTTTTTATGGATGAAGAAATCATTTTAACCAAACTTATAGAAACTTGAACAAACCTAACCCCAAATGACAGAAACCATATTTGAGAAAAATTAATTTCACATGTTTTGACTTTTTGTTTTGGCTCGTGTCCCATCCACTAACATGGAAAGGCATGGCTTATGACCTATACTACACGGCAGCCACCAGGGGGCAATCAAGAAATTTTGGATTCACTTTAGGGGAGCTGTCAGTCGTCCATCTTTCTACACAGACCCTCTAGTTAATGTCATTTAGTTAAAATATGCAAAAATACTCAAGTCTCTGCTCGTTCATTATAAAATAAAAGCAGTCCGGTAGCATCTTCCCTGCTGCAGCTGAACATTTTCCTCTTTTCATTTGTTGCGATTTTACTTCAATGTGTGACTTTTGCTTTTACTCTGTATAGATTTCAACTATAAACATAGCAAAGAAAAAACACTTATACCATTTTTTCTTCTTTTTTTGAAGTACCATACAAGTAGGCCATACAAGTAGGCTACACAAAAACAACTTGGTTACAGTAAAGAGAGCAGCTTACTTTCACTCCCACAAATAACATATTACACCAGGTTAATAAATGACTGTTTCCCACCACAGTCACATATCTGGTCCACATGCGACATCTAATCTGGTTTTATTGATAACATTTTAACATCAGGGACACAGAAGTCTGAGTGGTTAGAGACAGTTAATCAGAAGGTAATGAATACCCAACAAGCACCAGAGTTACTAAATAACTGAATCAATACCTGCATAGAGTCGACTATTAGATAGTGATGAGTTTAACAGCTGATGTCTTGATACTGTACGAATGAAACTGTCACTTTAACACGGCTTATAATCAATTAATAATAATCAGGATCATATCACATATTACTTGATATTTTCGGCCCGCTCAAGTAAAGTGGAGGTCATTCAACCAAACTGAGCAGCAGCCACTACTGGGAATGAGACGAATCATTACTTATTCAGGAAGTGCTTGTCAGCTATTCATTAAGAGAAGCCTCCTCCAGCAATTCAGCATATCGCCAACATGAGGTCAGAGGGGGTCACACAAGATAGATTTAAACTACACATTAAATACCAAGATTGGATTAGTCCCTATAGCGTGGATCAAGCTTTAAAAAATCCAGACCTTCCCTCGGCGCTCGCTCCCTGATAGAAATACATGTTTTTCCACGACCACAAGTTCCCTCTGTGTGTTATGTGTAAATCAGTTGTAGAGTTCCTCTTTAACTAGTGCCTAATTTGTTTCTTTTGTGCACATAACTGGTTACCATGGTATCAGTGCCAAGTTATCATTTTCCTTTTCATTGTGATTCCTGACACCTGAACACTTGTTTCATTTATCATTCCAGGAGATAGTGTCCCTCTCTTCAGACCTAATGCTATATGTAACATCACATGGAAACCAGCTGACTGCTGCAGCCAGCGGACATCAGATGAGCACTTTACACTTTACAGCCCCCCCCCCCCCCCCCCCCCCCCCCCCCGGTGCTCAGCAGGATCAGCTGCCTATCTGTGTTAGACTGTGTGTCATGGATCCTGATAGCCGGGCTTGGAACGGAGCTGCCGTCGGCATCTGGATGTGGCGAGATGAGTCACAGTCAAATCTGAGATCGGCATCGGTTCGGTAACAGACAGGAAGGCTTCAAGTTAGAAGTCTCTGCACTAAATATCACTTCAGAGGTGTGTATCCATAAGCGTGTATCAATGAGACAGACTCAACCGGCCACTAGTCATTCACAAAGTTGCCCGCAGTGAGCCATCAGTACCACTAGAGGCCTCCATTTGTTACCAGGGGAATGTTGCTCCTGTGTATAAATTCTCAATTTACAGTGTTGGTGATTTTTACTGTATCTTAGTCACTCTAACTAAAAAGAAAAGAAATGCTATTACACTTCTATTCATTTACAGTCCCATACTTAATGAATGTTCAAATTCCAATATCACATCAGAGCAAAATGTTTTTAGAAAAATGCGCTGTGAGTGAGTCTCGCAGAATATGAGGAAGTGATGTAACAGTTTAACGTTCCCAGTGTAGCTGTCAGTGAAACAGACAGCTCAAGGCCACTGGCTTGTATCATTAATTGGGTTACATGATGCTTTCACTCTCACCGTTCATACTGAGTGATAATGACCTTGTGTGTGTATGTGTGTGTGTGTGTGTGTGTGTGTGTGTGTGTGTGTGTGTGTGTGTGTGTGTGTGTGTGTGTGTGTGTGTGTGTGTGTGTGTGTGTGTGTGTGTGTGTGTGCAGAGGTGAGATCATCTTTTAAAAGGGACGAGGAGGAGAAGATAAGGAAGTACAGAGGAGTTCATTTAGTTGATTGGAGTGCGGTGGGGAAGGCGAGGATGTGTGGGAGAGATATATAAGCAGAGAGGATTGGACCCTGAAGTGGGTCATAAATAGTGAAGAAAGATGGGGGAGAGAGGGAGAGAGAAAACGAGTGTACAGTTAGAGGAGATGTAATTTGTCCCTTGGCTTTTATGGAAATATACTCACACAGCAACGTGCTCTTGTTACATCTGTGTCAGTATTTTTTTTCCAGTTATATTCAGATAGGTGTGCGCATGTGCGGTTTTACATGTAGGTGTACAGGAGCTTATGTTTCTGTGTGTCTGGACAAACTTTATCACCATGATGGCATCAACTGTGCATGATGAAGTCATAACAGGTTACAGTTGTAGTGGAGATTAAAAGATGGATGTGTAAACCGATAACTACAAAGTAGTCATGTAATAATGTAGTAATGACTACTGAGTACTCATGTAATAATGAAGTAATGACTACTGAGTAATTATGTAATAACGTCTACTGAGTACTTATGCAATAATGACTATTGATCATAATAATAAAGTAATGACTACTGATTACTTATGTAACGATGACTACTAAGTACTTATGTAAAAATGACTACTGGGTGCTAATAATAGCTAGACTACTGAGTACTCATGTAATAATGATTTCTGAGTGCTAATAATATAGTGATGACTAGTGAGTACTCACGGATGTGAGCATTCACACGTGGCATCGACTGGTGTGATCTCTTTAAAATCGGTGTTAAATAGGAAGCTAGCACCATTAGACTCAAGCATAATTCAGCATGAAGACTGGATGATAGAAACATCTTGTTTTCAAAGTAAACGAAATCCCCCTACCAGGACCTCTAACGTTCAGCAGCTGAGTCAGATATTTCCATCAGGAGTTGGTGGGGGCCAAACCCAGAGGTAAAAGGAGGCAGAATATGTGGCTTACTCTCTTCAGGTGGACACAAAAACCTACCTCCAGATGATTGATCACGTTGCTTTGTGTCTGCGGGAGGTGTAAATAAGTAAATTGCTGCTAAAAAACTAAGCTTAACTTAAAAAGTGATGACGTGTGTTTGTGGTGTTTGCAGGTTGTTTCTGCTGCCCCCAAGTGGCTAAGAAAGTGTGTTGTATAGTGTAGTACTGTGCATTCCATTCATTCCCCCTTTTTTTTACCATCAGAATTATTATACTTAAACTACATTATGAAGCTTACGCAATCTGCTTCGGCAATGCTGCATGACCATGAACATATGAATGTGACATAGTGTTTGTGCCCCCCCCCCAACCCGCCTCCCAGTATTTGTGTTGATCAGATTGGGCTGTTTTCTGCTGGTCAGTTCAGAGAGCTGACAGGGAAAGGCTACCATATGGCAAGACAGGAAGGAGGGAGAGAGAGAGAGAACGGGACACACTAAAGGGGAGAGAGACAAGAAATGAGGCGGTTGTAAGAGAGAGAGAGAGAGAGAACGAGAGAGAGAGTGGGAGGGAAGAGAACGTAGGACGTGAGAGGGAGAACGCGAGAGAATAATCAGGAGCAGTGAGAACATGGGGATGACAAAAACAATCCTGAACGGAAACAGGAGTGTAGACCTGGGTGATGATGAGTTACAAGGGTGGGTGAGGCGGGCGAAGGGGGGGTGACTGAGATGAGTGAGAATGAGGGTGAGAGGCAGAGGAGGTGACAGCGCGGGGGGGGGGGGGGGGGGGGGGGGGGGGGGGGGGGTGTTCACTGCTCAGTGATGTGTTATGATCCGACTCCACAAACACACACAAATATATTTGTGTCACTTAGGAGGACACTGCTTTGACTTGTATTTCTTACTTGGAGACTCACAAAGTTGGGAATGTTCTATTCTGTATTTTTTCATAATACAGACAACAGACGTACTTTTCCACATCTTTACCGAGACCTTGGGCCAACACACATTGGTTTATGGTGCAGAAATCAATCTTTAAAAACTAGAATACATTGTTTTGATTTTGAAAAAAGACTTTCAAGCAAATGTTTCACACACAGGTGTAAATTGTGTGGTTGTATGTATGGCTGAATACACATTGATGAGTATTCATGGCTGCAGGACAGGAGCCTATATGAGAGATTGACTGAAAACAAACTAAAGTGCCTGTGTTGATTGTGATACGGGAAAATGTGATTCATTGGTGTTTTTATTAGCTTTTGGGCACATCGTTGAATTTGCTATATTAACCTATTGGCGACAAAGTAATTGTTCAGTGATACATTTGTCGCTGATTTTTGCATTTTCAGGGTTTGTTGACAATTATTACAAAATAGAATATCACCATCCTTAACCTTAAATCCCTAAAACATAATGGTTTACATTGTGAAAAGCATCTTTTGGAGCTGAGTCCCCAATGTGGCTGTAAGAATAGATTTATATCCCCACAATGTGATTAATACACACGCAGAGTCTCTCTCTCTCTCTCTCTCTCTCTCTCTCTCTCTCTCTCTCTCTCTCTCCAGGTCCCTTGCTCGCTCTCCCTCATCCTGGCTCTGTTGCCAAGGCTACCGTACAGCCTCTTGCTGCATATATAGACGAAGCTGCCGCCTGTGGATCTCGGTCTCTCTCCTCCAGGATACTAACAAAAGAAAAAAAAAAACATCAGACTTTTATACCTTTACCTCTCTTCCACACACACATTTTAAACACACACATTTAGATCCTGCCTTTCCAAACCTCGCACCATCCTTTTGCTCGTCGTTGTCCCTCACTGTCAGTCTGCCTCCTTCGCCCATGCAAACACGCTCCCAGACAGAGGAGCAGTAAAGGGATTGGCGTGGTGCTTGGCGCTTGGCTCCTGGGTTTTTGGCTCCGAGGGTGCAGAGCAGCAGATGGCGGTGTGAAGACGGGCTCAGCCAGGTAAGAGGACTTATCCTAACCAGACTTAAGGCTCATGGGCGAGTGACTGTTCCAGCCTCCCTCTCCTCCCTCATGTCTCTCCCTCGTCTCCCCCCTCCGCGGCTGTGCGACATGAGGTGAATACCAATTCCTCAGCAAAGCACCCACGGTTCATATGGCTGCTGCGCTTCTCTGGCTGTAAAAAGGTAGGGATGTGTGATGTAGGCTCTGTATGTGTGTGTGTGTGTGTGTGTGTGTGTGTGTGTGTGTGTGTGTGTGTGTGTGTGTGTGTGTGTGTGTGTGTGTGTGTGTGTGTGTGTGTGTGTGTGTGTGGTTTTTCCTCAGAATATGAAAACAGATCATTTTCCAACAGGTTGGTCCTTTGATGCTGGTAATAACACTTTCATCTATTATTATTCCAAGCTTGATTTCCTCAGCGTTGTATCATGCCTGTGTGACAGTGTGGGAGTTACCAGAGAGAGATGCAACAGTCCACCTCCCTGGGTGATTCATTACTAATCCGTCCAGCTCTGCACTGTGTGGTCCCTCTAGCTCACCGTAGCCATGTACGTGATATGAATGGTATTTTGTCTTATAGCATGAATGACTGCCAGAGAGTGCCATTCCTGCACTGGTGTTTTTGATGCAGTGCAATCGTGTAACACAAGCCTTTGTCACAGGGAATCCAGATTTATCTCCAGCAGCCTGTAAATCAATTCGCTCTGCAGCATATTTCAATTATTTACACAGCACAACTTAGGCTGAATTGTAGGTTTATACGTGTGTTAATGAGATTTCTCTCTGAAATGGCCCTGGAGGTGCTGCTAGAGATTGTATGAGTGTATGTAAACAATGGAGCTGATTGATTATCTGTCTGTGTGATATACTGGAGGAGGCTGCAGGCTCGCTGGGTGTTTCATTTTAAGGTCATTTTGAGCCTATGTGTGTATTAATGTCAAGGTTTTATCTCATATGTGTGTGTGTGTTGGAGAGGACGGCTGATGAGGCAGGTCTCGGCCCCCGTGACTTTATCTCACGTTACCGTCCCATCATCACTTTCAGTAAGAGCTTCCTCTTCCCTCGTCTCCCTGCCACATGAGCTCTTGCAGCAGCAGCACGCTCGATACCTCACTCCTCGTGCACTTCTGTTCACCTGGAAACAGGAAATGCAAAACAAATGCTGAGAATATAGAGTCAGAGTATGGAAGAGCAGATTTGGACACATTATCTCTCCAGACTGGACACTGGAGGCATTAGGAATACCCATTAACTTGGCAGCCAGCTGTTGCCAAAAAGAACAAAACACGTTAATTCCCCCTTGTCCCTATAACTGAGAGCTTTTCCACAACTGCCAGTGATAACAGCCATTCGTGGTCCTGGGACAGAGGCCACAGGTTTGTCGTCTGTTTAAACTCAGCTGGACGTCGGATGCTTTGAATGGACGCAGATCAATGTAAACGATACACACGTACTCCATTTGAAGACTGAGGGGGCGGTGCTTGTAAAGAACCAAAGACAGTAGAATAGACCTTCAGTGTGAAATGTGGCTGAATCAGCTGTCAGGTTTGACTTATTTACCATCAGGCCTGGTTGTGCTTCTGAAAACACCGTGTTCAAATCGAAACCGCTATTGATCCTTGATTTTCTTCTGTTCTTGTCAATCATTCTAATTGTGAATGGGCAGCTTTTCACCACTTACTATGTATTCCATCATTCCAACCATTAGCATTCAGCTTTCAGCCAAATGTTATGGGAGATCCTCGAGTATCCAGAGATGCCAAGTTTGTCATATGAAGCTAAACTGTGAGTGATTTTTTTATAATAATGTGCCAAACAAACAAAGATATTCAATTAAATGGAACTGCATGTCCACGAAAAGGAAAGTGTTGGTTTAATTTTGACAACGTTAACATCATAAAGCTTGAATGAGGAGCTCAGGCTGAATAAATATGAATCTGTAACACAGTGAAGGTGTTACATAATAAAATGTTAACAATCTCAGTGCTCAAAGGGGAAAACTGCCGTCACAACTAAGGACACTAAGGTCATGTCCTCAATATTTTTCTGGCTATGTTGAATGTCAATGGGTATGTTGTATTTTATATTCGGATTCCAGTGTTATCTTTTATCCCTTATTTATAACCTGTGCAACCTTTAGGCCTGAACATTTTATTAATAAATCAAATATACATTTGGAAAAATATGTATTTCTTGTGTCTGGTCAGTATTTCCTGACTCTGTCAGGACACATGACCTTAGTATTTTTTAAAACCTGAGCTTTAGCCCTGGGTACATGTAAGAGAGTTCGCCAACAAGCACTAAGCTGCAGAGGGAAGTGACTGACAAACAAACTTATTTGCTTCAAAGAAGAAAAGCAAAGAGAGGCAGATTTTTTTTAGACAAAGGTGAATATTGTCACTGCTCTCCCAGTGCAGATGTATGTTTGTGTATTTCCTTTTTCATGCTGTGTGTGTATGTGTGTGTGTGTGTGTGTGTGTGTGCCTGCGCACACTACAGTATGTTCGTTGCCACAGCAACCAAAACGCCGACCTCACTGCGTCATTGCTTCAGACAACCTTCACACAAAAAAGAGCTGCTTTTCCTCCCATTCATCCCTCCATCCACTCATCTACCTGCATGTCCATCAAACATTGAAAAAGAGGAAGTACGTTGAACTTTTTACTGTTTTGTCTTATACAACAGTGTGTGTGTGTGTGTGTGTGTGTGTGTGTGTGTGTGTGTGTGTGTACATTGTATGTATGCACGTTGCCATGGCTATGGGCCAGGCTAACTGGCGTCATCACTTCAAAACCACCTTCGCAGCGAGCAAAGAGAGATAGAAAAGGAGTCAAAGCAGCTCCCCTCTGTTCAACACCTGCACTCACACACACACACACGCGCACACACACGCGCACACACACACACACACACACACACACACACACACACACACACACACACACACACACACACACACACACCCACACACACACACACACACACACACACACACACACACACACACACACACACACACACAGAGGCTACTGGTGTGGTCTCATATTCCTCTGAGCTCACCCCACTCGTTCAACAGGGTCCAGTGGAAGAGGAGGAGAGGAGACGAGAGGAGACGCGAGGGAGAAGAGAGCATCTAACGCTTGACTTCATGCATACTGATTCGACTGAGGCAATCTGAATGTGTTTCTGAGGGTGTCTGCTTAGTCTGGCTCAAATCATGCTCTGCCTCCGAGGGAGGGAGAGAGAGGGGGAGAAAATATTGACAGTTTACTGTGTCACCTCAAATCTCCATCCTCCTCTCATGAGAGCACAGCTGGGAGCTGGCTAGGGTGCTACTCTGATCCATCATTAGATGACGCTGGTTTACTAACATTGTCTTAGCGTGACCAGTTGAATTTTGGTCACAAAGTGTCACTGATGGAGCATTTGGGGACAGACTTGGTGTTTGAATTACCTGTAGCTCCTGGTTTTACTCCTAAACACATGAGATGTGTTTGTTTCTTGTCCTTCAGATTCGACTCTGCGGCACAATGGCTGAAAACGGCTGGTTGCCTCACGATGTTGGATTTAACTTGATCATGTGATCTGACTGTTTCCCCCAGTTCCCTGCCATCTATCATAGGTGAGTCATGTGATCCAACGTATATAGTTCTTTTTGACATACCAGTAAGCCAACTGGGAAATCACTCTCTTGTGCCGTGTTGGTTGGAAGTCATTGATGAAAACTCAAGCCAAAGTCAGCTGCCACAATTTTAGCAATCGGCATCACATTCAGACAAAAAGAGATATGTGAGTAAGCAGCACAGCACCACTCACATAAGACCCCGCATTCACACATCCGCACAAACCATGTGGCCGTAATCAGCCAATGTACAAAACACCTTTATTAATGGTTGAAGGACAAAAGAGCGGGGAGGAAAAGGGCTTTGAATACACTGCTGACTGATACAGAGAGGGAGTGTGTGTGTGTGTGTGTGTGTGTGTGTGTTGTTAGATGATAATGCTCAGGACGGATGAGAGGGATGAGAGCCACTCTGTTGCCAAGGCGACGGACAGGGCTGTAAACAAGCTACCCCTGACTCATCTCCCTACAATAGAGGCTCTCGCTCTCTCTCTCTCTCTCTCTCTCTCTCTCTTGCACTCTGTCAAACACACACGCGCACACACACACACACACATGCATTCACACAACAGACTCCAATCTGAGAGAGACAAGAGTATCCGGAGATGAGAGCCACTTCAAGCCGCTTAGCCATACATCTGAATAGACCTGTGGAATAAACATAACTCTCTGTCAAACACAAGTAGCACATCATGAACTGCCGATCAATATGGTCACGAGGGCAGCTGTGGCTCAGAAGACAGAGCGGTTCGTCCACTAACCCAGAAGGTTGGTGGTTCTATCCCGGCTCCTCCATTCCACATGGTGAAGTTTCCTTGAGCAAGACCACCTCAAACTATCCCTAATGGCAAATGTACAATTATTTAAAAAATAACAAAAAGCAGAATCAGAAATAGCTGTGAAAACCTTGTGATGACAAAGAGACGACATGTGAATTACCTTTGTTAAAAAGGAGTCTTGTTTAACAGGGGATCATGACCCGCCGGCTGAGCAGCTCCACCCGTTCCCACACCGAGGACTCCATCTTCCTGAGGCCCGACGAGGACCCGGTATGGCTGGATGAGCCCACCAAGACTGAGAAAATAGGCGACAGAGCTCCAAAAAGAGAGAGACTCCCAGGGCGCAGAGATGGACCTGCGGGGGGCCAAAGCCCACAGGGACAGGAAGTGTTCATGCACAAGGTGTACGCACTCCTGATTGAGATCCACTGCTGGGCTGCACTGTTTGTGGTCTCCCAAGTCACGGTATGTGAATGGACGTAAACTAAGGTGTGAAGTAAAAACTCATTTGTGGAAATCTGCTTTAAAGGTTCAGTGTGTAAGATTTAGGCGAAAGAGGTCTATTGGCAGAAATTGAATATAAAATATTCCTAGTGATGTTTTCACTAGTGTGTTTCATTTAAATTGTACGAACAGTTGTTTTCTTTACCCTAGAATGGGACCTTTATATTTAAATACTTTATATTTACATCAGGAGCGGGTCCTCTCTGCGGAGGCCGCCGTGTTTTTTTTACAGTAGCCCAAACTGGACAAACTAAACACCTTTTGAGTTTTTATGACAACTGAAGCTACCACAGGTTCACTTTCATGTTTGGAAGGGGAGGGTGAGGTGAGGGGTGTTCAACTGCAACATGCAACTTCACCACTAGATGTCACTAAATTCTACACACTGAACCTTTAAATTCGACTATGTGTGTTTTGTTTTTTTTGCCTTGCACCTGCTTTGGTTTCCAGCTCAGCTTGATGACTATAACTAAAAATCCACAGTGCAAAATTAGCCATTCAAATGACAGTTTTAGACTTTTAGGCCACCATCTCCCTTATTCTTACATAGATAGTCTTTTTAAATGTGCGTCATTACATTGTTTTGGGGCTAAGTTGGACACATCGTTAGAATTCCCAAGCTCTTTTCTTCACTGTCTCTGTTGACTTCATGTATGATTCATTCTAGAGAAAAAGAACAGGTGCAGTATTACCATATGTAAAAAATAATACAGCGCCATAAATGCAGCCATGATTATGACAACAGACTGCGTTTGGCCAATTTACATATCTTTCTATGCGAGCGCAGTAGGCCATCTTTTTTTTTCTTCGTCTTCTGTTTGCTTTTCACCTGAGAGCAGCTGCAGCGCTGCCTGATTACCATTGCAGAAGTGACTGGGTGACCGTCTGTGACAATCTGCCTTCCACTCTCCTCCCAGGGGTACTGGGTTTTTTTTGTGCTGGAGGGAAACGGGCCACTCTCCTCCATCTACAAAGCCCTGCAGGTCATTGACTTCTACCTTGGCTTCATCTTGCCCTGTCACCCGATCTTTGGGATGGATGTAAGTGTCACTACTTGACTTTCAGTTTGTTTTCAAAGGATGACCCCAAAGAAAATAATCCCGAAGATGTGATGCATCTGGTGTTGTCTCCGTCTATTTACCTTTTCCTCTCTGTGTCTCTCTGTGGCCAGTCCATGGTGCTGGTGAGTGAGGTGGTGAACGCCCAACAGCACAACTGGATCATCCAGGGCACTGCCGGCGTC
This sequence comes from Hippoglossus hippoglossus, assembly GCF_009819705.1. NCBI lineage: Eukaryota > Metazoa > Chordata > Actinopteri > Pleuronectiformes > Pleuronectidae > Hippoglossus > Hippoglossus hippoglossus. Next base: position 7,526,675 of record NC_047156.1, on the reverse strand, counting down.
GGTGTGGCCATCTGTGTTATCATGGTAAAACTCCTTTTTATGTTAAAGTTGGATTGAAGGCTCTCAGTCTGGATCATTCAAATCTTAACTTGCAGATTGGCTACTTGCTTGTTTATTTACTTGATTTGATGTCTGTTCATATCCTCAGGTCATCCACATGGTGTGTAAGTGGCGTTATGGCACCAGCTTGTGGTCATCGGGTACGGTATCGAGGGACATTGGTGATCGGCGTCAGTCGGTGAGCCGCCAGCCCTCCTTCACCCTGTCTGAGTGGACGGACGCTCAGGAGGATCTGCTGGACCTCGACCTTATCCCCCAGACGCCGGTCTTTGACATCGGCACTGACACCAGGATGGAGGGGGACGCCACCACCCTCACTGTCACGCCTGTGGGGCTTCAAGAGAGGTAAGTAAAGAGAACATGTTAACATTCACATTTTAATTCTGTATCTCCAGGTATCCCTATTCATCTTGTCTGATTCTGCATGTATCATACAGGAGGGGCTCCAACGTCTCCCTGACCTTGGACATGTGTACGCCAGGCTGCACCGAGCCCTACGGCTACGGAGCCCAGCTGTCCCCGAGAGACCAGTCGGCCCAGGAGTATCTGCGACAGGGAACGCACACCCTGACCCCCGCCATGCTCCACACACGGGCCATGGATGACCAGAACCTGCAGGCTGAGTTTTATGTGAGCGCAGCAACAAAAGTTATATCACGCCTACTCACCAGAGAAGATAAACTCTGACACACATAGACACGGCCACAAATGCACAGGCACACAAACACCCAGTAGAACTCTGCACAATCCTTTAAGCCTGCATGTCAGTGGGCGAAGGAAGGGAAGGTGCAGTCATATTTGCATACATAAACCTACAGAGAATACCAGTGTCTGCTGTTTAGAGTGAAGGGCAGCGGTGACTTCATGTCTTTGGATATAATTTCATAATGTTCCGTTGCCTTGGCGAGGAGTTCCCCTCCATTTCTGCAAGGACTGATTGTTGTTGCACCCATTGTTCTGTGTCCATCGGCAGGAAACTCCCATGAACTTTGTGGACCCAAAGGAGTACAACTACCCAGGGCTGGTGAGAAAGAATCGCTACAAAACCATCTTACCCAGTGAGTAAAGCTGCAGCAGCACCACCACCAATCACTAAAAAGAGATCATGACGCTATGAATTTTGTAAGAAGCTTTTTTTATGCTGCTACTCTTTAATAATTTCACACACTCATCTTCTATTTATCCCAGATGTGTTTGGGAATGGTCGGTGTATGTGCACCAGATATTTGACATTCACACAAAAATACATTGTTATAAAACAAAGCTGTAATACAATATGTAGGCATAATTATTCCATTCTCCTTATAAAATTACAATCCATCTCCATTTCTCATGGTAATCTCGTACTCTCCATCTGCAGATACACACAGCAGAGTGAAACTGAATTCAATGGATGAAGAGGATTTCCTCACAACCTACATAAATGCTAATTATCTCAACGTAAGTGAAACCATGTGTATCTTGCCCCAGCTCTGCAGCCGCTATCACTCTATTTGTTCTCAATGGCTCTGACCTCATGTGCTCCGTTTCTCCTGTTCACACACACTGGAGACATAAAGCATAACTGTATATCATAAGCTCATGTGTGTGTGTGTGTGTGCAGGGATATGGGGGTGAGGAGCGTGCATACATCGCCACCCAGGGTCCCACCGTGAACACAGTGGGGGATTTCTGGCGGATGGTGTGGCAAGAGAGAACCCCGATCATAGTGATGATCACCAACCTGGAGGAGAAGAATGAGGTCAGTGTGTTGAAAAGCAATGATGATGATGATGATGATGATGATGATGATGATGATGATGATGATGATGCATTATTGAATAAATGTACAGATATGCTAATAAAGATAATGGTAATTAGTAAAAGCATCCACCTGTGGGTCCATTGTCCTGCAGAAATGTGCAGAGTACTGGCCCGAGGAGACTGTGAGCCATGAGGGCATCGAGATCACTGTCGTCACGGTAACCCAGGAGGATGACTACAGTCTGAGGGTGTTCACGCTGAAGGTAAAACATGAAATCAGTTAGTGTGTCACACAATGAATGTTTATTTATTGCTCAAATCAATAAGTTAAAGACAAAATCAACATGTTAACATATGGCAATATACTGATATTTAGCAGGTGTAATATTTACCTTGTTGACATTTCCACTTGTGTTTTATCATACTGCCCTAAACATAAAGTACATTTGTTCAAAACACTGTCAGTAGTTTTGGTCATAAATCAAAGTACTGCACAAATAAATATTTAAATGTGACCTGGTGATGGCGCTAGAAGAAAAGTTCTGACAGGAACTGGTATGTGTCACCAAAGTTCATGTGAATCCATCCAATAATTGTTCAGACATTTTTCTCAAAACCACAAACATGAACCTACAGTTGGTGATGGAGAGAAAGACATGAGATTAACAGTCATTTTATATATAAATGTAGTTTATACAATAGGCCTATATAAATATGTCTTTAATTTTTTTTATTCCATTAACTTCCATTGTATTTGGTTGAAGTATGTGAAAGCACTTCACACCTCTCAAGAACGTGTGTGAACCAAACCTTTAACACACATTGGATCAGCTGCTGTCATCTGCAGTTTATCTGTTCACAACGTCGGCCTGAGCCTGTGTCAAGACACTGTCCACACAACTGAGCTCAACACAAATATGAAACCACATAACAAAAACATGACGGGAAGATTTGTCTGCCATCACACAAGATTGTGATCTTAGGTTCTCAAGATACAAAGTAAACACAACTGGGTTTTTATTGCCAAAGTAAATGTTTTGACGAGACTTTTTCATCAGACTGTCGAGGCACATTGACAGTCTCACCGTGATGTTGACTCAATGTTCGGATCCGGCTCCACTTTCCAGTTCCATTCATGTGTTCATGATGGCTGCTTCATATTTAATTTGGGTTCATGGTGACATTGGCACTCAGCGAGCCAAACATGATAATTCAGTAAATGCAGCCTGCGACTGATTACTAAGCACCAGGGGATCATTACATTACTGTGCTGTGAGTTAAAAGCTTGTTGTTTATTCAACTCCACTGGTTTATGTTGTTTATCGGTAGCATTAATGATTATTGTCAGACGGACTCTCGGGGAACGGAGGCAGATGATGGATTCGGTTATGTCCAGTATAGACAAGTGAAAAAGAGACATCAGCTTTTTCTTTAAACACTCTCTCTTTTGTCTTGCTCTGCATTCATAGTTGTCGTAGCAACAAACACCAAGGTAACGATTTAGATGTAAACGCAGAGCAACGGGCTGATGATCAAAACGCACCCTCGGCCTGTTTGTGTCATGTGTGCACAACATGATGGCGTCTACGTTTCATGCCTGTCTGTGTGTTTGCACCAGTGTGGCGGGGAGGAGCGCAGCCTGCGGCAGTACTGGTACACGTCGTGGCCTGATCAGAAGACCCCGGACAAGGCTCCACCGCTGCTGGAACTGGTACAAGAGGTGGAAAGAGCCAGAGAGGAAGCCCCGCCCTCCAGTGGCCCTATAATTGTCCACTGCAGGTATGAAAGTGGCTCATAATGTGATATAAGGTGCAATAGTTCATGTTAAATACATTCGATATGTGGCTCGAATCAAAAGGCCTCTAATAAACCCTTGTTGATAATATGAGTACATAAGGGGAAATTGCTGCTGTTTTCACGATAGAAACCACTTGGCAGTCTGTCTGCAAGCAAAGCATTTGCCCACTTCCAATCCTCCGCTGTCTGATTTCCTCAGGGAGGATTTGGCACCAATCTGATTGGTGGTATCAGTGCTAATCAATACATTGATCCATCTATTTTCTTCTTCTTTACTCCACCCTCCTCCATCCCGTCACCCCTCCAACGTTCCCCCCCCCAACAGTGCTGGAATTGGTCGAACCGGCTGCTTCATCGCCACCTCCATCCTGTGCAAGCAGCTGAGGACCGAGGGTGTGGTCGACATCCTGAGAACCACCTGCCAGCTCCGTCTGGACAGGTGAGATAATGATAGACTGTTTCCATTCTCACGTCTATAGCTCTTGGCGTAAAAGCCCAAGTGACGTTGTTTGAGATTATTTTCTTCCAAATTACAAGATAGTTCTCTGTGGGCTTTACCACAAAATTAAAAGTTAGTGAAAATTAATATATATGAACAACTGTCAACATCCGTAACAAGTCAAGGTGGAATCTAATAACAGCTGGTGTGATAACAATAAACTAATACTTTTATAACTTTATTTGTAAGGTTCAATTCATGAACTAGAATGACATTCAATGTCACCACCAACACTCACCTTATGAAACGACATTTACATGAGCTATATCTGGATTTCTATTTGGATCTGCACTACACCACACACTCATAAATATCAGTTTCAGATCCACACCAAAATGTAATGGGTTCTTCTCTGACCCACACCGCACCCTGTCACCAATTTTCATGGTAATCTGTCCATGTTAATTGCGTAATCCTGCTAAACAACAAACAAACAACCAGATAAATCATAGATGAAAAAATAACCACCTGTTGCAAAGTGCTTCACAGAACAGCAGTTAAAAGCATTTATGATAAAACAATAGAGATAAAATGAAATCGAATATAAACAGTTGGTTAAGACAAAATCAATCAGGATAAAACAGATACCAGGTAAAACACTTCAGGAAAAAGCAGCATATCAAATAAATAAAACAGATTTAAGACAGCAGCAGAAGACAAAGACAACCATTGGATAAAAACATGTCAGAATGGTCTTAATATTTCTGTTGAAAATGTTAATAGATTTAGAGTGACAAAGTTCATGTTCTCTGTATATTAAGAACAGTTTTCACAAGAGTGTTAATGATGCAAATATTTCATATTTAGGCTGTAGAACCCTAAACTCACCATCATTCATATTACTATTTGATTTGTCATAGTTGGAAAAGCAGAGGTTCACCTCAATAGCATAATGTGAGGATATTACTCCAGTGGGCCATCATGCACAGTAGCTTTCCCCTGACACGTGCACATCTACGTGGAGAGCAGCCATTACTAATGTTAGTAACATGCGTGTTTGCTGAGTCACAACGTCTATTGTGTTGCATGACCTGTTTGAGAACACGTGATGAACACTTTATTCTTCCCTGCGGCTGGTGACCCAGTTTTATTTCTATATAGGTACAAAATATTTTAAGAGCAAATTCAGTGCATGATGCATAGGTGTAGATTTGACTACAATTAAGATAAGCAGCTAGTTACAATCAGAATGGTTCAGCACATTCAACTGTTGTGTAAAGGTGAAAAATAAAAAATAAATCCAGGATCTGCGACCTTAATTGACCTTTAATTTGAAATCCAGCCAAATGTTTACACATTTAATCGAAACCGTGAAAATCAACCCCAGGATCACATTAAAGGAAAAGTCAGAGGATCATGAAGGTTAATTCATTCTTGGGGGGGACATGAATGTCTGTGCAAAATTTACTGGTATTGCATTCATTAGTTGATAAGATATTTCAGCCTGGACTAAATTGGTGGACTCTCTTTCTATCTGAATGATTGTATTTGTCTTTCCGTAACAGGGGCGGGATGATCCAGACGGGTGAGCAGTACCAGTTCGTGCATCATGTCCTCAGCCTGTACGAGAAGCAGCTGTCTCACACTGCTGAGGAGTAGTAGAGTGAGCGCTACAGCCAGACCGAGACACACCACTGTACACTGTACCGCCTCTGGTGGTATGCACCACTGTACCTATAGCGTCATCTCAATCTCACCCTTTAACAAGTCCAAACCATGGTAATCTCTTCACCCCACACAGGACTGAAAGGCTGACAGGAAATCGTGTTGTGTGTCTTTGAGCAGGACAGACATTAGGAAGGTGGGATTTCAGACAGTCCTCCAAAAATTCTAATCACACACTTCAGTGTTATTGATCCACACAGTCCTGGAGAGTCACAGCAGTCAGGCCCATAATCAAAGCCTGTGCTCATGACATCATTTCATCTGCACTGCTAAGGTTTTTTAAAATGTATTAATCATATCACTCAGACATCAAGGCCTTGTTTAGTTATTTGTGTGACTTAGCCCCTCACACACTGTATGTACAGATATCATCACGGTTCAACTGGAGCTGAAGATCACCTGCAGTGGCGTAAATTCAAGTTTCAGTCCCCGAAGTCAGTAAAAAGGGCCCTTCACTGTACAAGTGCCAGCATAAACGAGATATAGGGAAATTATCAAATGCCAGCCCTATATTTATCTCTATATAGATTCAAAAAATTCATTTTAGATATAGGTTATGTGACATCTGGCTTTCTCTTCACGGACTCGACTTCACGACTCATTGAATTTTAATGTAAAAAATCATCACACAAGGCCCGTTTCCACTTTTGATGCATTCAGGAGCCGCCTCATCTTAAGGTTGCATGGTGCTAAGTGTTCATTAAAGGCATGTGCAATGTTATGGAACATAGGAATGTATAACAATTAGGTTATTGATTAACTAATCAGGATATCTGTGCAATCTAAGATATTACAGTTTTTTCCATTCTGCCTGTGCAGTCCTCACGGCCCATGATGTTTACAGTCAACAACTCCTGCATTACGGCCACATAGATGTACATCCAGAGGCGTCACAGAGCCGGCGACACCAAGGGGGGGGGGGGGAGGCCAGGAATAGAATCAGGCCATCAGAAAAATCAATGCAGACCTCTGGAGACTCTCTCACACACACACACACACACACACAAACAGGAGAATAAAGCAAAACGGTGCATTAAAAATAGGCACAACAAATGGATTTTCATATACAATTTAACTTTCTTGTACATTTTCCATGACTATCAAGACGCTTCCCATCCTCTAAGTAACCACGCTCTGTGACACCTCTGCTTCCAACAGTAGCTTGAACACATCCGTGACGTACGAAGCCCATGATTGTTGTATAGACAGGCCAGGCCTCCTCTGTATGAAGCACAATAGACCAACTAAGGTTGTCTCTCTGATGTTCAGCTGTAAAAGTTCTTTTTATCTGTGTCGTGTTTTCGGTTGTGTTGGGTTTTAATGGATTGCATGTGCTGTATGGGACTCCATAGGTCCACAATCAAAGCGACGTGATTGGTTGTCCTGCTTTTCGTTGTGTAAAAGGGTTTAATTGCCTAATATTATTATTATTGCTTGCTCTCGGCCAATGCTTTTGATACAGTTTGCTTTTGTGAAACCAACCAGAGATATTTTTAGAACATTTTGATACAATCCTTTCGAGTAGATGCCTTGTGTATATTTCCGTTTACACCATGATGGAATGTAGCTCATACTGTGGATCAAACCATTGGTTTCTATTGCAACATTTGACAGAACAAAATGTGACGACTACCTAAGTTACCTTACAGTACGGAGAATAAGTAGGTTACGTTCAGTCCTCAGTATTATTTATTTTTCGCCGTCAGGCTTTGCTTTAATATGCTTTGCTTTCTGTGTATGTTTTTATCGTTTTTCTTGGAGAATTTTACCTCAGACTGAGTTTCTACGCAGTCCCCACTCGAGTCCACCTGTGACTGTAGGCCACTCTCAGTTGACGACACAAGAAATAATTGCTATGTGTAAGGCAGCTAAAACAGTGAAAACAGTTTTCTATGTAACACAAATCGAACAACTTCTGTCTTAGACTTTAAAATGCATCAGATACAACAGTTGTGGACATTATCAGAGGATGGAATTAATTGTGTGGGCTCGGACCAATTTACAAACATCAAATCAACTAGCAAATTAAACTGCCAAAATAACCTTTTCCAGGACTGAGATCAAGACGAAAAGCTGCAGACTATTGTCAGATATTTGACGTAATCCTCTGATAATGTCCAGTGTACTTTGACTGTGAAGCTTTTACTTTGAGTGCTTGTTTTCAGCGCTTACCTGGTCCTCCTCTGACACTCGAACTGGGGGCGACGACACACGACAAACAGGCAGACATACAACCAACCAGCAATCAGTATTCCTCTCCTCTGCTACAGTATTGCTTTACGTTGTGAGTTTTTGCATCCAAATAAAGGTAGATTTTCATGAATCTGTGTTGTTGTCTCAACTTATTCTCGGGCGGCTGTTCTCCCGCTATCCAGAGGGTCAGTGGTTCGATTCCCTGCCTTTGGGCAAGATACTGAACCCCAAATTGCCTGCGGAGTGAATGGTGTGGAGTAGAACAAGTGCTGCGTACAGAAGCAATGGGAGTGTGAATGGATGAATACGACTTGTACAGTAAAGCACTTTGAGTGATGGATATTACTGGAAAAGTGTCCAAATACAGCCGTTAACCATCTATGAACACACACACATGATTAGTATGAATGACATCTACCCCATAATCACCCTGCTGTAAAAAAAATTATCATTTTGCAGCACAGAGTGCAGTTCAACATCTGTACCACTAGGTGTCAGTATATACGACCTTATCACACACAGCTCCATCACCCTGCATTCATCTGCCCACACACACTATCGCACTGATGCACAGCAGCAGAACAAAGGCTTTCAATCAAACAAAAGACAACTGATGATGCTGAAGTCAAACACCTACTTACTACAGCTTTTATTATTCAGTGGATGGTAAGAATGGGATAGTGATGAATCAATGTTTTCCACTGTATGTCTTGAAACATCTATTTCTTTTGAAACCTCTATAGTCCAGCCTCACACTGTGTTTTCACTTATGTTTTGCTCTCAGGACTGTGTGAGCTGCACAGACGAGGCTTGACTGGCATCTTTCTTGCCCCCCTGTTGGCCCTGTTGTTTGAAATTATATGTATTTGTCTTTCTTCTTCGGTGACGGCTTTCCCCAATTTATACCTAATTAGCCAGGCTAACTGAAAATACTGTGTGGGCGTGCAGAGCCTTTAATTCATAATAATAATTATCAAAAATATCAATCATTGTCAGCATGTCTGCCCCAGCTTGCAAATTCAGTCTGAAACAAGCAGTGGGTCTCGTTTTGATATTGTTGTTTTTATTTATTATTTCTTTCTTACCTTTTGTATTTAAACTGTGCAGCAGCTGCAATCGCAATATAGAATCTTACTACTTTTGAAAAATATCATTTTTATGGTTTATGTTTGTCATGTGGCTATTTTAGCCATATGGTGATTTGGGGTAGAAAACATCATAGATTTTCATATACAACATACTCAAAATTTAAATAATAAATGCATGTCATTCAAATAAAAGAAGCTTAACCTAAAGGTTCATTGTGTAAGATTAAGGCGAAAGGGATCTATTGGCAGAGATAAAATATAAAATAATCCTATATGTTTTCACTAGTTTGTGATCATCTAAATTGTAAGATATTATTTTCTTTACTCTAGAATGGACTGAAGTGAGGGGTATTCAGCTGCAACATGCAATATCACCACTAGATGTCACTAAATCTTACACACTGAACCTTTAATTTTATTTCAATCACCAAGTTGCTGGACTGCAAAGGCTTTGTTGCGATATTGGTGAGAAAATCTGATTTCTGATGTCTTTAAAGCAATCTTTGTGAAACGGGTAAAAATCCAAAGCATTGTTCTACTAAGTGATCATGACAACAAATAGAGGGATAGATAGATAGATAGATAGATAGATAGATAGATAGATAGATAGATAGGTTGTATAATAATAATATATCATATTATTATCAGAAGAGTTATCTGGGCCATTTTCAATTCCAAGTGCGTCTCCTTTAAAAAAAGAAAAAAAAAAAACTGTCCCTTTAATCTGCAGGATCAGAGCGCTGACGTCACCCAGCCCCTGAGCCGTGTGCGCTGATTGGCTGGAGGTGACGTCAACCCCTCGCTCTCTCTCTCTCGCCCTCTCTCTCTCTCTCGCTATGACCTCATCGCTTCAGTTCATCAAAGTGCACCTTCTGTAGCCCCCCCCCCCGCTCCTCTTCCTTCAGACAAACTACCCCGGTTTAACTTTAACTTTAACTTAGCACGAGCTAACTCAACCCTGCACGAGCCAAACCAAAGAGGAGCCGGTGTGTGTGTGTTTGTTGCCGCGCGTTCATGTGTCGTGTGTGTGTGTGTTCGGTTCCCCTCGCGCTGTCACCGTCCGTCAGCTGCACCGCCCCCCTCCTCCTCCTCCTGGACCCCAGGTAAACACCGGGCTCATGAAGACCCCCCCGCCCCCCCCTCTCCACACACTCATGGAGGCCCGCTGAATAACACGCAGCAGCCGCGTGGAGCCGTAGGTGAGTGGGTGGGTGTGCGTGTGTGTGTGTGTGAGTGTGTGTACGTATCGATTCGTAGATTTGCCTTTTAATCAAGTGCGTTGCTATCCACGGAGCTAGCTCACTTTAGCGCCCCCCCCCCCCCCCTCCTCGTGCCCCGCTGCGGCAGAGAGACTTGTCAGGCGCGCACCCCCCCCCCCCCCTCCCCCTCTCTCCGTGGTGCGCGCTCGTCTTATGGGAATTAAACCCGTCCGAGCTGAACTCATCCATCCTTTTTTTTTTTATTTCTTTTTTTTATTTGATTTCTGTGCAAACACCCCTCCTGTGTCCGTCCAGCCATTTTAAAGGTACGTACAGAAAAACGCGTTCCTCTTCGTCCCTTTGCGTCGCTGCGCTCTTTTTTCTTTTTTTATAATAACCATCGCGATCAATGGAGAGTTTTCATTTTCGCATGCGGTCACATCCACGCGTCACAACAACACGGGGGCAGGTTTCCCACTAAAACAACGCGACCCCCCTATCCCCCCTCCAGCCCCGGTGACTTTGTGCTTTAACGTTGCTCGATGCTGATCTCGTGTTCAGCGCGTTCTGTTCTTATTTCTAATCCAGGTCGGTTTGTTCTAGTGCGCTGCGGCCGCTCAGCCTCCATCATTGTTATTAACGTTATCAAACAGGCCGCGGTGTCACGTCTATCTCTTTGTGTGCAGCATCGCTTCACCGGCCATGTTCAGCTCCTGAGGAACGATTTGTGTTCACTTAATACACATTTATATTTTATTATTATTATTGTGTTAAGTATGCAAGTATTTGTATTGTTGGTGTCAGTCATTGTTGTTATGGGGTAGTCCCGTGTTGTTATATGACCCCAGAGTGTGCAGCAGAGTATTGATCATGCAGAGGACAACACAAGGCTTTATACCTGGTAATGTTATTTACAGTGTGATTATGCTTCTGCTCCACCAGGGCCAATCAGGAATTGATTTTATTTTCAAAATTACGCCATCACCACTCACGTTGCACTGTTTATTTTCGTATGCACACTGGGGTTCACTGTCTGCCAGTTTTGCAAGAAACACCAGGCTTGTCTACAAAGTACAAACACATTTATACACACATTGGGTGACACATTCACATATTCACTAGAATCCATAAACAGTTGTTTTTAAGGGTAATGCATGAGCTTGAGTCCGGTAAACACTGGGTGAAGGTGTTATTATCTGGAGACCTAAACTGTAATGATACCAGTAAGTGATGAGACATGTGAGCAGATCTGTTGGGTTGGGCCACTCTCGATGTTGTTTATTTAACTTTTTTTTAAACACAAATTGGAAAGAATTTTCTTGTTCCAGCTTCCAACTTGCTTTTCAAAGCTTTAAGTTAATATCTTTATGCTTAAAAATATTAAGCATTATGCTTATTGAGTTTTTCTTTTAACAGACTATAGAATTTATGTATATGTGTACAAAACTAAGTGGAGACCAATGGCAATAACCAATTAATAGGAATTAATAGGAAGCAACAATTCAAATAACATAGTCATGAAAAAGACGTATAGATAGACAATAGAACATAATCTGCAAATTAAAATTATTATTAGTAAATAGGTCTGGAAGATGAGGCCAAAAAATTCATATCAGTCAATGAAAAAAATTAGCATATTATTATTTTATTTATTTAAAGACTGATTCTTGCTCCTTGGTGACAGTTGTGGTTTAAAACTCTTTATGTGCAGCAAAATATCAATTATGTTCTATATCTAACCGCTTTGGTTGTACAATGCATTAGCGATGTATGTTGACATACTTACAATATAATGATTATTATTTATATAATTTTATTGCCCAGACCTAGTTACAACTAGTGACATAATTTGTCTTGAAATGAAGGGAAGTGTGAGGGAAGTGGGTTAGACATAATTGAATCCGACTTGTTATCTAATATTCAGGAATCAGCGACGCTGTCCTCCCCCAGCGCTGAACCTTTCTGTTGTGTCTTAAAGTGTAAATGACACATGAACTCTCTGAAGAGGCCGACGGAGCAGATGATAACCGCTTGTGACGGAGCTTGTGGGACAGACGAGCGGCTGTGAGACGCTCCGATGATGTCATTGTTTGTGGTCTAAACAAAACCTCCCCTGCCTCTCATTGTATGGAACTAAGAGCCGTTTTTTTGTGTCGGCCCAGTCGAGGCTGTGGCCACAGGTGACGTTATGCACAGAGTTAATGAATAACCTGTATGGTATTACATCAGCGTTGGTCGCCCTCCAGTTGCTCCCTTTGTGTTTGCCTGATATGGCGTTATTGAGCTGGCCCATCATGCTTTGCTCCTGGTTTTATATGAATGGGCTCATGAACGTGTCTGTGTGGATTATCTGTTCTATGGATAACAAAGTAGTTACTTCTTCAGATTTATATTAGTGATGCAGTACAAAGAAGTCTTTTTATTATTAGAATGTTTGTTATCAGCTGAAAAGAGAGTAAAGTCTGTAGATGATTAAGGTGTCTGTATTTTACTCGACACTCCCTGCAGGGGTAAATTTACGTAGCTCTGGGATTTCCTCTTTCCTAGGAAGCCCAGTGCTGAGGTCATGTTTCAACGCGCCTCTATATCCCTACATTAATGGTATTCATGTTGATTATTAATTTATCTGTGGAATCATTTTGCTCATCGTATAATAAGATAACAATCATCTAATCAGCTAGTGTTTAAACCTGCTTTTTTTGTAGTTATGGGCAGAGTAGACATGAAATAATAAAACACATAATTTATACTTTTTCTTTGATTTCATCTGCTTTTACAATCTGTATAAATGGGGGTTTATTCACCAGGTGCCTTTGCATACATGGTTCTTATGGTTTTAATGACACACAAATTAATTTTGCAGTAGCTTTCCCAAACGAGATGATAAAAATATCCTTTAAAATTGACCAGTCAATCTGGTTCTTCTGCCTTCTTCCAGGAGTCAAGGTGTAACTGCATTTTTTTCGACTTGAAAGAGGCGCCCAACCTTGTTTGGCTACATCTTTGAACCTGTATGTTAGCACTGTATTTTTGGAATGGAGATCAGAAGGATGTAGTTTTCCAACCATCTCAGGACATAGACGGAAAAAGTGATGCTCAATTTTCTGTCTCAGACGAGAGAGAAAAATGGGCCAAACTGAGACAGCAGAACAAATCAGTATTTTATCTTTTACATAACTTAAACAAAGGAATCTCCTGAGGGGAACATGATAACTTCAGCCCAGTCACTCAGCTCAAGTTGTCACAATCTATTGTTCATGTGTCTGCACCATTGTCAGTTTTAGCTCTCGCCACTCTTTCATCCTCCATCCAGCATCAGCACCAGTAGCATCTCATCACCCTCCCCGTGCCCCCTGATCGCCCCAACAGTGCTGTTTCTATGGTAACAACAGAATCTGCTCCGGGCCTGTTCACGCTGTCTCTGTCTCTCTGCTTTCTCTCCTTCTCGCCTTGTTTTTCCTCCGTGCAGCCGGAGCCTCACAGCGAGCTCCTGGCTGCTGCCTGTTCTAGTTGTTTGTTTTTGCTCCTTATTGTTCCTGCCTGGATGCAAGATGGAGGAAGACGGATGGTTTTGTGTAAGGGGACGGTTTGTGCTGAGTAAACTCTCTGTGGCTGCTGCTGCCTGTGTCTCCTATCCATCATGCCGCTCTCCCCCTGTCGCCGCTCTTCCATATCCCCCTCTTCTGCGCACAAACAGGTTCCACCGAGCGAGGTTACCGTAGGATTATTATTGTCTGGCGGCACAGAACGATGCAGAGCACCAGCACCCACCCCCCTTCTCACTACCACCACCACCGCCACACATGTAAACCTGCACACTCCTCCCCTTCCCATCCCTGCTCACTGCAAAGAAAGAGAGTGATAGAGAGGGGAAGGATTCAGAGAGAAAACGTGCGAGAGGCAGGGCGAGTGGCGGAGCAGTCGCCATTAGACATTTGCAGTGTCAGATGTTGTGCTCGGCACCAAGGAAAGGGGCAAAATATAAGAGGGAGAGAAAGATTCAGACCCCTGGAAGCTGTGTTGTTAGCCACTCGGCTAAAGGGCTCGGCACCATATAAGGTATGGTATAACAGGTGATGGGGCAGGTCGTAATGTGGCAGCCGCTGTTTGTGTTGGGGGAGCGCTGACATTGCAGCAAGGCTTAGTACTTGTGCAGAATGGCTGCTGGGGTGTGCATGATGGGAAAAGTGAAGGAATGTCACCAAGTTAGTGTGATGTGTTTTTTTTAAATTTATTTGTCTGTGTATCTTTTTTAAGATGGAATTTAAGAGACATACACAAGTCCTTCAGTTATCATTGATTTTTTATATAATTCTGTATTTATGTAAACAAGAATTTGTTTTTTTTTGTCTGCTTACTCGTGTCTTGCACACACCTGTGTTTTTCTGATGCAGCAGCAGTGTGGCTATGTTTACATTTGCTAGTTAGTTGCTCCTCTCCATCCAGACTTCCCTCCATGTTTCTGTGCTGCTTCCCTTGCATCAGGCACGTTGCCAGGCAGCAGGAGCATGTGTACGTGTATGTTCAGGTTTGGCCAGCAGCCTGGAGGACTCAGTGTATGTGACAGAACATGACTATTTTGAGAATCTGTGGCGGAATGACGCTGTTTGTCACATTTCATTCCACATCATCGACTCCGCATCTGTGTCTCAAAAGTGATGCTTTTGTCTGCAAGTTTTTGTGATCAGCCAATTTTATATGAGGACTTAAAGCGATTTTATCATTCCCTTTTTCCTCGGCCACTCCACTCCTCCCTCATTCTTGCAAACAGTGATGTTCTCTTCATCTCTTGTCCTCCCTGCTCCATCTTCACAACTGTGCCCTCCCTTGCCTTGAACTGGCTGAGTTGCTAGGCTGGAGAGATCCTGGTTGAATAACATCCATCGCCTCCCCCCCCCCTGCTCCATCTTCTCTCCTCTCTCCTGTGTCAGAACAGAGGAGAAAAGCAGAGGTGCAGGGCTACCTGGACGACACGATCAGATCAGAAGACACCAGTCTCTCCACCTCTCCCTTTCTGTCTCGGGTTTCTTCCCCACCTGCTCACCACTTTTCTGGTGTGCAAAATGTTTTTCTTGTTCAGCTGCATATAGACATTTCTCTGCCTTCATAACTTCTTATTATGACACATTAGACATTCAAAGTTTTTGTGATTTTTAAACTTAAACCCCTCTCCACTATCCATCCATCTTGTACTCTCCCTTTTCAACCGAGGTTTAAACCTCCGTTTAGGCTTCGGGGTAAATGAGAAGAGGCCCATTCATTTTTCATGACACCATGTGCCTGGAGATGAATAAAACAACATGACTGCGTTCACATTCTGACCTTCTCACTTGTCGCTTGACACCTGGTTGACTAAGAAAGTGCTCGTCAACCTACATGTGTTTGTTTTTTTCACATTCTCACAAACAACCGGTGCTGTGTCTCCCACACACACACACACATGCTGTCATTGATCCTCTAAACCTGATAAACAATTGTGTGTGTCTCATGTTAAATGTACAAGTGCTTTGGAGAACATGAGCACCAGGAAGATCAGAGTGATTACTGGTGATAGATGGGAGGAGGCAGTTCATCAAGTTTATGGACAGCTCTCCGCAACACACACATTCATACATTCACACACACATACACAGGATATCACACAGGCCGGTCGCCTCTGTCCAGACCTGCTCTCTGAATTCCCCCGGCTTAATTTATCTCACGCCCTCAGTTTCCTGTTTCAAGAGCTGCCGCGCAAGAGACCCCCTCGATCAACAACAACCAACCTTCGCACACACACTTCTACAGACACACACACACACACACACACACACACACACACACACACACACACACACACACACACACACACACACACACCACTGTTTAATAGTCACGCATGTCTAAGTTAAGTCTTTGGCTTTGTATTTGGACGTGTGATATTCCGTCAGATCTTTGTACTGATGAATCCCAGTTGGCTTTTCAGTCTTTAAATAACTTTTCTTTTCATGTTTAGCATCGTAGCTATTTTAATATCCAAGGTCTGTCAATAAAAGATAATACAAATGTCCCAAAATACACCGCGCACGCAGCCTCGGTTTGGAAATTTATGCACCTACTCCATCACTGTCGCTTAGCAGTGGGGTTTGAATTGTTTTAGTTGCTGGAAAGTTGTGGAATGATTGGACTGAAGCAGAGGACGAGAGGTGATCATGCCCTCGATGTCTCATGATCAGCAACTGACAGTGCTAGTTATGAATATCGCAGCTGTAATGTCATTCCAATAATCCAACAAATGCCATGAAGAAGACTGTAGTTGCAACGTGACAGTGTTTTAACTCGTTTTCTTCCTCCTCCTCCTCTTTGCAGGCACCATGGATCTCTCAGCGCCTGCTCCGGTGGTATCCCTCCTCCGCTGACCTCGCCTCCTCCTCCGCCTCTTTCATCTACCCCTCGTCGTCCTCAACCCAACCCTTAACACCCCCACGTCTGTGACCCAGGGTTACCACTCCGCCTCTCCTACATCATCATGGCGGGAGAGAAAGGGCCGACAAAGCGCAGCGCCATGGACATCAAGCGCCTGGCGAGCCTCATCCAGAGAGGGACGGGCCGCCTGCTGGTGATCGACAGCCGAACCTTCTCTGAGTACAACGCGTCACACGTGCAAGGGGCGGTCAATGTTTGCTGCTCCAAGCTGGTGAAGAGGCGGCTGCAGCAGGACAAGGTGTCTGTTACCGAGCTGCTGCAACTCAACGGCAAGGTGAAGGTGAGTTAAAGCTCAGAGTACCTGAGGGGTGACGCTCTTCAGGGCGATAAGATGTGAGGCAAGTGATTAAAGAGCCTCTTTATCTAAGTGCATGACTGGATTCAGAGCGTGTGTGTAGTAAACGTCCACCTCGCTGATAAAAGCAAAACAGCGGCTGGAGCTTCAGAGCTAGTTTTGTATCTCTCTCCGTCTTGTGAGAGGGATAGATGAATTATCAACATCCATTAAGGGATCAAGGGAATATTGATCTTCATATTGATATATATATATATATATATATATAATATTGATCTTTTTAATCCACTTTCATCATCAAAATTTGATCCCGTTCATTCTGTTCCCTGATTCCACAGACCAACAAAACATAAGTTAAAAAGCTGATTGTTTGACTTAAAATGTACATTTGTGCCAAGTAAAATTTGACATATGAAGAGAAACTAGAGTGAGTCCTTTTGCAGATGAGGGTGGGAAATTAAAACTGGTGCATTTACAGTGCAGTGCGTTAGGACAAGTGAGCATAATCGTGCTTGTTTCAGCAGAATCAGCGCTGGAGCACAAAAAAAAATGACTGCAGAAAAACCGCTGTGACAAAATATCTTGTTGACTAATTCTTTCTTTAAAAGGACATGGAGCCACTTTTTTAAAAATTCAATAGGTACCACTGGAGTATAGCAATGCTTTCTATATCATGCATGTTCAGTATTTTTCAGCAGATGCAGCAATTTGTCACAGTAAGATTTTCCTTGCACCAGACGTCTCAGATTCCAGTTCCCACGTCAGCAGGTGTTCTCACCCTGCATCTCCCCAACATCTCCATCTCTTTCCCACAGTCGGATCCGTGCACTGATGTGGTCCTGGATCGATCTCTTTTTGCGCTATAGCCCATGCCTGCACAACATTAGCGGGCGCTATATTTGGCAGACGGAGCGGCTTACTGTAGGTTTGTTGTTTATCAGTGGCCCTGAAATCGGATCCTCCCGTTTTCCATGACTTCTCCTCTGAATATGACAGCCATTTTTTCCATGGCCCGTCCACCTGTGGCATGCTGACTCCTGTATTTTTAGTCGCTGTGTGAAACTGAAGGAACTCGGGGAGGGGAAACCTAAGCGGAGGGCGGTGTGTGTGGGGGTGTATGGGACTATGTATGCGATGTGTTCTGGGCCCTCATCACGCAACAGATTTACATGACTGGACAAATTGTGCGTTTTATGTGGTGTCGGAATAATCGGAAAGTTCCCCACTGGAAAAGTTCAGGAACAATATCTCCGGAGAATCGTTGCGAAGTTGTAACATGATTTTACAATCAGCTCTAAATTGTAGCTTTTAATGTGAACTTGTCAAATGTCACTGTATATCAAGCTCTCACAAGCAACACCAAACTTTATAGCAAATACAGACGTTTTCATGATTAACATGCACATGTTTTATTATCATGTCTGTCCTTTTTCTTTGCTCTTTGATATTGTGCAAATATTGGAAAGAGGTGTCAAGTTGTTGTTTAAACGTTTAAACACATGAATGCAACACATTTTGTTGACAGCGTCCGTGTTTTTCCACATTCCGACATCAAAACACACTGAGCGCACCAAAGTCGGAACGACGACTTCACAGAGACTTTCCGAGCAGCTCGTGAATGCACAGAAACACAACAGCAGACAAACTGCAGCTGTTGCAGATGAGATTCCTCTTCCTGTCTGCACTCTTTCTCCAGATGTTATATTTAGGTATTTGTTTAACCTCTTACTTTTAACCACGACACACCCAATGCAGTAAAACACGGACCCCCCCCAGAAGCCGATGACACATAAAAGTTGACTGAAATTCTTCCCTGAGGTGTGACACACTGGGTTTGAATAGCATCGTCTATAAAAACCATTGCTTTTGTTTTTGTTGTTTCACTTCCTTGTTGCCAGGAGCAGGTCGGAGAGTCTGACATGCCTCGCATCTTATTCTGTTAAACCTACTTATGAGACTGAATTATGAGCTGCTGCGTGTATTTATATACTGAAATATCAGCTCTGGAGTTGAGTAGCTGACAAACTGAGTCTGTGTTTCCATCTGGTTGCGCGGCGAGAGAACTTTAATCAACCCAAAAACACGCCCTGCCCATCAAATGGCAAATAATTATACATTATTGCTGCAGATTATTGCTTTGCCACTCCTGTTGGATTACAGTTAACGCTTGTAGGTGACGGACACTTTCCACATGGTCAGATGGTAAAATGGATGAGAACTGTGGATTATTGTTACTTTCTCAAGTCAAACGACCTTCAGCTCGGCTAATAGCGTCTGTATAATTGCTACGTTGGCTGAGAGTTCCAATGCGCCTGCTGTTTCTCACAGACTCTGTTATTCCAATTAGTTTTAATTCTGCTTTACTGCGAGGACTTCTGGCAGTCGTCCCCACATGCCTTTCTTCTCACCTAAAGTTTACCACTGTTCGCTGGACAAGGATCTTGTGTAAAAGCCTCTTGTATTGCTGCATGTACCTGGATACAAAAGAAGCTGCTGAGCCTGAAGGCCACACGGGACGTCCTGTAGCGACTGTGTGATTGACCCCGACCAAACGATGCAGCTCAGCTCAGATAATGGTTTCATGTTGGCTTGTGATGGTGCGTGACCTCCTCTCGCCGTCTGCAGAATTAGACAGCAACAAAACAACAACAAAAGAAAAGCTGGAGAAGCTGAAGAAGTTGGAGCTGGGGGAGCTGTGAAGTGTGAGCGTTTCATTACTTCTGTCAGTGCAGCAAGCTCCAGTGTGTTTCTATACTGTGTCTATTGGGTAAATCTCAATGTGGGGGCCCTGTGGTTGGCAGATCTCACACTGCGGCACCCTGTAGAGCCCTGCTTCCTTCTGACTTATCTCGCTTTCAGTCTCATGACAGCTCTGTCTGCGTGTCTGTCTATCTCCCACATGCATAGCCTAAAGCCTTCCTGCACTGGCCCCTTCTCCATCATTTATTCCTCTCCTCTTCCTCTCTGTTGCCCCATGGCTGGTTTGTTATTATCCATTTCCCACCCCCAGTAAAGAGGATAAGGCGTGCGATTAATGCTAGGCTGGATAAAGCTGGAACTAGCTGGGTGAAAGAGGAGGGCCCAGCGGAGCCAGACTCTTTTGTTATTGGCTAAGCATGACATCATCCCTTTTGTGCGGCCACTGGCAGGCTGCGGGCTGGGCACGTGCAGACAGGCTGCGTGGTGTTAAAGCCGACTCCCAGCTAACCCCTCGCGCGCGCGCACACACACACACACACACACACCACACACACTTTACCCCCCACATGGCTCTAAGCATCGCCAGGAGAAGCTTCAGCCAGCCAAGACAGCAAAGGACACCATTGTGGCTCTTTGTTGGGGAAGTGAATGCAGGAAGCGGGAGAGCAGCACTGAGGGTATTCATGGATGGGCTGCTGCCTCCCTCCTCCCCTGCTGCCTCCCGCCTCACTTCCCATTGAGCACTAATAGCCTGCATCCCCCAAGGCGCTGCACTCACCCTTTCATAGAAGCTCCCAACGCTTCAGTTAACCGAGCTGAATGAACATCCATGACCAGCACAGCGGCGATCAAATTGGTGGCGTCTTTCTTCTCCCCTTTCATTCCCATCCCCTTCATAATGTCTTTATTAATGCTGTGTATTCATGTAGGTCAGAGGCAGCTGGATACAGTAGGTGAGGTGGTAGTGGATCTCTGATGGGAGTGGGATGGAGCAGGCTTAGCCGGGCTTCCTTATGCCTCTTCTGACAGGCTGCAGGGCAGGTGGCTGGTTTCTTGGCTTAAGCCCGGCTAATCCCTGCTGCTGTGACGGGGACAGTGGGCCAGGCAGGCCCTGACAGATGGACCAGAGGTTTTTACTACAAGCAGTCAGCCCGGGGAAGCCCCCTTCCTCCTGTATGAAGACATGGAGGCAAGCGTGTGATGAATGATGACCCAGAAGAGTAGAGAGAATACATCAACCTACTTAGAGGACACAAATTGTTTGGCCCTAAACTCAAAAACGCACTTGATGAGCATACTGACCTAATTAAATGGACTGGGTATCATCCAGATGTGACGCAACACTGTTTATTTACCATTAAATTTGGGGAAAAAAGAACATGTGTTCTGATCTGGAATCAGTCTGATGCTGAAATCATCATCAAGAAAGAAGAAGTTTAATCGGTTTATTTTGTTTTTGTGGTAATTGACAAAAAACATGAATTAAAAGTCCTGAATCAATTCCACTTATTTAGCAGAGAACAGTACTCAACAAATCAATAATCTGACTGACAGGGAAATGGATCGAGAGCAGTTTAAAAAAAAGACAAAAATCAATCTGGTAACATGGAAAAAAACAGCTGTTTTCACATTTTTCTGCTGTTTTTACCTCCACCGAGGAAGATATGATTTCACACAAGCTACAGGACAGATTAGCATGAAACTTGGTGTAAGGATGCAGTCTGAGTGAAACCCATTTAATTTTATTTATTAATTTATTGACATTTTCACTCAGAAAATATTTTATGGATCTAGATTGAAAAAAATCTGGTATATTTAGGGGACTGATATCTGTGTGTTTCTTGGTGGATATACGTGCTTTGAGTGCCATTCTAGATTTATATTGAAACTATAATATATTATATATACTTGCACATTTAATTTTTGTGCTTTTCAAGTCTTAAAGTCTCGCACTCGTAATTACACTGTACTTTGTCTTCAAGTGTTGTGATACAACTTAATTGTCATGATAATAAAGTGCAGCCATTGTCTGGTTTAATGGCCACTTATAAATAAAGAGAGCCAGAAGACGGGCGTGTGATGTCGACTGTGATATTAACTGTCAGGATTGAACGAGCACAGGAGGAAACTCCATTTGACCAACTGGAGCATTTATGCAATGATGATGCACCATGTGTTGTGTTTATCCTCCATCAGACTTTCTGTAATGATAAGTTTCACGTTGGGAAATTCACAGATGGCTTTGAAGAATCGAGTGTGAGTGTTCCTGCTGCGACTATGTTGAAGGAAACAATGATGAAATGTCTGTCAGACACGGTATAGACACTGGTCATGTGTTTGGGAAAACACGAAGCAGTTTCCACAATAGTATTGTTCTGAATACAGAAGTTTCCAGTAATTGCAGTACAGTATTTCAAAATAAAGGACAGCACACAAGTGTTTCATGTGTCATTGGCCTTGACAGTAGCTGCAGAACTGGGAACTTGATGACTCACTGCGTGGATTGTTTGCCAGATTACCCGGAGGGCAAACTCAAGGGAAATTTTTTTTGTCCTTTTTTTTTGTGTGTGTGTTTCATTCACATTTTTTCCTTTTGCCAAGTTCAAACAAAAACACTGTAGCTGCTGGTGATTTTTCTCCAGAGCCGGATATGTCATGTGTTTGCTCTGATGAGGTCATGACATGAATCATTGTTTGTTTTAAAGATCCGCCTGTTTGATATAGACACATGCTCATGCAGTGTGTATAGTTTCAGACATAACGTACGGCACCGTGAAGCGGGACTGACATGTATATAAAAACATTTTAGGATGTTGAGGAAAAACAGAAAAAGAGTCACAGATGATTTGCAGATATAAAATGTGGTTTTGATTACATTCAAAACGAGGAGGATTAGCGCGGTAGAACCGGATCTGCAGCATGCATGTGCCCTTTTACTTCAGACTGTGTGTGTGAGCCCGGGACAGAACGACTGAGAATCACCGAGATATTTAATACTTCTATGTAAATGTATGGAGGCGTTACTTGCGTCTGAGTGTGTAACCTGTGTGGGACCTGGTGTGTACATGTGTGTGTTAAAGGTCCTCTGACATTCAGCGGTGAGAGGGTGTGACCAGATCAGGTGACCACGTCTCCTAAATGATCCGTGGTGACCTCACACTGCACACACATCGGGGACTTTCACCACCCTGCCACATCTTCACATCCTTGTCTGAAACCCCCCCACACATACACACACTCACGATTGTAATACTGTACTTCCCACCGATGGCCTTCATTCCTTTACCCGTTCATCCAAATCCTCAACTTGCTGCTAAACCTGTAACCTAACTCTCATTTTGTAGTTGGTCCTCATAAGGGTAGGAGTACAGGAGCTCCATGACACACATCACACCTACTGAAGCATGCATGGAAGTGGCAGCTGCCAGTGCCAGTCAATGACATCATCTGGCCCCGAGGTGGTATCTTTACAGTGGCGAGTCGTATATGTCGCACTCCGTCTTAAACCGAAACATGAACTGCTCGGAGAGGTCACTGCCTGTTGCAGCAGGTCCTCTATCAGTATGCAATGTACTGTATGTAGCGGGAGGTGTGGCACCTTGTGACCCTGTTAAAAAACGATTGTGACAACAAAATGCACGGTATTTTCCTCTCGTGTTTATTATCCGGCTCCGCACAGTTTTATATGCATAGTTTGAGCTGGAAACGCCGTTGGTCAACGAGAGTTCAAACTGCACTCGACTCGTTTTCAGCGGGACTTCCCGGAGAGGACGCACTGAGAGGTCCCAGGCTGCACTTAATGAATGTGCTGGGCCATTTTTAGATTGTTTGTGCTGATATTGTGTCACAGATCACAAACACACACACACACTGTCCTGCTCAGCACATGACCTTGTCACTGGTCAGTAGCATTGCTGGGGTCAGGGGAAACCATGTTTCTCCCTCTTACACAAGCACTTACTGTATGCGGAAGCTGCGGGCTTACCACAATTCCACAGATAGCTTTTGTTGCCAGGCTAACCATCATTTACTATCAAGACCAGAAGTATGTGTTCTTTGTTCAGTCATCCTTCAGTGTGCCTGTCATGGAGTGTGTATGTGTGTCCCTACAGAAGAGCCTTGACTTTTATATTTTATGACACGGGGTCAGTGAGAAAGCTGCAGGGACTTCTCACTGTTTCTTGTGCAACACGTCCATTTTTTCATATTTTCTCTTCTTCTAATTTCACATAATCAACACAAAACCGAAAGGCACTTTTCCTCCAGTATCTCATCTGCTCTGTCTCCTGCGTTCCTTGCAGTTTCTTGTTGACTCCCTTTGCAAATGACAGGAGAAAAATAACCTCTCCCTCCACTGACCGCTCCTTGTTAATGACCCGCTGAGATGCCAGCCTTCACATTGTTAAAAGTAAATCTTGGCTGCAGTGGGATTGTCGCAGTTGGTCTTGCAGTGCCACCTTCTGTCCCTCTCTGCACCCTCCTCCTCCTCCTCGTTACCCCTCCCTCCAGAGCTGATCCTCAACCTTCCTCCATGATCCCCTTCTCCCCCATTTGTTCACCTCTGTTTCTCTCCATCGCCTCTCCCTCTCTCTCTTTGCCATGGGGCATTCCTTGTTTTACCTGCAATGTGCATGCATCAGAGCGGTCGGGCCAGTGCAGTAGTAACAGTGGTGATGCTGCAGCACTGCAGGGAGGCGCTGCTGCAGTCTGACAGCCAGTCCCATGCTCCCCTGGGTCATTGACCTCTAACACTGCATCATAGTCTTAGCTTTAGCCCAGCAGCATTCACACAAAATCTTATGTGTAGCTCATCTTCTACTATCTGTATTCATACACACATTTAAATATAGACTGCTATTTATAGGCTGCTATTCTTTTGTATTCAAAGAGGATGAGAGAAGTTGTAATTTAATTCTGCCAGAAATAATCTTCCAAGGTTCGCAAAGGAGTTTTAAATATACATTATTTTAACCTCTTAGGGCTGATTTTTAATATTATTATTATCATCATAAACCTAAATACAATGCTAGTTAGTAAGTACATAACGAGAAAAAATACTACCCCTTCCATATAACAATTTCGATACCTAGACTTTCCGTTATCGGCCGATACCAAGCACTGATCCAATACTGGTGTATTTAAAAAAAAAACAAAAGTAAAGATATGTATTTCAAAAGTGACGATTGCTATCATTGTTGTGAGGCCTGGCTCAGGTTAAACCCTTTGCAGAGAATTAGATGTAGATCTCTCCTTTTGAAACTGAAGCCTTCCACATGGTAAACTTCAATGTTTCACTTGTGGGACTTTCCAGCATGAAATATTGCTAAATTGCTGACATTTTGACGAGATCTGTCTAATGCCACACTGCCGGAAATCACTTCTTCCCATTTCTACTCGCTGGTCGCAGTACAGCGCAACTGCTGTTGAGGAGAGACAAAGGAGAAGTGATACATAACATATACTTAACATACGTTTTGAAAATGTAAAGCAGGAAAGAAAGACTCACTGTTGAACCTGAACACGTCACCCATCACTTGTTTGACAGTGAGTAACAGAGTGATTCACTTTTCTATTTTTACATGAGTATGTGGTGTGTGCATTTGCATGTGCAGCCTGTTATCCTCACACTTTGAGATCAAGCTCCCAAAGTAGTTCTGATCCCATTAGGATTATTAGCCAAAATTATCCAGGGTTAGTAAAGATGGATGGGACTTAAAACAAAGACACCAAGATGAATATTTAATAACAAATAAATGAGTGCTATAGAGATTTAAAATAAGAAAACAAAGGGTAAACTTTTTGTATTTTAAATTAACTCAGCATTGATACCTTTCACTGATAAATACACACCTATATATCCATATCTTGTACGTACATGGTGCCTGATGCTGCAGACCAGAGTTTCCACCTCTGCTTTTGATGTTCTCTTGTCAGATTTGGTGTTTGACACGGGCAGATAAGTCGGGTTAAGTTGGACCTGAGTTGCTTCCATTCAGACTTTAGAGGCTGAATGTCTGAATTACCTGCATGGCTGTCTGCCAAGGCGCTCTGCTACTGCTGCTCTATAAGCAGAAAACGTAATCAGTCGCACTCCATGCATACCGCGTCGCCGTGTATACCAAGAGCTCTCATCCCCGATGTGTCTTTCATCACACAGAGGGTGAGGAACGGGCTGGGAAGTGTTTCGATTTTTGCCTCTAAGCTAATGGCTGTTTTTTAGTGGAGGGTGGTTGTTGAGGTAAACAAAGACAGTGGGTCGTCCTGTCTCATCATGTCTCCCCTCCTCCACCTGCCCCTTTTCCCCACCTCAGGTTTTTCTTTATCCTTTTCTTCAATTCCCTCTTGTCTCTTTCTCCATCTCATCTCCATCTTCCCCTGCCCCACTACTCCACTACCCCCCCACCCTCTCGATCCATCCCTCCCACCCTCCTGCTCGCCCTCCCCTCTCCTCTCCTGTCCAGTGGCGGTTCAATGATGCAGTGATTCATAGCTGCAGTAGGCGCTGCCTCATGGTCATGTGACCAAAGCCTGCCTGACAACATGGGGGAACAACACACACACACACACACACACACACACACACACACACACAAGCACACACACAAGCCTGGATGGCTGGCTTATGTGCACTAGCACATGCACGCACTGTTTCTTGCAAACACACACACACATTCATCACAACGGCGCATGCTCTTATCCTCTCATTTCTCTCAGAAGCTGATACAAACAGCATCACACTGATGCAGCGATGGACAAATGTACAGTGAAGCCACTTTTTATGATTTTACTGTTACAACAAACAATTCTCTTTGCAGTATCGCCACCTTAAACATTAGAGTCACAGCAGCATGGTGCAATACACAGCGCTCATGGATTATTCATGAATCTATCTGACTCAAAAAAACACCTCTACTTCCTCATGCTGACGGTTGTAATCACCAACATCAACAGAGCCGGTGTTTTTTCTCAAAACTCCCATAGGTGTGTTTATAAGTTCATTTTCTTTTCCTTGTTGCTGCATCCGTGTACTAATGCAGCAAACTGGTCACATGTTAAGAGAAACTTTCCCAGGGTTAGAAAACTGTAGGTGTGATCCCCGCAGCAGCTCAATTGTGTTTATTGCCAGAACGTCTTGTAACAATTTCACTGCCTCACTCAGCCAAGACAAGACATTTCCAGTTCCTATGATGCACTACAATAACATAAATGCCACATAGATGTTAGATCCCTGTTGGTGCAGGATGCATGACATGTTTTCCACTTATGAATAATCAACGTGATTCTCTTCCTTGTTGTTTATCCTTTTGTGCAGGTGGAGCTGGGCAGGAAGCAGGAAGTGGTGGTTTATGACCAGAGTTCCAAAGAGGCGGGGCATCTGTCCAAAGACGGCTTTGTGCACATTCTCATGGGGAAGCTGGAGGGCACCTTCCACAAAGTCTCCCTGCTCACTGGTACGAGAGTGTGTGTGTGTGGATGATGATGGTGGTGTGAGCAGAAGTTGTGTGTGTGTGTGTGTGTGTGTGTGTGTGTGTGTGTGTGTGTGTGTGTGTGTGTGTGTGTGTGTGTGTGTGTGTGTGTGTGTGTGTGTGTGTGTGTGTGTGTGTGTGTGTGTGTGTGTGTGTGTGTGTGTGTGTGTGTGTGTGTGTGTGTGTGTGTCCCCTTCATCCCTGTGCTGGTTTGAATGGAGTTGTTTGTCGTGGCATAGTTTGGTCAGCAGATGTCACTGATGAGCACGACAAAGCATTCCTCTCCTCAGTCACATTATTGTTGTTTCTCGTTTCTTTAATCGGCAGACGTCAGACTTTCACAGGTTTACAGGTATATGTTGAGACAGGAGGAAGAGGAGCAAGTATGAAATCACGCTGCATGGATACAAAGCCTCTCTGATGACTCTTTGATGTTTAAGCTTCCCCGGAGTCTTTCTCTTACACAGCGTCACTGAAATGAAGCTGAAGCTTAACTTCAATCCTCTGGACTTATTTACCACAGATATTATCCTGTCATAACGTCCACTAAGCACTCTAAGACTTATAATTGAGCCCCAGCAAGACTTGTTAATAGCCTCGTTGAGTTAATAACATCTCGATTTCGGTGGCTGCAGCTTTTTGAGGGATGACATTACACACACAGTCACCAGCGGAGGCTTATGAATCCACCGCAAATGTGTCAGCGCAGAAAGAGCGTAATCTGCCTCAGTCAAGATTGGAAATAAGACGCAGGGGTAATGCCGCTCGGGCAAATCTCTGCTCTCTTCTCCGCATCCCCCACATCCCCATTCTTCTGCCGCTCCTCTCAGCCCTCTCCCTCTGCTGGGAGATTAGCGCGTTTTTCATGAGTCATTCATAGATGCTGAGGAGGATTGCCTCAAAGCACCCAGGCTCCACAATTAGTCGCAGTCACAGAGATGTACTAAGCACATGCTTTGGCTGGGGCACACCCACACATACTGTATGCACACACACAACCATGTTCAGTGTCACACACACGCACACACACAACTACTCTGATTGTCTCTGAAATCCTGGATTTTTTTTTTATCGGATATCATTCCCTTCTTAATGAAAGACCCCTTGTCAGCGATTACCTCCTCCTCCTCTTCATCAGTCTCCTCCGCTCACTCATGCTACATTTTTCTTGTCAGGGAAAAAAAGAGATTTTTTTTTCCTTCCATTTCTGTCCCCGCTTTTCTGCTGTTTCCACGACAACAGTGGCAGAGAATATTCCCTTAGAGGACTCAGCCAATGGCGTTGGCTGTTGTTTGGGTTGTTGTAATATTGGGGTCAGTGGAGCTAGCAGCCAGTGTCTGTGCAGACGTGATACTTTATTTGTGTATGCGTGTGTGCGGGTGGGCAGATGGAGGGCGTTGCGTGTACACGTCTGCACGCTTGCTTGCTTGCATGCATGCGTTTGTGCATCATGACGTCATGTGGATGAGTGCTGCAGGATCTGCTTGTGTGTCAAAGGCAATGCAGAGTTTTCACGGGATGATGTAAGTTATGGAAAGGGCAAATTATTTATGAGGGATTTTGAACAGTTGCCTCGTGATCCTTATTAGAAAATGCTTGAGATACACTATTTAACATGACATGACTTTAAGTTCTTTGCCCAGTCTGGATTTCTTGCAACCAAGAATTTGTTTTGCAAGGGAGCAGGCACACAGTGACTCGGACCAATTTGCGTCCTATGTGAGAGAAATACTGGCAGCCACGGGCAGGTCCTATGTGACGACAGGTGAACGCTTCTCGCTCTTCCCCCCCGACTGCTTTCAGCAACTGTGGTAGACGATGGCACTCCATCCAGTCACCTACCAGATATTTATTGAAAGCACTTTTCCAATCAGTTTCCAATGAAGCGTTCCCTGATGGTTCAGGGTAACAGTTCCCTGATGGTTCAGTGTAAAAGTCCACACATGTCAGGTTCCTGAAACGAGCAAGCGTTGAGGTCCGGGGTTGTGTTCCGACCTCAACGCTCAAACATGCAGGGAGAATATTTTTATAAACAAGAATTTTTAATGGTCATATTTCACTATTTTATGACATTTAATTGGCAACAAAAAAACAGATAGATTAACTGATTAAAAAACATCACTTATTGAGGCTCTCCTTTTTTCCATCCTTCCTTTTTGTCTCTTTCTCTTCATCCCTGGCTTAATTTGGTTTTTATTCCTCCTCTCACGTTGTTAAAGTTTCAAGGTACCATAAAATATCTCTCTTTTCTTTACCCTCCCTCTTCCCCCTCTTCCCCTACCGCCCTCTTTTCCACCCCCCTCTCCCCCCCTCTACCGAGCCTCTGATTTATGATGCTAATAATTCCTGTGATGACTTCATATCTGACTGACGACTTATTTTCAGCCTCACACATGCAGACCACACACACACTCAGACACACAGTACACTCACACTGCAAATCATGCAAGGGATAACACAGTGGGGACGGGGAAGGGGAGCGGGTCAGATAGAGTGGAGAAAAGAAAAGAATCCATAAATGGGACGGATAGGGTGAATAAAACAATTATTACTAAGTTTGCTGTCTGAGGGGAAGAGGATTTCCAAAGAGAGTTGAGTTTCGCAGAGAAAAACATTTCTAATGTGGATTTTTGTTTTTCATCTGTTTTACAGCAATTTTTAATGAATTCAACCAGTGTAAACTGGGACAGTTAATCAAGTGGAGATTGGCAGATAAGCTGCTTGAGTAGCATGTTACACAACCTAAGTGCATGTACTGGGAATGTATTGATCCAAAAAACAATCACTGGCTCCTCTAAGATTTCTCTCCATTCACAGATAATCAATAAGTCAGGCTCTGAGAGCACGCCACCTCCGACATGTAGATGATGTCATGGAGCTGTGTCCCAATAGAGCCATTGTTGTTTTGTGAATGACTCAAGTAATGTGTGTGACCAATGACTCTCCCTCTGTGTTTAGTTTAAAAATATATATATATATATATTCACACCGGATGTGGCAGTGAGGGCTGTTGGAAATAATTTATGTGCACATGAAATCACGTGCACGCTGGGATCATGCGTGTTTGCATGTGTTTGTGTTACTTCTTCATGAACTGTGTGAAAGTGTTTGTGAGAAACATGGTTCTCTAAGGACATGAAGGAGGTTTTTATTTTTTACCACAGCAATGATCTCACCCAGTTGGAGCTCAGGCTGATGTGTCTTGCCTTTTTCAGAGCTCTGACTTTGTGTGTGTGTGTGTGTGTGTGTGTGTGTGTGTGTGTGTGTGTGTGTGTGTGTGTGTGTGTGTGTGTGTGTGTGTGTGTGTGTGTGTGTGTGTGTGTGTGTGTGTTGTAGAGGAGGAGAACATCATCTCTTGGTTGGAGCCAGCTGCCTCCCCAGTGGCTCTAAAGTTTGCGTGTTTCCCACCAATCTGCAGCACACAGTCCCACAAAAAAAGACGACACTGTGTGCTCGTCTGTAGCTAGGTGGTATGTTAGCTGGTGCCAACTGTCTAGCTTTGCAATGCGTCACATCAGCTCTGATGCGTTCCTTCCAAGACGAAACTTTTTGATGCTGGCATCCGAAACTCGTGTAGCAGAGGAAGCTGCGGTGACCAAAAAGAAAGTATAATAATCAGAGAAAAGAGAGAAGGAGAAAGAGTGGAAAATGTTGTGACTTCAGATGAAGAGAAAGTTGGATAATAGTTTCAAGAGGACGGGAGGTGGTGATAAAAATACCATTTTATTCATAGCGCACATATTTTTGTCAAAGTGCTGTAAGCTGACAGCCGAGAATTAAAAAAAAACTAATGAAAAACAAGTATAAAAGGTTCTTGTGTGTTTGTGTGTTTGTGTGTGCGTGTGTGTGTGTGTGTGTGTGTGTGTGTGTGTGTGTGTTTGCAGATGTGCAACACTGCACCCAATCTTCTCTAGCACCATCTGCCAGTGCTTTTCGCAGGATTACCACCAAAGTGTCACAGCAGTGGGTCACAGAGACGCAGCGAGTGGGGAAAAAAGGCGACACACAAGGAAATGAGATAGAGATGAGGGATGCAGTGATGAAGGCACGAGCCGGATGAGTCTCCGCTTGGCAGAGTTGGAAGGCAGCATGAACTCATGTGACTTCACATACGCTCCAGCATTATCTTTAATTATTAGAGCTGAAACGAGCATTTGATCCACAGATTTATTTTGAAATGATTTATTGTTGAAAAAAAACAAGGAAGTATGCAGAACTTCCTTCACTCTTTCCTGACATTTAAAGACCATATGATGAATCAATTATCACAATAAACCATTAGAATAATTAACAGTAAAACTAGTTAGCAATCAACCAAACTATATGTCCACAATGTGTAATCCAGATAGACAGATAGGTGCGTAGTTGTGACTTCTGACCTCCACCTGTCATGCATAACTTAAACAGGTTCAGTGAGAATTGAGCAGTTCCACATTCCATACTACATAGTGCCGACGACTAATCGGATTTAAATACAGGTGTGCTTCATGCTAAAGAGTGGCAAAAATAAGTATAGGTCATTGTGCATATTAGATTCATGGTGTTGATGTAATGTTTTTCCAGATGCAAACATCTGGACAGACTTTATGGACAAGGGTGATGAAGAGGGAGAAGATTCAGTTTAATAGTTGTATCATTTCTTGTCCAAGTACATTATGAGGAGCAGTAAATCGTATTTACTGCAGTGTTTGTATGCTGAACGTAACCGGGACACTGTTTTGTTATTTTACGCCTCAGCATGTTCACTCTCAAGCTGTCAGGCCGCCAGCTCAATCATAAGAACACAGGACGAGACATGGCGATGACACACTGATGAGAGATATTAGGAGATGAAAGGTGCCTCTAGTTCTCTCTCACCTACACACACACATACTCACACTCAAAACACACAGGAGCTGCTGTGTACCCTGGGGCTTTGATGAGATCAGGTTAGGGTGTGACTGCACAGACAGAGGTACAAAGGTCAATTTAGTTATGTGTCATTTTTCTGTGCCGTTATACAACAGGGAGACTGTGTGTGTGCGTGCGTGTGCGTGTGTGCGTGCGCGTGCATCAGAGAGAAGCTGAGGAGGTGAGGTAATGGTGGGAGACCGAATCTCACAATGCAGCCGTTCACAGACACATTCCAATGTGCTGCATGAGGAGGTCTTTTTGTGTCAGTGTGCGTTTGTGTGTATTCATGTTTTTGTGTGCATGCGCATGTCTGCATGAATATGTGCATATGAAGTAGCGCGTGCATGAGGCAAAGTTTTAAAGTGCATGGAGGAGGAAACAAACGAAGACAAAATAGCCGGAGGAGAGCTTTTGAGATGAGGTAACACACTCACTTGTGTTTGTATGGAGGCGTTCAGTTGGCTGCATATTCACGTCCACTTGTGTGTGTGTCAGTCGGAGTTGTGTGTGGTCGAAGAGGTTTTTCTTGACTGAGGCAGGTTTTTCAGTGAGACAGACGGTCATGCTGACCTGTGCAGTGTTTGTCAGCCTCATCGGAGCTGAACGTCTCCACATCCTCTGAACCAGTCCGACAGGAGAGACACAACTCTACCATGACAAACACACACACCTGCATATTGGTCCACACAACACACATACACACATCACTGTTATAGCTGCCGTACTTGTAGAAAGTATGATTTTGTTGCTTTTCCTGAATTTTTCAGTCTCCTGCATTGACTCGACGCCCAGATGTGCTGCCTGTGCATCTGCATCTTGAGTCTCTGCCTTGTGATCAGGTTTGAAGTTATCAATTGAGCTGTAAATAATTTGCGAGTGATTATTTAGCATATTACTTCCTCCAGGTGTGTTGTGTTTAGCCTCAGTGCAGGTCAGAGAGGTTGCACAATAATAATGGACGTGCGTGCCTGAGGTCCACGCACAGCCCCTCCTCCATTCGTTGCCTTTCCTCTTTCCTCCTGCGTCTGTTAACCTCCCAGCCTGCCCTTTCTGCACCTCCTTGCCCCCCCTCCCTCCCTCCTCCCCTGTTACCTTCCATCTGACCTCTCTCCATTATGCTGTGGGGAGGTCCAGCAGATCAATGATTTCATTGAGAAGGAGCCAGTGGTGCCATTAGGAGGTGAGCTCACCTTCCCAGGGGAGATCTGACACATTATTCTCAATGACCTCGCCTTCCTGTCCATCCCTCCTTCCACTTCTCCTTCAGCCTCTTTTAACCCCCACCCTCCTTATTCCTCCATTTCCCCTTCTTTCCTCCTCCTCCTCCCTCTCTCCTCTCTCCTCTTCTGTTTCACGGTGCTGAGAACAGAGCTCTATTTTTAGGCCCAGACTCCTGCGGTCGTCACATCTGGCGCCAGTGGCCTCGGTGCTCTCACCCTGACTTGTAGATACACAAACACACACACATACACACTCACACCAGGCC
Source organism: Hippoglossus hippoglossus (assembly GCF_009819705.1). Lineage (NCBI taxonomy): Eukaryota > Metazoa > Chordata > Actinopteri > Pleuronectiformes > Pleuronectidae > Hippoglossus > Hippoglossus hippoglossus. Next base: position 7,493,126 of record NC_047156.1, on the reverse strand, counting down.
CACCCCACCCCACCCCACCCCAGCCAGCACTGAGGGAGGACAAAGGTCAAAGAAAATGGCCCCACAAAAATATCTATGACATCACCTCCGTGCTCTGAAAAGTGCTGCAGACTTTAAGAAGCCACGGAGACGCACGGTGACTTAATGCTCTGTTTTCTGCAAACAGTCACTCTGCAAGTATTTAACGAGCTCTGATTTTCTCCGCACACCTTGATGAGGTGGTGTGTAAATGCTTAACTTGCACACGCACAGTCCAGCAAGCGAGGAAATGCATGCCCATACGGACAGACTCACTCAGTCACACATACACACACACGAAATAAAGTAACGGGGCCCAGACGCAGATGATTTTTTATGTAACAATGTTCTGTTTTTGCCAGTGTTCTCACCCCCTCCGTCTGTCTCACTGGCCTCACATGATGAGCTTGATGTCATTTTCCCCTTCTTTCCCTCAAAACCGGAGAACAAAAACAGGCCAGCGATTGTGTGTGTGCGTGTGTATGTGCATGCGTGCATCTGTGTGCGTGCATGCTTGTGCGTGCGTGTGTGTTTATGTGAGCCGTTGCCAAATGTTTCCAGCATGATGTGATCTCACTGCTCCTGCTCCTCTTTCCCTTCTCCTCCATCACTAAGGATCCCTTGCTGAATATGAGGGCCCACACACACACACACACACACACACACACACACACACACACACACACACACACACACACACACACTCTAACCTTAAACTAAATGTAAATCTAAAACTATCCTTAACCTAACCTTAATACATGCTTCAGCTTAAAATTGTATGATTTTTAATGATGTGGACTTGCTTTTTGTCCCCATAATGTGACAGTGTAAACCAAACACCTTAAGGTCCCAACAACATGGGTAATATACACACACAGACAGACACATGCACACACACACACACACACACACACACACACACACACACACACACACACACACACACACACACACACAGTGAAACATAGTATTTATAAGCAGGATAAAATGTTCTCCCAGGACCATGCATATGTGATATGTGCACAAGTAAGTAGTGCGGACGGAGACGAGGGCTCGAGACGTCAGCACAGACAAACACACTTGAAATTTAAGCTTAGATGTACTTAAAGGCAAAGTGCGCACCATATTTTTCATTTTTAAACGTATTGAATGCAGACAGAATAAAGAACATGCACATTTATGCCATCAAACACGTCAAATGTAAACTTGCAACATAATGAAAGTGAAATTAAGTCTCTGGTGAAGAAAATACAATTTCAGTAAGAGGGTGTAGTTCCCGGAAAAAGCTGTCAAGTGACACTTTTTATATAGCATTTACAAATTTGGTTGATATATATATATAACTATGAGGCTCAGGCTCATAAAATAATCCATAAAATGTGAAGTATTTGTTTGTTGTTGGATACAAACATACATGGTGCATTGGGAGAAACATTAAATATAGACCTTAGGCTTTAATCCAGAACATGCACAACAACCTTTCATCTCCTTTCATTCGAGATCCAGTTTTATCGAGAGTGAATGTGGTTGAAAAATCCTGTGGGACGGTGCTTGTTCCACACTGCCCTAAATCCACAGTTGTTTAAGCTGCTTTGTGTATACAGTGCATTCACAGTGCATACCTCCGGGCTCCTGCTGCATTCGAAATCTATCTAGAGACCTTTTGAAGATCCCAACCCACCCCTGTCATGCATTCATGCAGGATGGAATAAAAATAGTTTGTTTAAACTGTTACCTAGGCAGTGTCAACACATCGGGTCAACAGGAGCTGAAGCTGAACAGCGTGCTAACCCAGGCCGTTTCCCCCCCACCCCCACCCCTCTCTGTGCTACACCCCCATCAGCACCTCATAACTCGAACCTCACCATGAATTTGGGCCAAGGGCACGGTAGTTTGGTTGCAGTGCCGACAGTTTACAACGGAGGCATTTTCTCCTGATGTCTCTGACACACATGTGGAGTGGAAATTTCCAAAGGCAGAAGAAAGGGGAATAGGAGCAGCTCACAATTATGCTCGTTTATCCTACTCGGAGCTGGCCCGCATCCACCAGATTCCATTAATGCTCGGACTGCCCACTGCCACTCCTGTCATACCGTCATTCCCGGGAACAATGGTGGATTCCTGTTTATCGCTGTGTCGTCTTTGATGCACTTTATCTCTGGTATGCCGCAGCGCTGCTTCCTTAGTTACCTCCTTGGTTGCCATGTTTTTTTCTTCTTTTTCATCTGATATAGACTCCACCACCGCCATGTGGATGAAGTTGTGTGTCTTGGCAGCCATTTGAAGTGTGTTACAGTCTGAGAAAATCTATTTAAATGTGCAGTTTACTAATTATTTTCCCCAAAAAAAGGAGGGGATTTTCTTTTCCAGGCTCGCTGGTAGAGGGGTGGACTAGTTTCCTGTAGCAGAGCGAAAAGTTCTAATCTTCGCCAGTTTTAACACTTTTCCTGGTATGTACACAGACTTGTAACCGAGGCCCTATTACCGTAAATACGTGCTGACCACACACAGACTTTTGGACTGAACCTCAGGGGCTGCTGCCACTTCCTGATAAAGGCGGGAGATCTTTCCATCGCCATGGCAACAGGCTAATTTTGGCATTCCAGGCAGGCCCAAGGACCCAAATTAAGGATCGTAACAGTTTGTGATCGTTCCCGGTAATTTCTGATGTCCTCCCCCTCTGCACACACATTAACACACACTGAAGAGTCTCTCAAACACAAACAGATACACAGATGAAGGCAGCGCAGAGACAGGCCACTTCCCCTCGTGTTGTGCAATCATTTCCTGTTTCTGATAAAAGTGACATCAGGGCTCCCTGGGTTGAACGGAGCAGATGCCCAGGGATTTCAGCATGTGTACAAGCATGTGTTTGTTTCTTTATATTTCAAAAGGCTTTAAAAATCATATTAAATCATCACGAAGGAGTTGGCAAGGCGCACACAGCAGCAGCTTGTCCAGTTCCTCTCATGGCATCACGTAATTCCTTCTCTATTGTTCTTCTGTAGCTGTCGGAGTGATGTCACTGTCGGGTTGTGGATGTGACACATTCACACACACACAAACATGCACACATACACACACACACATACTCGGTCCCAAGGGCCTGTAATGGCAGGAAAGCTGATCCAGTGTAGCGATAGCCGCTGTCACCATGTCTTGTATGCCTAAATGCTGGCCCTCCGGGTGTAACGCCTTTCATCTGCAGATTGTGTGAGAGGACGCTGCTGAATGACTACGAGTTCAGTAATGTGTTGTTATAATGTTGTAAAATTCTTTAAATAGATTTTTTTAATTGTGTTTTTCACCAAAATCTTTTTGTATAAATTTTAAATTTGATCTTGCTGGAAAATGAGCACAAATCTTATAATTAATCTTCCGTTTTCAAGGAAAAAATAAAAATAAAATAATAGTATTAATATCCAGTAGAGGGAAGTGGAAAAACTGAGTCCGTCACTTCTGAGTCATATTTCCTTCTCCCGATGCGATAATACGTGTTGTGTAAAAGAATATTTGGGGAAACTCATGGTAATGCTCAGCCACAGCCACAGACAGCCGCCCTACAGAGGACAGAGAAACACCCTGGTACTGTCTGAGACAGGCTGAGCTAATTGTGAGACAGGTAGACAGGACGCTGGTAGACACTGAGGAGTGTGTTTGTGTGTGTGTAACTAACAGCGGACCAGATGGCTCGGCCTCCAGCACTGTTGCGCGGGCAGCGTGTCTGTCAGCCTGCCTGCTGCGCTGATAGGAGCTAATTAACACTGTACTGATCTGAGACCTGCCTGTTGTTCCGTGTGTCGCAGCGGCACAAGCTCATTAAACACAAACTGATCTGCAGTCAGCTCCTCTCTCTCAGAGCATCATGGTTGTCGCACAGCTACTGTGTGTGTGTGTGTGTGTGTGTGTGTGTGTGTGTGTGTCAGAGTTTCCAACATGCGAGAAACAATGAGAGATGCTCGATGTGTTTCTAGTGTGTCACTGCATTCGAGTGCTGCAAGGAAACCCTGTGCAAGCCAATTTGAGCGATTAGCATTCAGATTGAAACAACCGTTCATCCATTCTGCTCAAGTGAACCTGTGCAGACAAACTCTCCTCTGGGGAAATCAGACGAGAGCAGAGTGATCATTTCTGCACGCTAATACACATGGTTCCTGCACATCGCAATACAGAAACACAATGTATTACAATATCAGTGTATATATATACAGAGTATACACAACCTCTGTTGTGGGTGATAATGAACATTCACTCCATATGCTCATCGGCAATGAAAAGGCCTTATATACATGCCTGAGGTAACCAGCAGCATTTCATATTTGTCTTTACAGTGCCCCTACAGTACACACACACACACACACACACACACACACACACACACACACACACACACTACTGAACATATCCAACTGGGATTTTTAAGTAGTTCATCTGGTTTATGAAGGCCCGTCTGGTCCTGAAAACCCCCCTTGGTGTGTTTGATAGCTCACCCTCTTCTTTCCTCTCAGTGTGTGTGTGTGTGGGTCTGCTCGACTGAGTGTATATATTTTTGTGAGTGTAAACCAATTTCTTGCCAGTGAGGCAGATTTACTGGTGCAGTAGCCCCGAGTGCTGAGCTCCTCCGGGGGGTTAAGTTGCGTGGAGGGCAGGGGGTCTACTGCATTACTGATGCAAGCAAGCCTCCCTCCAGGCTGCACAGAGAGAGATGAAACTATCTCCTGCATGAGCACACACACACACACACACACACACACACACACACACACACACACACACACACACACACATCCACATCACCAAGTAGTTGCTGCCTTAAATCGCATTAAACCTCCCTCCGGTATAATCTTTAGATCTAAAAAGCTCTTTCCTCAGATTTCTTCCTTGTCTACACCTCCTTGACCTTTCTCTTTGACCTTATCTCTCAATCAGAGCTCCTGTTATGTGTCTGAAAATGTGGTGAAAGGGGAGTAAGGTTGCTCTGTAGGGGGGAGAGGGAAGTCGGACAAAATATTAACACTTGCCTCCGTCAGTTAGATGTCAGTGCAATACTTCATTTTGGTGCATTTTATAACCTTTGTGTTGCAAAGGTTTTCTGTTTTAGATCAATAAATATCAAATCCAACAATAAATTAACTATTGATCTTGTATGTAGTGTATGTGCACGTGCCACTTCCCGACTAATGTCCCCTTGAGAAATGACCCACATCATTTCAGCTACAGTTTCCCCATGGATTCAATCAACCCCCTCTCCCCTCCAGCACCCATCACCCACCATCTCACCCTCCTCTGTGCCTCCCCCACACTGATTTGCTCCATCCCCTCCATCCATCCTCTACTCTCTCTCCCCTGGTGACTACCTCACCCCCCAGGCATGGCAGCTGTGTTCGCCTGTGGGCATTACATCACTGCAAGAGCAGCCTTGTTACTGATCCCCTGACAACCAGCATTATCAACACACAGACCACCAATATGCATGTACCTACAGAGACAGACACACACTTGTGCGCGGGCACATATGCTTGTGTTTATGTATATTAGTGCAGATAACGGTCTGCCAGGTCCCTAACCCCTGCAGCAATGTCCTCTGTGTCTTCATCTCACCTTGTAGGGATCATCCTCCTCACACATGGTTGCAACACACACACAAGATGAACCCACACACACATTAACTCAGTCTTCATCACTCTGACCTGACCTATCCGGAGAATGACGTCTCTCTTTCCCATGGTATCCTGACAGATGATCTGTGGTGTAGGATGGCGCTCCTGTCGCTGCCTGTCTCACTCGGGAAGGAAGTGGGGAACTGCCCTGATTAAAATGTTTGAATTATTTTATGACACTAGTGCAAACAAACCTGGCACATTTGACTTCTAATAAATATCTGTACAGGGTTTTTGTTAGTAATAATTATTTGCATTGGTCGGATTAGCTTCATTTGATCTGGAACATTAAATCAGAACTAATAGTGTGTCACTAGTGTTGGCGTAGAGAGTAGATGTTATATGCATATATACTCAGCAGATTAATCTATAGTAAAGATATTCATTTAATTATAGTCCTCAATACAATAACATGTGATTTCCGTGTTAGATTAGATACAGTAAAGTCCACTGTCAAACACAGATGGCTCTTTACAATGATTGGAGTCGCTCTTCTCACTCTACTATTGAGAAGGTGTTTAAGATATTTATTCATCACATTTGCTGTATAACTTCAATTCTTGGAAAATAACATTGGAAAAAAAACTTGAATAAGTCAATAATTGTATTTTTTGCCATTGCAGAGTAATAATATAAACATCAAATTAAATAAAATAGGGTTATTATTGTGTTACTAATGTACAAAACATAATATTAAATACCTGTAAGTACATACAGATACTTATAAGGTGTATACAGAGAAATAAATCATACAGTTTCCATAACTCACCTGCTATTTCAGTATATAGAAGATTTACATTCATGATACTTGCACCATGATTTAATAACCACACATAAGTAGATGCTCTTTGAACCCAGCAGTTGTCTGGTGCAGAGATTAACACTGACTTTGAAAGAGAGACGGACTTTCTAACATCTAAAAGCTTTAACTTTCATTGCCTTGTGCACGAGCCACGTCCAGACCCTGTTTGCACCATTTAAAACACACCTTGTTCGGAGCACTGCTCCATGTTTTTCTGGTCTCTAAGGCCCCTCAGGCATCTTTTCCCTTTCTATCTTGCTCCTCTATCTCATGCTCATCTCCCTGTCTGTTTTGGCTGGTCACCATGTGTATGTGTGTGTGTGTAAACTCCCCGTCGTCCCAGTAACAAGCCCTCTACCATAAAAGCACGCTCTAAATCTAAGAGATGTCAGAAGTGGGGGGTGTCCAGAGTGACTGTCCCACCTATTTCTGTCACAGCGGGGCACACATGTGCCGTCAATAAAGAAGGCCTGGCTGTCATTTATAGCGTCTTGGCTGTAATCCTCTAATTAACACACCTACTATTCTGAGCCTTGTTACCCTGCTGAGGATTAGAGGAGGAGGAGAGGGGTAGAAAGAGACTGGGGGGGCGGGGTATTTACTTTTGGAGTTTGACCATTAAAACATCAACCAACAGCTACTTTGTTCTGTTGCTGTTGGCAGGTGTGAGGAAGTCCTGCGTTTCAAACCTGCTTCAGGGCCGCACACACACACACACACACACACACACACACACACACACACACACACACACACACACACACACACACACACACACACACACACTGACACACACATAGAGCAAACAAAGTGTGGACACAAACCAGGGCGACTATTTGTGTTTTTGAAGCGCAATAACCCAAGTTGACCACTATGGAGTGCCACACCTGCTGCAACCAGCTGCAGAGGAGGAACAATGTGTATGTTTGTGTCTGTGTGTGTGTGCGTGTGCGTGTGTGTGTTTGCTCACAGTCATGACTCGCTCCCAAAACCAAAGTCTGGATTTGTATTTTTTTTTTCTACAAAGCCCATCTTATTTCCTCTCGCTGCCGCTCTCAGTGACCCGTAGTCAAACAGAAGGGTGACGTAAGGCTGTTCTCACCCGTGTGTGATCATCCAGGGGTCTGTGGCGATGAGATGAGGTCAGTCTGTCAGCATGCAGCTGGCCCCCTAACTAGACATCTTGTGTAAGCTTATTTGCCTTTTTTGGAGCATGCAGGGGCCGGCTGCACGATGACTTGATTTACTCGCAGCTCATCTGACCTGGTTTGAATGTAATCAGCGTACTGTGATCTCTCAACCTTAGACTGAGCAGACGGTCAGACGGGACGTTTGACCTACTAACGGTACCTTTTCACTTTCTAGTCCAGTGACAGCCGTGAACAGGGACATTATATGTTTGCCCCCCTGTCACGGACCTTGTGATATTTCAGGAAATCTTTGAGGAAAGTTCTTTAAATTTGGAGCAAATGTTCTCTTGGACTCGGGGGTGGACAAAGGTCAAGGTCACTGTGACCTCACAAAACTTTGGCTGTAACTAAAGCATTCATGGACTAATTATAATAAAATAGACACAATAAATTCAATTCAATCTTTTCTTCACTACATAAATTATACGAGTCTTATGGATATGTTTCGGCCTTTTTGTGCTTAATGCATAAAAAGTTGATCAAATTAAATGAATTTCTCTTTTGTTTTCAAGGTTATTATTGCATTTGCGTCTTTAAACTCTTTTTATAGCCTCTGCATTTGCATTAAAACTAGTTAACATTCAGTTACCATTGAGTCTCCCCCAGCGGTTATGTTAAGTTGAGTGCTGCTTTGTTCCCATAGCCGGACTTGTGGCCGACATGTTTGTCATTCCATAGTAAAGTACCAGGAGTCTGTGGCCTGTCAAATGGATGATGGCTGCCAACCACAAGCTTGTTTGGTCTTCTCATCATCTCTAGTCTTCCCTTTGTCTGCTTTTTGTTTCTTTCCCCATCTCCTCCCTCTTCCACAGCTTCACTTTCTTTAGCTCCTCTTCTCCTCTCCTCTCCTCGCGACCTTTTCATCCTCAACAATGAGAACACAGTGTCCAAACACAGGCGCGTTAGACATGAACCAGTGCAGGAAGCGTGTTGAGGTCGCTCACGTTCCTTCATCTTAAGAGACAAGTAAGCTTTCAACACACTGGCACAGTCTTAATCCAACCGGAAATATGATGTGCTTCACAGCAACGGCAATCCACCCATGGATCTGCTCACTGATACCTATCTGAAAAACAAGATTCTGTGTCTCGTGTTGCTTCGAGAAATCCAGTTCCCAAACATGCAAACCCTCGTTCATGCTGAGGAGCATAATGTCAACACTAGTCTCTGTTTATCAAGCTAAGCATTTTACTTCTCTGTAAGAAACAGAAAACGGAGACTAATCCGTCCTGCAGCAGTGTTATGTATAACGATAGCTGCTGATAGATCCCTGCTTTGCAGCTAGGCCCCTGAGGTGGCCGCATATTTGTTGGGTGAGTAAGGAATGTGGTTACATGCCTTAGACATTAGCTATGACGGAGTGCTGGCTCCGCAAGAGAGGGAGGGTGCAAGGGTGGAAGCAGAGGAGCAGGAGGGAGGGAGGGCTGAGTCTGAGCTCACGGCAAGTGAGCTCATTCACCCCCAGAGCTTGAGGAGAGAGAGTGCAGCTCCGTCATCCTCTTTGCACACACAGAGAGAGAGAGAGAGAGAGAGAGAGAGAGAGAGGGTGGGAGGGAGGGAGGGAGAGGGAGGAGTGTAAACCAGCAACTGAGCGAATGAGAGACGAGGAGAGAGAAGCAGCACAACAATAGTGGGCTGCTCTTCTGGCTGTGCACTCAGAGACAGATAGAGGGCTCAGAGAGACACACAGACGCTCCGTAAACCAGCTGCAGGCAGATTACAGCTGGCGGTGGCATACAAGCGACACAGGATACTCACTTTTGTTTTTTCTGCTGGCTCGCTCTGCGGCAGCCATTCTTCTGCAAAAACCACAGAATTGCTAAATATTGTCGCGGGAGCATTTTGCGGATTTTTGTGGTGATTGCATGGGATTTTGGCCTCAGTTGGACTTGAGGAGCGTGTCCAGAGACATATTTGGACTAGTTTTTGTTGTGCTTGGGTGAATTCTCTGAGGGTCACCGCCTGGACATTGGAACAGCTGACGTGCACTTGGGCGCCAGTGGGAGTTTTGTCAACTGTGGGTTCACCTCCGTCAGCCCTTTGAGGAGAACTTCTGTTTGTTTGCTCTGACATTTTTTGTGCAGCCAAGTGAGGGGAGGGGGCTTTGATAGCTCCATCCCTGAAGAAAAAGAGCACCAGAGCATTTCCATCTGTGTGCATTTGGGTGAGACGAGCGTGTGTTCTGGGGGATGCCGCTGGATGTGGTGATTGCCCAAGCAGAGGACTGCTTTTGGCCGGACCTCCAGGACACAGACATGAGGCTGAAGATCAGGGTCCGCCGAATGAAAGAGGGAAGAGAACTACGAGGTGTGTATCCACCTGGACACAAAGGAGAAGAAGTGGTGTGTGTGTGTGCGTGTGCGTGTGCATGTGTGCGTGCGTGCGGGCAAGTTCATGAGAACATTCCTTTCTGGAGAGTAACATGTTGAGGATGTAGGCCTTGGTGGATTGGGGCTAGAGAGCTATCATACATAGTGAGGAGGGAAAAGATGATTCATTATGAAATTGTCGGGGTGTAAAAACATGAAAGTGTGCTTGCAGGGGATTAAACTGTAAAATGCACCGTTGTTAAATGCAGGTGTAGAAGATGAGAAGGTGGGGAAGCCCCTGATAACGGTTTGTGCACTGCAGATGAGTACAAAGGCTCAGCGGCCACACAGGTATTGAGGTATTCCAGTCCAGGCACGCTGCAGATGAGGGATAGATGTGAAGTGAATTTTAAGGACGTGCACTGGATCAATATTATTTACGACCACAGCGCACTATAGAAGAAAACATCACAGGGCCAGAGCCATTAATTGTTCTCCCACCTTTTTGTTTTGTGCAATTGATGTGTTTAGAGACGCAGAATAGCAAGAAGGGGGATTAAGAGGATGACATCATGAAGACAAGAAGCGATGAAGAGGAAAGAGAAAGAGCTCGGGATGAGGGGGGGGGGCATGAGAGCCGTATGACATAGTGTTCATGCTCTCTCAGCCTGTGGTCATTGAGATGTAAAACCATCACAAAGGCGCTTTCTCTCTCTCTCTTTCTCTTCCTCTGCTCTTGGCTTTTCTCTCTCGCCCCTGCACACTTTCTCTCTGCAGAATGGCGTCTTGTGGAGACTCTGTTATCAATATGTGTGCAGCGTGCACTGCAGGTGTTGAGCGCAACACCTCTTCACACAGAGCGATGAGGCAATGCGAAGCAAAATGCACCAGCGCACATACCTGCACAAAATATCTACTCATGCATTCATTCATTCAAATTTTAATTATCTGGTTTTATAGTTGAATCCTCGGGGGTCATAAATGTGTAAGGATGTGAGAGTGAAGTTTGCATGTAATTTAAGATGCTATATGCACACACCAGGCACATCAGAGCCTCTTCAAAGCAGTTAGCAGAGCAGATCTCCACACCTGCCACCCTTCACACTGTTAGGTGTGTGTGTGTGTGTGTGTGTGTGTGTGTGTGTGTGCGTGTGTGCGTGTGTGCGCGCGCACGTGTGTGTGTGTGCAGTTCCTTTCCACACAGCCAGGTTTTGCTGCTTGAAGTGAAGAGAAAGCTAGCAACAACCAAAAGAACGAAAAATCACACATTTGCCTTCAGCAGATGAAAATAGAACAGCGTCTGTCACATGTTATTTTGAAATAGATGTGTGAACGCAGGCTAAATTACAGGAGGGTTTATAGTCCCATGTTGCAGTAACGTGACACTGCTGAAACAGCATCTGATCAAAGTGACATATTCCTGCTATCTGCCTCTGCGAGATAGGGGGAACAATAAACGGTTTAACCATCAGCCAGGATGACACATTACAGTTGTTCACGGCCATTGAAAAGCAATGACCTCATCCCACTAGCCTGTCAATCTGCGTGTTCCTGACAGACGCTGCCCTAAAACAGACCCTCTCCTATCGTCTCTCCAGGCTGCAGCGCGGCCTTTGTGAGGCTGAGTGGGGACATGTGTGCAATGATGTCATGTTGGGAGGTGGTGGGCGGTGGGGGTGGGGGGTTCACATTGAAATGCTAATGTCCCCCTCATAGTATAGGGGGACAGCTGGAGGGGCAGAGAGGATGGCGTCATGTCTCCCCTGATATGAACCACAGAGAGGGAGCGATTGAGGGGTGCGGGGTAGTTATTCAAGCAGATCAATGCCCCCAGGCTGTGGACGGTTGTACATGCCTGCCTGCCTGCCTTTATGTGTGTGTGTCTTTGTGTGTGTGTGTGTGCGTGTGTGTGTGTGTGAGTCCTCGCCATTAACAGACGAGTTAAAGAGGCCAACTGAAAGCCACACAGAGGTGGGATGGATGGGGGGGTGAGCTCGTATTGATGAGGCAGTCAATTGTAGCAACAGCAGTGATGTAACAGCACAGCTCCCATTAACCACAACAGCCAGGCAGGTGTTGTGTGTCTCCGTCCATCTGGTCAATATCTCCGGGATCCCACTTCCATTCATCTTCCAGCTCCCCACATCGATCTGCTTGGCGGGCACGGCTCCAAGAAAAGAGCAGAATTTGATTCAAACGTCTTCTGCTAAACACGCGCCTGTGTTTCATGTGTGTTAGAATAATAACCTGCAAAACGTCCTACACTGAAACGTGAATATTAGATTAGTGGAAGGAAATGATTGATGAGGAGAGAGAGAGAGAGACCACCGGCTCGCTGTAGCAGCAAACAAAGGAGGCCTGAGTGCTCGGCTGTGATGGGGCGAGAGAGGAAAATAAGCAGTTGTATAAGTGATGAAGTGGGCAGAGGAAAACGGAAAAAGGAAGTCACCGCTGGCGAGCATTTTGCTGCTGGCGACACAGTGCCCTCCTTCCCGGTTGTGTGTTTTCTTTCAACCCGAGGTACTTTTTTTTTTTTTTTTTTTCAAGAGCATGTGTTCAAAATTGGGTTAGTCACATCCTGTCCAAGTACATTTTCCAGAAGTTGGAGATACATGACGTCGCGAAGTGCAAGAGAGGGGATGCAGTTGCCCAGAAGTTAAAGTTATGCGGCGCAAACTCATGACTTCGGCGCGACGGTTTTTCCCCACAGGAGCTCTTATTTCTGCACAAGTTCATTTTCGAATCACACCGCAGTGGAGGCTTCAGCTTCGTAGCCACTTTTTCCAAGTGGTTCTGTTTATATCTTTAGTTTAATGTAGCGGCGTGTTAAGTCTCCGCTGATTATCACGCCGCGCTGAAGGTGAACTCATCTCTCCCAGTTGACTCTCTGATGTCATCTTTGCGGACAGCTGGGCTGGCGTGTGTGTCACAGGGTATTTTCAGTGACCTCAGTGTGAATGTACACACTGTGTTAGTTTATGTGTGCTCTTTGTGCGCCTAGATTGGAATGGACAGATGTGTCATCGTTTTTCCTTTTGAGAATGTGAGGCTATGGGTTATTTAGTGCTCACTGTATGTCTGTGTGTTCATCTGCCCTTTGGACGCTCAGTATTTGTGTTTTATTCACTCTTGACATCACTCGGGGACGCGATGAGCCAACTGTCATCAACATCACTGCCTTTCCTCGTCATCGTGACAACCCTAAGTAGAGCGGGGTCAGTTGACAAGGTGACAATAACATGCTATCTCCTCTGTGACTGACGTCCATTAGCGGTTGCTGTGCAAACCTCTGACTTCACAGTAGGTGTTTGTAATTGCATTGACGTAATGTGACTGTAATGTAAATGGCCCTTAAAAAACAGGCAGGCAGACACACACTCTTATCTCTGACTCCAGTCTCCATTTATGCCAGTAACCCCTTACTCCCTCCCAGTCGCACACTGGCTCCACAGCCTTCCTGCCATTTCACTATTTATTTAACACAAGATAAGCTACAGTAATCACGTCTATAATTATTAATACAGACGCACACAAGATTAAAAGGGCGAGAATATCTTTAGGAGATTATTTTCATTCATGTGTTCACTTCCCCCTCGTACACACAAACGCACTTTCTCCTCAGCGTTAAATACACAAACAGCGACTCTACAGTGGAACATCCTGTCTTCGGCCCTTCTAACATCTCTCTAACAATGTCCTTGCATCGACAGGGAAATGGTTGAAGTGTGACGTGAGGCTTTTCCTGTTGATTTAACAGCTTCCTCCTCGCAGAGATACAGTATATATGTAGCACCATTTATTTTCTCTGCATGTGTGTGTGTGTGTGTGTGTGGTGCGTGCAGGCTCCATACCAGCAGCTTGGGAACCAGGAAGAAAACCTTCAAGAACTACCCTGCCTCCCTCTGTTTTATCAATCAGTGACACTGTAGCACCGCCCAGAGGATCACTAGAAAGAGGCTCTGGTGGAGATTTACAGTGCCAGTGCCGTCTAAAGCCAAAACTGCAAATGTGTGTTTAGTCTACTCTATTAGAGGCCTAAAAGGTTAGATCACAGAGTCACGCTCGCACAGCAGCGATCCCTCAACGTCTCGCTCTTTGCGTTAAGCTTTCCCTCTTGTACCTTGTAAGTTATCTGATCGCTCTCCCTGCATCTATCCATCTATCCTTCCCTCCACTCCACCCCCCATGTGGAGCGCTGATGTCATCGCTCCGCTGGTAGCCATTAATAGCTGGAAACAGACGGGCCTTCTTCGCTTTGCTCTTAAAGGGGCAGTGCACCCAGAATAGCACTGGGTCATGAGGATGCATCCAGCTTCAGAAGCTGCGTTGTTCACAAATAGCTCCCAACGCCAGAGCTGCTCTCCTCTGACTACTTGCATATCTTTTATTTTGCAGCTTCTCATTATTTGTCCCAGATCTCTTATCTGTAGAAGACACACTGCAGTATATTCTGCTGACATTTTGTGTGTGTCTGTGTGTGTGTGTGTTGGCCAGCCGTTGCTACATGATCAGTGCAGCTGGGTGTGTGTTACAACGGAAGGCAATGTCCTGCACTGTGCTGTGTGTGCTACTTTGGAACAGTGATGTCATGTCTCACTTACTCTCACTCTGTGATCGCCCAGTGTGTGTGCGCGTGTGTGCGTGTGCGCGTGTGCGTGTGCGTGCACTACGTCCCATGTTGGGTCAGGCAGGGCTGAACGTAGATTAGGTTCTAATCTCCTTTCTGGGGCTCAGTGTTTCCTTGAAGCACTTCCCTCCTTCCTCGCTGCTCCTGAGCGAGGTCATTACCCTCCTCAACACACACACACTCACCCCCACCTCCCCTCATCGGCCCCCACTCTAGTTATACAACCGCTGTACTACAGATGTAATGATGAGTTTGGCTATTTGTGTGTGTGTATGTGTGTGCACGAGCAGTGCCGTGCTCATATGGTGTGTCAATGTGCATGAGAGTTATAGTTAGTGAGAGTGAATATTGAGCTTATGTTGACTGCAAGATTATGTGATCATGTCATCAGATTGAGTCTTTTTGGAGTGTATCATCTTGTTAGTGTGTGTGTGCGTGTGCGCGTGCGCGTGCGTGCACTATGCTGTTGACGGGGGGATGTTACTGGGCCTCTGTCCTGGCCCTGCACCTGTGGCCTCTTTCATTCCCTCAGCCTGACGCAATGCTCTGCTACAGGACATGAGCTCATGCAGGAAACAGAGCCCCATACACACACACACACACACACACACACACACACACACACACACACACACACACACACACACACACACACACACACACACACTCATGTACACATATGCCAAAAGTGGAGCCGCCCGCCTCTTAAAGGGCCAGACACGCATTCCTAGCCGCCCAACATTTAACCTAACTCGCACACAGAAGCCCAGAGAGCCTCTTTTTTTGTTCCTGTTGCACTAAGCAGGACCCAGACGCTGTAGCCCAGATTCACCTCTGAAAGTCAAAAGAGCGTCTGTATGCTCTGCTAATGGTGGTGCAATGTTTTTTTTTCAGTGCTCTTGGTGAGCTCATGGGAGTGTTTGCAGAGTTCCCAGTTTGTTTTGTAACTGCTGTGTGGAAAACCATTAGTGGACCTAAACCCCTCTCTACTCGCTCTCTCTCTCTCTGCAGGAGGTTTTGCTGCTTTCTCCTCCTGTTTCCCCGGCCTGTGTGAAGTGAAGCCTGCCACCGCTCTGCCTATGAGCTTGTCCCAGCCCTGCTTGCCTGTGGCTAATGTAGGGCCCACTCAAATCCTGCCACACCTCTACCTGGGCTCACAGAAGGACGTCCTCAACAAGGTAGGTTTACGATTTATTTATTAGTTTTATTGCCATCAAGGAAACATAACTGACATAAAAAAAAAATATATATATATATATATATAAACCCTTGTATCTTCTTCTGCAGGATCTGATGGCTCAGAATGGTATCACCTATGTGCTGAATGCCAGCAACACCTGCCCCAAGCCGGACTTCATCAGTGAGAGCCACTTCATGCGAATCCCGGTCAATGACAACTACTGTGAGAAACTGCTTCCCTGGCTGGACAAAACTAATGAATTCATAGGTAAGAGGATAGAAAATAACATAATGTGTTGGTGAAGTTTAGCACAATAGCCTCTAAGACGACTATCTTTTCAACAAAGTAAATTCAGCTCAAGTTATGTGTAAAAGAATGCACGATACTCAACACGACACATCCGCTCATTGTCACGGTTACAAAACGCTCACGTGCAGCTTAAGCAACAATAGCGTCAGGTATAACACATCCGATGACCCCCTGTGCTCTTCCAGGAAATGTCAGTTTGCTTTCAATAGAGACTTTGTGCTAAAGATGAGACCTGTCAGGGATATGCAGTGTTGTGCACATTTGTGTACGATTGTGTGTATTCATATCTTTTTCGTTTCTCCTCCCCTCAACAGACAAAGCTAAGGTGTCAAACTGCAGAGTCATTGTGCACTGCCTGGCTGGAATCTCGCGTTCAGCAACCATCGCCATCGCATACATCATGAAGACAATGGGCTTGTCATCAGACGACGCCTACAGGTACGCTCGCTCCTCCCATCCACCACCAGCTGAGCTAAGGTGTCAGCCTCAGTAAAAAGACAATTTTCTCCACCCCCACCCCTCCAGTCGTGAGAAATGAAATTGTTAGATGGCTGCTAGGGAACAGAGAGTGTACAAAAGGCTTTGAGTTGCCTTGTCTGAACAACACTAGCACAGGATTAGGTATTGTGCATCAGTAAAACTGTTCACACACTATGTCTAATGCATCGAAGGTAATTCTCCCCTTGAAACAGTTCAAACAGTCATGAATTCATACAGTTCATTAGACATAGTGCACTTATCACACAACAGTTGCCTTAAAAATCGTTTGTTGTCACTAATATTTTTCAACTTTTTTCCTCCTAACAGGTTTGTAAAGGACCGGAGGCCGTCAATATCCCCCAACTTCAACTTCCTTGGTCAGCTGCTGGAGTTTGAGAAGGGCCTGCAAATACTCCAAGCTTTAACTTCCACCCCTGACGACCAAATCTCTGGAAACTCAGAGGTTAATGGAGTTGATACAGGTTTTGAAATGAACGGTCACCACAGCAAATATGATTCATCGGTGGCAGAGCCACACATCCCAGCAGAGCCCAAGCTACCGTCACCCACCTCCCTCCAGCAAGGCTTCAACGGCCTGCACCTCTCTGCAGAGAGGATCATGGACACTAACCGGCTCAAACGCTCCTTCTCCCTGGACATTAAATCTGTCTACTCCCCCAACAGTCCCCGCTGCCCTAGCCTGGCCCCCACACACTCTGAAGACGTCCCTAAGCTGTGTAAGCTTGACAGCCCAGGAACAGGCACTTCCAACGGTGTCTGCTCCCAGTCGCCCGTCCTAGACAGCCCCAGCTCCTCTGATTCACCATTCCCCTCACCAGGCTGCGGGGGCAGCATCGGAGGTTTGGGGTTCGGAGGAAGTGAAGTCCATCGGTCGAGTTCTTCCTCATCCAGACCCAGAAGAAAAGCTAAGCACAGCTCCAGCAGTTCACCAGTCCACTCCCAACCACACCAACCTCCTCAGTCCCTCAGCTTGTCGCTGGACCACAAGAACTCCACCCTGGACGAGAACCTAAAGGGCTCCCTGCTCCTCTCACTACCATCCCTGCCCACCGTGGGGTCTGGGGCCATGTGGACCAAACACAGAGACACTGTCCAGGCCACCACTCCTGTCACGCCTGTCACCCCCACCACAGATGCTCCCTGGCATTTTGGGGTAGAGGTGGGCGGTGAGCGAGAGATGGAGCTGGGAGGTGGCGGAGATGGAGGAGGAGAGGATTCGTCGGTGAGGTTTGGGAGCAGCTCGGCGTATGTGGCGTTTGGGTGTAGCGAAGGTGTGCGATTACGAGACAAATCCCAGAGGGAGAAGCCCTCACCGCCACAGACACAGAGAGACCACCGGGAGTCCACGTCGTCGTCCACGGTGTCCATGTCCAACAGCTCGAACAACAGCGGAGCTGCGTCAGAGAAGCAGTTCAAGCGACGCAGCTGTCAGATGGAGTTCGAGGAGGGCATCTCTGAGACACGGTCCAGAGAAGAGCTGGGGAAGATTGGGAAGCAGTCAAGCTTCTCTGGAAGCATGGAGATCATCGAGGTATCCTGACAGATAATGGGCATGAGCAGAGCTGTCCCCTGGGGACAAAAATGGACCTGGTTAGAAGGAGTTCAAGAAGAGGACAAATGAGGAGGAGCAGAAGAGATGTTTTTGTGCTCCCCTCTCAGACAGTGTTAAAGACTCCAACTGAGAGAAGGACAAGTAGATACACAAGCAGAGAGTTAATGTGAAAAGGTTAGCAAGCTAACTAGCATTTGCACCTGGACAGACAGAGCCTAAGATGTGGTGCTTAGCTGACCATAACCATCCTGAACTCTCGTACAGATCTGAAGAAAGCTCGGGTAAAGGGGGGGCTGACTATACTCTAGGTACTGAAAATCTTAACGTTTCTGAGCTCTGTCCCAGACTCTGGGGAAAGTGACATTTGCATCCTTATTATATAGAAAACCCCTGTTTTGACAGAGTTCACACACAAACTGCTTGCCTGTGGTCAAATGTTGTGTGCTTCAGTGGGTGTATAGCTTGTGATTTGAAACCAAGCCCCGTGTTTCCTCCCAAAAGCTTCACCCCAATGTCGTAACGCCTCGAAACCTTCGCACGGCAGCATCCACACCCCCCTCCTCCCCAGTGGCTCTGCCCGCTGCAGCCTCTGCATTACGATGATAACAGACTCCTTAACGGCACCGTCTCATCACATCGCTCACAGCACAAGGCAGAGAGAGATCCCAGGGACTTGATGGACAGGCGGTACTGCATCCAAACAATGAAGGATCCTCAACTTTTTTATTAAAGAAAAGACTTTTAAGTAGTGACAGGCGGTGTCATGTCTCCCCCCCCACCCTACAAAGCACAGTGTGTCTTTCCTGACTTTGGCTCCCTTGTTTCCAGTGTTAACGGTGTGTTGGGACTGAGATTTTTCGGGACGGTGACAAGGGTTCAGTTTAAAGGCCCTTCAGCTCCTCTTCAGACCCCACCCCGCCCCCTTTGGTCACCACTGAGCATGCACCAGAAAGGCTGACAGACAAAATACTATATATACAATACGGATATATATATATAGCAATTTTAATGGACTTCTAATGGACTTTTTTTGTTGTTATCGTTTTAATTTATTGTACTGGTTCATTCTGGTAATGAGAAATAATATAATGTTTTGTGGATTTATTTCCTTTTTTTTTCTTTTGTTGAATTATTATTATTATTATTATTATTATTATTTGCTGTATGGTATTTATGAACACACACTCATACAAATACACACATTCAACAAATTCAAGAAAGCAATATGTTTTGTTCCTTCTTTGGGGAGAGTGATGTATGACCTTTGAAATGCACTTTTCTGGTTTCTGATGAACAACTTTGATTTTCATTGACACCCAAGCAACAAGATACTCAGAAAGCCAAGTGTTCGACAGTGCACGATCCTATTTTGATGGAGGATGGTGCAGACGTCCTTCTGGTGAGATCTGATCTGTAAGAGCGGGCGTTTCTGTTTTTGGCTCGTCTGCAGTGGGAATTCATCCATTTGTCACGATGGAGGGCTCAGGCGTTGATTAAAAACACCTTTTTTTGATCGTGCAGAGAACGACAGAGTAGCCAAACACGCAACGATCGCTCTTACACAGCCAATCCTTTTCTGCCACTTCCAGGAAGTCTGGCATTACAACAACTATATGCAAACAGACACATGCTCTTTCACAGGTATACGATTTAAACACTCGCACCTCTCCCAGCAAGCACCAGTTCATCAGTCATCATCGCAGTGTGTCCCACCAAAGCTGAAACCAACACCCACACACACACACACACACATACAGTATGCACTTATATTCACACATATAAAGCATAGGCCCTACACACACGCCCTTTTTTCATTCTCAGGGGATCTTTCAGTGAGCCAAGCCCGACACAGGGCACATAGCTGCTGGTACATCAGCACAATGCATGTCCGTAAAGCTCCCTCGCTTTCTCTTTCTTTTTCTTTTTTATTCTTATTTCCTATTTTCCAAAGCTTTGATTAAAAAAACAACAACAGCGTAACAAATAGAAAAGGGGGGGAAAAAAAGAGGATGTTCACATCCTGAGGGGGAAGAAATGAAAACTTTGCGCTTCTGGTGAGAGATGGTTATTTATTTATAATGTAAAATGTGTTTAGTTTTTCCTTTGACCCCGTTCTCTCTGGCGATCTTTGACCTTTGACCTTGTGCTGCTGCAGCTACAGTAAGTTCGGATAGATTCCTGTGTTCCCATGAGGCTCGAGCAACCTCTCCGCTCCTCACCCCTCGTCCCTATATTTTTAAGAAATGTTGTTAGAATTATTTATGACATGTAACAAAGATGATGCAGGCTGTCCCATTTGCTAAAATTGCTGTTATTGAATTATTATTATTATTATTATTATTATTATTATTAAGTGTAAATAGCAACGCATCTAAGAACACTGATGAATTTAGATGAGTTTTTAAAAGAAAATCCTGATACCTTAGGCTGCTTGACGCAAAAATACCTCAGGTTCTATTGAAAGGCTTTTCCTTCCCCTGTACATGTTTTGTGAAAATGAGACAAAAATACAGACATGACAAAATACAAACTCCTCTCTGCTTCTTCTTCTTCGTCTTCTTCTTCTTCATCTTCTTCTTCTTGTGTGCATGCATGCGGGGTGAACAGGGCCCGGGAAGGGAAATCCACCCAACAGATGAACAACAACATTACAACATCCCCGAGTCCTGGAGTCTTGCTATTGATTTTGTGTTAAACAAAGTCCACTCTGACCACACAACACAGCTTTATTGATTTTTCTCTTCCAGACACTGGCAATGCCACATGCTTCCCTACGCTGATGGTTGGTGAATTATTTAGCAGAGAAGATGCATTCAAAAACTTCCTAGAAACACACGCCCACCTTGTTATGAAATCAACAACAAAATATTGCAAATGATGACGACAAATCAACGTAAATATTAACAGTGGGGGGAAAAAAAGATAGGAATTAAAGGTAGCAATTTAAATATTGCTAGCTGTAGCTTCATATGTAGCATAGATACATTATAGTAAAATCTAAATAGTAACTAAAATACAGTAAGTTTGTGGGAAGCTGTGGAGTATATGAACGTGTAGCAGAAACTGAAATGAAACAAGTGTATAATGCTTACAGTACTATATAAATACACAACATTTAATTGGTATAATTATTACCTTTTTGCATTGGTTAGAGGGTCAGCTTAGCAACAACTTCAAACGAGTAGTACAAAGGCTTCTGACATTGTTAGCATGCTAGCTACTGCTGAAGATATGCCAGTACACACATGGGTTCGTGAATTTTCTGTGCCTCCATCAATTCAATAAAATTTTTGTTATATAGCATCAAATCATAACAAACCTTATCTTAAGGCACTTTACATAGTAAGGTTAAGACCTTAAAAAAATGATGGCGAAACCCAACAGTTCCCACAATGAGCAGCACTTTGTCTGAACTGGAAGAAACCTCCAGCGGAACAAGAGTCCGTGTGGTCGACCATCTGCCTCGACCGGTTGGAGTGAGCGGAGAAAAATGGTGAGGAGAGGTGGGTGGTTGTAAAGCACCATGAAGGACAAAGAGGAGGACCTGCGAGACATGATGGACAGGAGCGTTCCAAAGGACTTTAAAGGGCCTAAGGCAAGAGGAACCTGGGGGGGGGAGGGCCTACATCAAACTGCACTGACTCCAAACCACATCATTCCAGGCTTCAAACTAATTTTCAACAAAATTCCACACAAAGTGCATAGAGAACCCCCACAGTCGTCTCAGGCACATGTGGACGTGCTAGTCTTCAACTCAACCTCTAAAATTACTAAGCTTTTGGCTGACAGCTAGCGGCATGGGGCCTTGGTAGGGGGTTTCCAAACATGGTGTCAAGGCCAATCGTAGAATTTACGTGGTTTCTCACAAAATTGTTGCTTTCAGCCTTGGTTATGGAAGAATATGACTGTGTGTGTGTGTGTATGTGTGACAATAGGAAAAGGACGTGTACAACCACGCCTCAAAGGAGCGTCAGGCAGTTGTTCCCTGTCTTCTGTCAGACTGACACATTATCCGTCTGCTTCCTCTTCTCTGTGCCAACACACACACACACACACACCACGGGTTTTCTGGTCTTTACCCTCCGTCTCACCCGCTCCACCTCTTCCTTATCCGACTGTGTCTGTGGGCACAGGCGTAGGAGGGCGGTTGGTGAGGGTGTGGTGTTTGCCGATGATGTGATGTGTTTGAACAGTGCTTACCTCCAGGGTATGAGAGAATGAGATGACGTTGTGTGTGTGTGTGTGTGTGTGTGTGTGTGTGTGTGTGAGAAGGAGAAAGACAAAGAGAGGTATTTGCCCCCCCAGAGAACACAGTGTACACCGATGTTACAAAAAAACAGCGTCCAAATCCAGCGGGGGGCCAATTCATCGACTCCTCTCAATGGGGGCTTGACAACAAAGGCAGTTTTGGTTTCATGATGTCATGGTGGAATTTCACCTCGTGCAATCAAAGTACATCCACAACTCCACAAACAAAGCATCACTCCCAAAGCCCCTCTATTTGGTTCAATGTAGCCAGGAGAACCAGTGTGTTGTTCTGGGTCTGACGAGTGAGGTAAGGAGGAGGATGGAGCAAATCCTTTCAACAGACACATGCACACACATACACACACACACTCACATATACACACACTCACATATACACATGCAAAACCAGATGGCCCTTGGCCTTTTTCAGTGAGCACAATACTGTCTTAATGAGCGTTTCACTGAATCCAATAGGACACCGGCGGAGGTAATGGCATTACCAGCATCTCCAGCTGAGTCCCCCTGCTTTTCATGTGCATGCATACATGTGTGTGAGTGTGTGTGTGTTTATTTTATGGTCATCAAGGGAATTCTCCCTGACAAGACCACCACGGTAATGGAATACATAGCAAATCCCACCTTCTCACTTTCATTGTCCCTGTAATGACCGGCCTGCTCGGCATGTTGTGTGTATTTATCACCTGGATCATAACGGATAATCCCATCACAATATGCTCCCTCAGTGTATACACTATATATATATGTGTGTGTGTCTGTGTGTGTGTGTGTGTGTTTCAAGGTGCCCTCAGCTTGTATTATACGGATCTGTATCTCGGGTAACCTGTCCGTCTGCAGTCTCCCCTCCGCTGTGCTGAAGTCTGCACTTCTCTGCAGGTTTCCTGTTGCCATTGTTCTGTTCTCCCTCCTCAAATACCTTTCCGATGCAATATTTCATAAATTTCCTCCGGTTCTTTTTGAATGAAGTTCCTGAATGCTACTTTGCTTGGCGTGTTTTTTTCATTAAAACAAATATATGGGAGAGTCAAGGTCAAACAGTCAGCCTGCAAGAAAGTAAATGTTTGCTTTTGGATACAAAAAAGTGTGTGTGTGTGTGTGTGTGTGTGTGTGTGTGTGTGTGTGTGTGTGTGTGTGTGTTTGTGTGTGTGTGTTTGTGTGTGCAGATATCGGATGTGTGCATTTCACTGACATCATATATTTACTTGCACATGTTTATGATGTTAGTGTATGTGCGTGTGTGTATATGAATGAATGTTTTATGTATGGCTTGGCACAGACTGCTCAAGTCAGCATGAGTTGTCTGGAAAATACACAGAAAAACTTAAATGCTGCTTATTGCAGTGAAGTATTTTGAAGACATGATGACCGCACACTAAGTTCCAATGATTTTATTGGACATAATGAGAACATGAACATACCTTCTCAAACCACATGGGACATTAGTGCACATGTAAATGTAATTTACATAACTTATAGATGATTTTGATGATGGTGGTGGAGAGCTGAATGTCTGCATTTGTTTTGTTTCTCGACTCATTTATTCAGATTTTTCCTTTGATATATCTCCTGTCTGTATGAACTCTATGTGCATGTTTGCATGAATGCTTGGCATCTGCATTCGTGCATGCATGTGGCATTTATGTAAGTGTATGTTTCTGTTCCTACGTGGAACCGAGCTCATGCATACACACATGCAGTGTGTTGCATGAATGTCGGTTGCATGTGTGTAAATGCACGACTGTGTATCCTCCTCCTCCTCCTGGTGGCTGATGGGTACCAGACACATGCTGAGGGGCTGCCTGGCGCCTGCTCCCAGGCCTTCTATATGGAAACAGTTAGGAGCCGTTACGTCAGCAGGCTGCGGCACTCTCTCTCTCTCCACTTTTCCACTCACACACAAACACATCTAAAGTGCACTCACACACGCTACATGCACATATTTTTCACAGAACATGCCCGTTTTCTCTTTCTCTCTTTCTTCTCTCTGTGTTGCCCCCGTTTTTTCACACACTTTCATCTCAAACGCACACTCATTACACACCAACGCTGCTCGAAAGTTGCGTCAGCGCAGCATTCCACTCTTTTCCACGCGTCACCAAGGATGGCTGACTCCAAACAGCATTTCTTGCCCTTTTTTTTCCATGGAAAACGCTTGTCCTTATATAACCCTGTTGTCTGGCAGCCTGCTCGTTCTAGTATTTGTCTCTGTCTGTCTCCCTTTCTCGCATCCCTATCCATCTCTCACGCAAGCGGTCGAAAAGTCGAGCTCTGCGGGCTGAGGGCCTGTGGTAGCTCCTCTCTCCTCCACGGTAAGGCCAAGAGGAGCCTTGGTACAAACACATGGGTCCAATATTCTCCTCCTCCTGCTGCCCTCGTGCACTCATCAGTGCATTCATAAGTCCGACTGAGTTGTAACTCATGTTGAAACGAACGCAGGGAGATAATTAGTGCATTCTGTGCAGCAACAGGCTGTAGAGTGTGTGCGTGTGGTGAAGAGGAATCCCTGCCTGACTCTGGGGCTCACCAGGCCTCAGGTAATCCAGCTTAATGCAGTTAGCGTTGTCATGGCCACCTGTGTGTTACACACTGCAGCGTTACAGCAAGACAAGAGGGGGTGTCTAGACGGGCAAATCAGTGGAAAACAAAGAAAGTCTGCGAGAGGCAAACCGTGCGGTCTGGGGCCTCTTACATGAACAACAACAACAGAGCTCACAGAAATGGGTCATAGTAACAATTACAGATCCACCCAGTTGATTTCTATAAAACCACAAAGGCTGATTTATTATATCTTCCGAGGATGAAGGTGATGAAGCCCCCACACAGAGGTTTGCACCAGGAAACAGATGCTGTCATCCTGAGAACTCACTGCATAACTGACTGCTGCCACCTACTGCTGGCTCCCAGTCAAACTCAGCAGCTCGGGTTTGTCCTCCGACAGGAAGGTGAGAGGCGATCGATACTTTAGATTCAGCAGACAGGCCGGCAGCAGAGTGAACGCACATCAGTCTGTCCGTCGTCAGGTTTCATTTCAGGAATCAAACTAAATGAATGGACAAAAAGAAAAACTGAGAGAGGGGGGGGGGTTCTAACTTCTTTTTTCTCTGTGTATGAGTGAGGCACACCCTCTTTACTGTCAGTCACTGTGTGCGTGTTAGTGTGTTTGTGTGTGTGTGTGTGTGTGTACTCACACAAAGTGCTGACAAAAGCAGCTGTTGGTGCTGACATCTGTCTCTGTCTTTCTAATGGTGGAACAAACTGCCTCTCTCTCAGCGTCAGCCCCATCAGCACTCTCTGCTCAGGTCCAAAACCCCATCAATGCATCAACACACACACACACACACACACACACACACACACACACACACACACTGTCCCTGCAGCTACAGTCAGCAACACACAGCAGCACATATCCCATATCCCAGCGTCTGCACCTCTAAAAAACCACATCCCGGACCAGCACAGAAGAAGACAGTGCTTCAGGTGGATGTGGCTCCGCTAACTCAAGGTCAGACACTGCCTCATCCCTCTGAATGATGGAGGCGAGTGAGGGAAGAGGTAGACGACCGTAATCGTTGGTCTGTGGTGGTGACACACACGTATGTGTTAAGAGTTTCCCCTCAGGTTGCAGAGGCTGCAGGAGTTTTTGAACCAACATCGAAAGACAAATTTGATTAAGAACCACAGCTGCCGCTTCGCAGTATTTCAATGCCCGGACTTTTATATTTGATCTGGTTTAATATTCCCCTTTTTTTCCCGCTGCCTTCAAATTAAAGTGATAAGATGACATTATCAGGTGTGAGATATGTGTTCCTGACTGAATCAACACTTTAAAGAGCAGCAGACCAATTGTTGTCTGGATTGGGGGATTTATTTTATTTGAGCTTGTCTTAATAAAGCCTAAATATATCTGTATATACGTATATATAGATAAGGCCATATATATACAGTTTATGTACTGTATGTATGTATGTCTTTATATATCAATACTCAGTATATATAGGTAGCTAGGTAGATGGATGCAAGTATAGATATATAGATAGATAGATAGATAGATAGATAGATAGATAGATAGATAGATAGATAGGTTGGTATGACTTTAACTTGTTATCTTTACCTATTAAAATTTGATAGGTTAAGTTAAAATGCTGATATTTGTTGATTAATTATTATACATTATTATTATTGATTAATATAGATGACATTTTTTCATTTTTTGCTTTATTTTTATTTTTAATTATAGACAGTTTTTAAGCTGGGCCCCAGAAGTCACATCTGTAATACACCATGCCAATGTGGTGCCTCTCATCAAACCATTCATTTTGATGATGATTTATGTTTAAAATAAGAGAGACAAATATCTGTCACACAGCAGATTAACGCTCACACACACTCACTCACACACACACACACACACACACACACACACACACACACACACACACACACACACACAGTGTCTTCTCTCTTCGGTTATCTTTTCTCCTCCCTGTGTCTATGACCTCAGAGCCACATGCAAGCTATTTCTGTTCAGTTGCTTCTGGCTGAAAATGACTTCATGTCTGATTTTGTTTGAAACAGTCGGGTGGGGGGAGGGCGCTCTGTATCACTTGTATTCAGGGAACATGCACTGCATTGACACAACATGCTTTGACTGCTCACTGGCCCATTTAGGGGTTTGATGCACCTGGGGCAGGACTGTGCTGCAGCTCGTCTCCAACTTCCCCTTTTGTTTTTTGGGGAAATCCCAAATGGTTCTCCGGGTCTTAGATCAGCCAATCATTCTGGTTTCACTTCCCTGTCTTGTTTTTATCAGTTTCATCTCCCCTCAGCCCCCCCCCATCTCTTTCTCTCTCTCTCTCCTTCACCCCAATAAACAACAACAGTGCACTCGTTCTCTGTAGTTTCAGATTCATTTTCCCTCCTCCTCCTCCTTCTCCCCATGACTGGAGTCACTGGAGACAGGTAGGTCTGCAGACATGAGTAATGTGGCTCAGACTGACTCATACAGCGAGACATCAGCCGTCAGTGTGGAGCCAGAAATGACACAAGCACAAGAACAAACACACACACATACACACACGTTATATACTGCATCGACACACAGGCAGACTTGTTGGTGCCAACAATATGAAACCCAGTCATGCAATTTTCCATTATCATCACCTTATATTGTGTGATCATTATTGAGAAACTTAAAATGAAGCCAGCAGTGATGAGATCAGACTGTTAACAGTAAACAGGTCTGTGACACAACACACACACACACCCACACACACATATCTGCCTGTGTCTGGAGCCTGTTGGGTTTTTACATTAAAATATGCAACAAAGTGCATGTTGACAACTCATAGTTTTCTCTTTTTTATATTTTGCAGAACATTAACAACTGAATTATGTTGTGTTTTATTTTTGAATAATCTTCAATTCGGCTGAAATCTACAGAAAAACAACTTGAATGATCTTCAAGTGTAAGTTTATAATCATAATCTACACTTAATTAGTATTTATTGTGTGGTTTATGTAAAAAAAACACACACACAGACAGACATTCACAAACGTAGTCTCCTCACTGCGTTTATTAAGCATTTATTATTTATGCAAGAGTAATGTGAGGTGTCTCCATTTTAATGCCTACTAATGGCTTTTTGAGTTACCGCTGCCAGCTATGAATAAATCATATCAGTCATGCTGCAGCCAATACCTCACTCACCCTGGCAGCACTGAGCTGATCTATAGGTATGTGGTGTGTGTGTGTGTGTGTGTGTGTGTGTGTGTGTGTGTGTACGTTTACACATTATAATCTCTTTCTAATTCACAAAGAAACTTAAAAGGGTTTAAAGAATAAAAAAAAGCCTGAGGTCTGTTTTGTTGTTGTTCTTATCTTGATAACACAACACATGTAAAGTGTATGAAAGTGTGTGTGTGTGTGTTTGTGTGTCTCACAGCAGGTTATAAGTCACCCTTAACAACATCAAACACTGGAGTGCACATAGATCTTGATAGATGATCATAAGTGTGACGATACTACACATACACAGTGTGTGTGTTTGTGTGTACAGCAAATCATGCATGTTCACATAATAAGTAACACACTGTTGAGACGGCAGATATTCTGACATTATCTGCTGTGTGTGCTAAGAAAAGATATTTTAATACACATATTATAATGTTTTCACCATTAGGAAATATAGCTTCCAATATGCAATTCATAACAACACATCAAACACTGTCCAGTTTAATAAACGTCTTTGCAGTCTCATCTAAATTCAAACCTTATATTATTGCCTTTGATGGTATTTAATAGATGGCAGTCGGATTTTTGTCTGTGTTTTTATTTCAGCCACTGACGTCATGCAGATCTCTCTCTGCCCCCCCTCCCTCTCTCTCTCTCTCGTGCACTGCACTGGCTGGGCTGAAGTGGAATGGGAACATATCGACCCCTGGATGGCTCAGTATTGACGACTGGGTGGATTTCAGGAAGTGACCTTGGCTAACTCAGGCGAGCACATGACCTGAGGCCGGCTCGTTTTCCCACACAGCTCATCTCTGGCACCAGCTCTGACAACACACAACAGCTTTGTATCCGAACTGTGGTCGCTGCAGTCTGATCATAAGTCGCTGTCGTCATCCCTAAAATGCAGTCATGAAGTTGGTAATGGGAGTGTGTCCTTAGCTGTGGGGGGGAGTTTTTGACAGCACACATTGACTCTGTAGGCAGAGCTCTGGTGCCACTAATGAAGTTATCGATGACACAGTTCAACTCGAGTGTCCCTTTGTTTTTTAGATGGAGAGTCAATGTACAAGGACCCTGAAAGTGAAACACATAAATGGACCTAAGTCGTCATTTAATTGTTATATTTGCTCTGGAGCTGTTTCCAACTTGTCTTCACTGAAAAAAGCTTATTCTCAATCCACTTATCCACATATCAACACAACTACCCAAACATATATTTACTGACTCAGCTGTGGTCTTATCCAGATGTCTTTTAAAAGGCCCCAATCAAATGGAGATGAATGGAATCATGTTTGTAACAGGAATATTCTTGGGTTTCTTTCCTTTTTTGAATATTAAGAGCACCACGAACAAAACTTCATTCACTTTCATGGTTTTGGGATGGAGGCCGAAATCAGAGTGGGCTCTTGGGATCCCTCTCAGAATCAGCAGGAGTCGAAACGAGAACATTTGCTCCATGTTTTGGGCCTAAACACTGTGATCCACACACAAACGCAGCTCCGGAGACAGATACCAGTGGACATTTAGGCTTAAAACATGGTTTAAATTACGCTGTTTCGAGTCGGGTAGATAATGAGTGAATTTTCATTTTCGGTGAACTATCTCTTTAACAATCTGTACAAAATATTAACAACATCCATGAGAAAAGACCAAGTGGAACATATAAAGTATCAGAAGTATGAAGAAGTATCATAAACATTAGTAGTGAGTGTAAAACTGAGCCCACAGTACATTCAGTGCAGTGTCTGCACAGGCCTGCTGTCAACAAGCATCCCACACCGCCCCCGGGTGGCTGACAGAGGCATTACATCACTTTTGACCAATTCCAATCGATCCCACCAGCCTCCTGTCACTCATCACCGTGACTCCGCCTCTCCGTGAGCTGATTGGAGGCAGGGTTGTCAACGAGCCAATCGCGTGGCTCTGCCTCCTGTTAACAGGGCTCCTCTTCCGCGTGCCCTGTGTGGTGCAGCTATTTATAGAAGCCTGGGGGGGGGGCAAGGAGGAGGGAGCAGAGAGAGGGGGGAGTTAAAGAGAGACAGAAAGAGAAGAGGGAGGATGATAGGAGCTGAGAGAGAGAGAGAGAGAGAGAGAGAGAGAGAGAGGAGAGGAGAGCAGTCATTTTCTCAGGACACTTTTCATATTGATCTCATCTTTCCAACTGCATCTGCCTGATTGATGCTCTTCTATAACAGGCTGAAGAGAGAGGAGGGACAGAGCTATTTAAAGTCCCTGTGTACAGAGGGAATGGACAGCAGGAGGACACACCAGGAATTACATGATTCAGTGTAGTCCTGTACCAAGATAAAACTCACAGATTAGAAAGAAGGCAAATGATACAGACTCGTGTCACAAAAACACACATTGCATTTTTTTTACTTGCAGTTATTTTTGAAATATTTTGACACGTTTCTCTTTAGGGCTGCGACTATCACCTACTTTCATGATACGTTATCCCATCATCTATTTTTAGACTAATATCTATATCTTTATATATCTTTTCTGTCTATACAAAAGACAGAACATTTTGAAATCCCCTCAGGATTGATAAAGTATATATCTGTCTGTCTGTCTGTCTGTCTGTCTGTCTGTCTGTCTGTCTGTCTGTCTATCTATCTATCTATCTATCCATCCATCATTCCATCCATCTATCTAAATCAAAATACTTGATGATTAACTTTCTCCTAATCAATCAACTGGATTATAAAAATGTGATCTCACTTTGTATCCAAATCTTGTGGAAAAACATCAGGATGGTTAATTTGTTTAGAATTCTTATTGGCTCTGCTAGTTTTTTTTCTAAATAATGACGTCTCGTAAGCGTGTTGTGCACGACACAATAATAAAAAATCAATCAATCATCACCTTAACTGATCGAACGCCGTCTTCTCTCACTGAAGGAGGAGTGGAGTAGAAGTCAGGTCATCAGTGAACCTGAGAGCGGATGCAATGAAACAAATAACCAAACGTAAAGTGCAGTTTCTTCTGTCTGAGGACAGTGGGTTTCTAAGAAGTAGAACAATGGCCGACACTGTCTTGTAATTCCACCAGTGATATATTGTTCATTACTGTAACTGCCGGGCCTGCACAGCCTCGCAGAGAGGGGTCAGTGCACATGAACGCCTTTCCTGTTGAGATCTATGGCCTCCGATGACGTCTCCCTCTGGGTTTCGTTTGAGGGCTTATTTATGGTCCGTGTCTTCTGGTGGTGAAAATTACAGGAGGCTGAATTAACTGGGGGACCCTGGCCCCATCGACCCCATCACCACCACCACCAACCTATACCGCTCTTTGTGAATTGTGCACGCTGCGTATGTCATCTCTTAAGTTTCCATTAAGTACAATGGCCTGCAGCAGACTGCACATGGCATCCAAAGACTGTGAAATCAAATGACTCGTGTGCCCGGATGATTCCACCAGGGCCCGAAGGTTTCTCTGTGTCAGTTAGTTGTTGAGCTTAAATAATAAAGCTCTTGAAATTAGATTTTTTTGCACATAGCACTCTACAAGTCAATGTAGGACCTAGTTTAGCCGCTGTTGCATGAATCCCTGCAACATTTGCAATCATTGAATTTAGAGAAAGCTGCTAAAAATAGAGTAAAACCGGGTCATTTGGTGCCTGGAGGTTGATATTTGCACTGAAGGAGTTTGTCCAGTCATATAAACTCCAAGGTTCAGGTGAAAAAAATAGTTAATGACAGAAAAGCTATTAAGCCTTGTTATTAAGTTATGAAAATGGTTTTTAGAAGGATTTTCCTATGACTGTTTACAAATGTTCTTGTATTCCCTTCAAATAAAGCATTTATTTGTGACAGCTAAACTCACTATGGGCTTTTTTCTTTCCCTTAATGGATTTGTCTCATTTGAAGGTGAAGGTTTGTGGGATTTCACAAGAAAAAACGACAAAAAAACATATTTGTTGTCTTTTCCCCCTAAATGATCAGCTGATCTTTCTTGGTGGGATCCTTCAGTTGCAGTGGAAGAACACGACATGTGATTAGAGATCTACATCCAAACTCCATGTGATGTAAAGTGCAGATGTAACCTGCTCCATGAACGTGCTCACTTGTGGATGTCTGCTTGAAGCATGAGCCCGGATCTCATCTCCTCTCCTCGGATTTTGTCTCACTACATTTTTGCCCCCCCCCCCCCCCCTGCGTGACACGCATTTTACGCACGGGAGAGACCGAGTGGGTCGGGTCTGTGTTTACTTCCGGACTCGGATTTAGACTCCGCTCAGAGAGCAGCAGCCCCAGTGGTGGTTCAGGCTGTCAGCTAGCACGGTAGCCATACAAGGCTGCATGACAGAGGTTACAGGGTTGACCGGCGGCTCCCCCCCGACAGACCAGCCTCGCTCGGCGCCTCTGCAGACCGGACACCGCGACTCCGGGCGGACCCGCACCGCTCGCCCCTCCGCTCCCTTCCGCGCCTCAAAGTCACCCGATGCTGCGCTCCCGCTGCCAGCTAACACGCCGACCGGACCGTGCTCCTGCCGCTCCGTGATCCCCGCTAGCCGCGGATCAAAACAAGGACGATCGCTCAAAGTTTAAGCGGCGTTTCGCATTCGACCGACCCGGGATCCAGCATCTGGGAGAGAGACACGGGCCCCGGGGGACAGCGACGGGACTCGGGGGGGGTCCAGGCGGCCAGGGCAGCGAGTGTGGTGGCTGGATAGACTCGGGGCTCGCCTCCAGCTCCTGGTGGATTTATCCCCTGCCGGCTAACGTTAGCTCAGCTAGCTGCACACAGCACCATGGACTGGCTGATGGGGTGAGTACACACGGCTAACTTGCTGAGCTAGCGTGCTCTCGTCTGACAGGTCCAAGTGCGCAGTCCGCCAATCCACCGCGCCGGGACTGACAGCGCCGGGGTCAGCGTGAGACGGGTGCACCATCGCGTTGGACACTGTTCGATTCCCACTTTGACGCGTTAATCCGCCTCTTAAGCGGGTAGCGTGTTGCCTAGCGTAGCTTTAGCATATGCGATGCTAGCATGGGAGCGAAGCTGGGCAGCGGCAGAGCGACCCAACGTTACCCCCGGAGCAGGCGGCTTTTTGGGGCACCTGTGTGGCCCGCGGGTAACTGTCCAGCCTGAGAACATTGATGTATTGAGGGTCTTATTTATAGGAATGGTAACACAGCAGATGGGCTGACGGCAGCCGCCTGTCACTGTGGCTAACGCGGCTCTGCCCGGTTTGAGTTTATTTCCTGTGCAAGGTGCGCCGGGGTCCTGGAACTAGCGTTAGCCGACATGCTAACCTCCCAATGAGCCACATTTGGGGAGACGACAGAGGCTCCTGTGTCATAGAGAGATCACTGATGGAGAACATGTCTGTCATCCCTGAAGGATGAACACAGGTTACACAGATGTTATGTGACCCCCCCCCCCCACACACACACACACACACACACACACACACACACACACACACACACACACACAGTCTCTGGGTGCACTGTGGTTAGAGGTTAATCTTTGTGATATTCTGGCCTTGATGTTGCAGGTGACACAAGCTGATGATGCTGTTTCCTCACTTTATTCTGTTGTGGTCCATGTCAGGAGTGTGGTGGCCATCACCAGTGGATGAGGGGGACCATGTCTCAGAATGACACCTGCTGTGAAGCCAAAGTTCGAGGCCTTTGGGTGCAGCCGTGACATCAGTAACCTCCCAACAGCTTAGTCTGGAATCGTAGACCTCACATGAGTTATCTAAGCATTTGCTATGCAAACATTAAAGCCACTGGATGGTCTTGTCAGAACGAAACTCGAGTTTGCATGAAAGGAATCACAGTGTTTTTTCTTGCACATCAGTGCTTTAAAGGGATAGTTCACCCAAAAATGAAAATTCACTCTATCTACTCACCACTATGCTGATGGAGGGGGTGGGTGAAGTGTTTGAGTCCACAAAACACTTAAGGAGTTTCAGGCGTAAACACAAAATGCCTCCATACTGCTCCTGTGGTGTCATCCAAGTGTCTGCAAGCACAGACATTCAAATTCACATCAGTAACTAGGAGGAAGACAACAGCGGGTAAATGACGCCGTTTCGAGTCGAATTTGAATGTCAAACTCCTACAGTGTTTCGTGGATTCAAACACTTCACCCACCCCTCCATCGGCATAGATGTGAGGAGATAATGAGTGACTTTTCATTTTTGGGTGAACTATCCCTTTAAGCTTTAATACACCCTGTGATGCTTCATTCTCAGACACAGACTTGGACTTGCACAGACAGGTGGGTCTCTGTGACATTATTATGTTATTTTTCCTGGCTCCTTATCAGGTCGCACTTTTAAAAGCAGCTCAGGGTTTAGGAAGGGTGGAGGCCTGCCGTCGGGGGTGTTGCTTCACATCGTGACATTTTGGCTGAGAGATAACCAAGCGGGCCCCAACCAGACTACGAGCCAGCTGCCACCACTGTTTCTTAAATGTTACCACTGCCAAGGAGGTGCCGTTATTGGCCCCATCGGCTGGTCTGTTGATTCGCAGGATATCTGAGAAACTACTCTACAAACCTAAAGTAGAACTTTGATTAGAAAACTCTTAACTATATCTGCAAAGTATAAGAGTTATCCAGTGTTTTTGCTCACACCGATTTTTCACCATATTTACAAAATGGCCTTTAACCCTAAATATTATATCTCTGTATACGATATTAAGATGAAACCTTTTTGGTATTTCTATGCATGTCCTATTTTTCTGCAGCTTTTTGTGTCACACTATGAGTTCTTCCTTGTTCTTCCTTACTTTTAATTCCCCCCTAATGCTGACACTTGTTTTCCTGGTTTTGGTAACTGCTTCTTGCATTGACTTGTCTCAAGTTGCATCTGTTCTCTCCGTTGTAAATGGGATTAGTATGTCTACACCTCCTCTGCCATTTTCACTGAGTCACCCACATAAAATAATAATGTCTTTGCCCCAACAGTTTGCGGCGTCAGATCTAAACTGGTTTGCTCAGTGATCTGTTTGGAATTCAAGAGCAACACCCAGTTACTTCTCGGCATTAAAGGAGCCGAGGAGAGTGAGGAACCACGTCTGAGTAAAAAGAGGAGGCCCTAGTATGAGTTTGACAACAGCCAGGATAACCATTAATGTTAGTGAATGAAGTCGGTATTAAGTCACAAATCTCCACCATAGGAAATCAGTTTTTTATGGACTAAAACCCTCTAAGTAAATCAGTGTCATTTCCTAAAAGCTCCCACAGGAAACGTGCTCACTCATGACAAGGACAGTAAGGTATGGCGTATTACAACTGTCAGGTCCGTCCATCTAACTGTCACCCATTGATGGCGCTTGTGCGTGTGGAGAGTTTGTGTTTACCTGCATCGTAAAGGAGCACGTTGTTTACCGTGTATCGGGTGTGGTTTGTATGTGAAGTAAATGCGTTGGGAGCACACTGACAAAGCGGAGGCCATGAATGAGTTAACCAACCGTGTAATAACTGAATACAGACCCACGCTGAAGGACGGCCGCTGCCGGGACGTATGGAGGGAGGAAAAGAGAGAGTGAGAGAGTGAGAGAGAGAGAGAGAGAGGGCCTGATGATGATGATGATGATGGAAGAAGGAGAGATGGCGTGGTGAGACCAGCTGATTTGGGGAGAAGTGTGCAGATGTAAAGAGAGAGTGAGAGATGGGATGGAGGAAGGTGAATGAAAGAGGAGAGATGAGGCATGGTTATCTCGATCTTATTGGATGGAGGAATGGGACATGATTTTGACCAATAGATGGAAAAGAGGGGTAAGAGGAAGGAGATATAAATGCTCCTGATGGAATGGTTGGTTTTAGATGAAAATAGAGGAAATTAACAGGTTGGGGGAAAGATTGTGGTGTAGTTTATAGAAACTTCTCTGTTTTAGCACCTTTAAAACTGTAGTAGTGTGGATGTTGCCCGAGGTCTATAGCAGATGAGAAGCCCATGACGACCTGCTAATGGTGAATGGAGAGAGAAGATGTGCAGACAGCGATATGGAAGCTTATGTTTGCGTTTAACAGAAATCTCTTTTCTGCAGGAGGCTACAGAAGAACACTTCTCGGCATTTGTGTGTATAACCTGTGTGCTTGCCTGAAACAATGCAAGTCAGAATGTGTTAGTGCACCACACACAGCCCGGCCTGCGTGTTTATTTTGGATGGAGCGCATTATTTCAGAGCTCAGTGACCTCATCTGTCCGGACTCAGAATCAGACAGGATGCTAAATCACTGGGGAGATGTGCGACGCCTAAATGCGTTTCTTCCTGCTGGGTGAAATGAGCAGGCTTTGACAGATGTTTAATCCCCTTTTGCTTTTGAGTGATGGATTGGTAATGCTGAACGAAGCGAGAGAGGGAGACAGAATGGAAACTGCAGCAGCTAAGTGGAGTGTTGTTTTCGTCTGCCCGACCCAACCTGAGATCTAATGTACACTTATCTCGCACTGCATCACCTGAGACTTAATGGTATATAGGCAGAGTATCATTATCCTGCATCTTTGGAGTAATGCTAGTAATAGTATGGAAGATTCCAGTAATGAAGGGCCCTCTGTGGTCTCATTTCGTGGAGAACTGATTTTTGGGGATGATCATTAGAGTGGTTTTCAGTTTCTTATATTTCATTAGAAGATTCTTGTTTTGTTTTATGGTTTTGGACAGCTGTCGGCATTCGCAGACTTAAAGGGAACACACCCGTGAAGTCCACCAGTCTGCTAGTGCTGTCCGGACATTAGGATACAGCCCAAACCACGAGGTCGAAGGAACTGCCTGCACAGCTCATGATCATATGTAAGATCAGATCTGGGGAAAGCTACACAAATATGTGTGCCGCATTGAAACTGCCCAGGAGCACAGTAGCCTCTATAATTCATAAATCTAAGAGGTGTGGCACAACCAGGACTCTTTATGGAGCTGACCGCCTGCATGACCAAATCTGAGCCACCGGGGCAGAAGGGCGAGGGTAACGGAAGAAGTCAAGGTTAAGCACCCAGATCGTGAGAAACAAGATTCTGTGGTCTGATGACATTAAACCATGTGGCTTCAGGTCTGGTAGAAAGCAGACATGACACTTTGCTATCCTCGCGTCTGAAGTAACTTCGAAACTTGTGAAGACGTCCCCATAAAAAGTGGAGTGCCAGATATCTCAGCTGTCGGTGGTGTCAGAGCCGCTTGCTTGCAAACAAAGTATAAAGTTGACATCTGATATATTTTTCTCCCTCATCTCTCTCCGCAGTGTCAGGTGACTGGTTTGATGGTGGATAGAGAAGGGGAATTCACAAGAATCGCATCTAGGCTGAACTTCCTCCTCGGTGGGAAACGTCTATTTGCAGTGTTACCACCGGGGCTCATATCTAAAACAGAAGTGTGTTCTGGTGTCTTACAGGTGTGAGTGTTCTCACGTTGTGATAAATCCGTCAGGACTGTTCACACTTGAGTTTACTGTGGGATAAAATATTTTTGCTTCTTCTTATTTGTCACAAAGAACACCACACCTCTACCAAAGAAAAATGCTGTCAACCAATAATGATGTCTTTCAAACACTCTGCTCTAAAAATATATCCAAACATTTCAGTATGTCATTCTTAGAAATGTCCTATTACCCTTTTTAGATATGAACTGATGACAAAGTGCCGCCTGAACCCAAACATGGGAAACTCAGGTGATGATGGTTGAAGAGACAGTTTAACCTTTCACACATGCATAATGCAGCAGGAGGTTCTCTGCACAGGCGCGTTCACAACAGCATCCAATCCTCCACATTATTCAGGCGAGAGGTGGTGAAGCCAAGTGCAGAGGCAGGAAGTGATGTATTAACTCCGTCATGTGATCATGTTTACACCACCCGGACACCGACGTTGGCTCTTATCACCACAAACCCTCTTGACATCGTCTATGACGCCTGTCATTTACGTGTGTGTCACCGCTTTTTCACACAGGAAAATTTGTTTTCTTTTTGCTCTTTCATCTTTTGGGTCTGTTGCGTCTTAAAAGGGTCATCAACCCCCCCACTCGCTCGTGGTGAATCCAGCGGGGGATCCCCTGGTACTTTCACACTTTGACTTCTCCTGGATTTCTACGGACATTATACCAGGAGGGTCAGGCGGAGAAAGTCTGCAGAAACTGCAGAGTATCTCTGGAGAAAAGTCAGAGGAACTGCGGAGTTCAGTGCATGTCTGAAAGCAGCTGTAGTTTGTTTGTACATATTCCCAATTGGGATTTTGCACACTGCAACCGTGTCCTCACACAACCCCTGTGCCTTATTTCCATCTCCTGCACTTAGTCTCAGCCCAGATGGTTGCCTCCTTTGCCCGTTCCACAGAAGCAGGGCTGATAATAGACTGTGACACATGAGCAGACCTCATCTCAAAGCAGTCACCTGCTGCAGAGTAGAAACTAACCAGCGCTGTCAGTGTGTTTACCAGATCTAGACTAGGAGGGGGCCGCTATCAGCTTTGTAATCCCTCACAGTGTGTCTCTGCTACAGTGTTTGTTTTTTGGGCCTGACCTGAGGGCCGGGCAGCCGTCTGATCAGCATGGAAACAACCATTAACTACCTCATTACTGTGATGGCAAGAAGAGCCTCTGTTGGCTTCCTGTGTTTCAGAGCCGACGGTGAGAATCTCCTCTCTATTAACGATCAATTTATTATCAGGCACTAAAGTTGCTTTATGACTAAACACTCAATGCAGCACAGGCCAAGATTTTTAAAGCCATTTAATCGAGCCGAACCTTCAATGGGCTGTAACGTGGCGTGTTTTCACAAATTCACCCCGTGTTGTGAGTGGCAGAAAGCCCAGCATCTCGACACACATCACACACACATGGCACCCAACCCCGGGGAAAATGACTCGATGGTTCACATCAGTCGTTTTGCAAAAGTGACGTCCTTTGACTGACGGTGTTCGGTACATAACTCATTCATAAACAGTTTAAGTTTTCAGTCAGTTGGTCAGAAAAGGACGTCTGTGTCGGCGCTGGAGCTGAAGTCGTTATTAAGCTGGAATCCAACTTTCTGTGAGCCTGAGCTTTGGTCCTCAGTAGAGCCTATAGAGCTGTGTTAGTTGATTTAATCTGTTAATAAAACACAGAAAGCTGATAAGACCTTTATTGCTTTATAATCGATGAAGCAACAAGAATCATTTCATGTAAAAATGCCCCAAAATGTCTGCCTCTAGCTTCTTAAAGGTGAGGATTTGTTCGATCTGTTTAAAAGTAGAAATTGGAAGATGTTTCCCGGAACTGTAAAGGGTATTTTTCCCAAATTTCTGCCAATTTATGGCAGATATTTATGATTTAATGAACTCCAGCACTGGACGAATGTAAACCAGTGTGGTTGCCCTGTACCTGCTGACATTGAGAACCTGACAATATTTTCAGTGTCTCAGCTTTTGGGATTTTTGTTTTCATATGTGAACATAAAAAGTTCACATCTTCATGTGCTGCAGGACATTTCTAATGCATCACTTCTAACTCTACAGGGATTAATATACATATATTTCTCCTCACTGGTTTACACGCCTCAGTTTCCAGTTGGAGCTGAGATAAACTCTGCCCTGCTTTGATGGAGCTGGACCGTGGCCTGGGGTTTCAGCGGCAGGCTTCAGGCCATTCTACCGTGATGTGCTGCCGTGCTGAGGGATTGGCTGGATGACAAGGAGGCTAGTTGGTTTGTTTACTCCCCAGAAAAGGGCATTTTAGTCACTTTCCACCCTCCTGACTCCTCAGTTTGTGTCGCCCCCCTCCTACACACACACACACACACACACACACACACACACACACACACACACACACACACACACAAACATCCTCTCTCTCTCTCTCTCTCTCTCTCCCCCTATGGGAAGCTGATGTGCAGAGACGTTCGCGTGCTTGGCTGCTGCCTGAGTTGGACCGTTGAGCCTCAGCCCTCTCAGAGAGATGTTTAACAACAGAGGCTCTAGCCGGGTGGTAGCTGCATATTAGGAGCTGTGTATGTAGGAGGGTCGGCTTTACGCTGAGTAAAGCCGGTTTTTCAGACGTGACCTACGGGTAAAATACGGAGAATTGGCTACAGAGTTTACCCACAGTTTGCCTTTTACACATGTAATGTACAACGCAGCAGGAGGTTCTCTGCACAAACGCGTTCACATCAGCATGAAACCCTCCGCATTTTTCAGGTGAGAGGTGGAGCAACCGGGTTCAACAGACAGAGGCAGGGAGTGATGTATTAACTGCGGAGATCACGTGATTTTCTTGACAACACATAGACACCGGTGTCGGCTCTTATCACCACAAACTCTCTTGGCATCTTCGTCAGTGTTGCATCTGTTGCGCATTAGAAGCGTCATCAACCCCCCCCACTATCTCGCAGTAAATCCAGCGTGGGTTCCCCTGCAGTGTTCCCCCCTCGACTTCTCCTGGATTTCTACGGACTTTATACTGGGAGGCTAGGCAGAGAAAGTCCACACATGCACCTCCAGAGAAAATACGGAATGTCTGAAAGTAGCTTAACATTGCACAAGCATGCAATTTTTGTGTACTGGCCTCATGTCTTTGGGTTAGGGACCATGGAAAGCAGAGCTGAGACTAAACAAACATGTCCTTAGCTCCCCTCTTTGACCTCTGCCCCTGTGTCGTCATTGTGGAGCAACAGTAGCAGATTCCTCTGCTCCCTCAGAAGCAAAAGAGAGCAGAAAGTGAGCGACAGGGCCACAGCCACACTGTGAAAGCTCAGCTGTCATAGTTCAGAGGTATCAATGAGTTTGGGTTTCACATGAAGGGGACACCTTCAGCGAGTAGTTGGTCTGGTAACAGCCAGGACCAGCAGCCCTGTCAGGGCACGAAGAAGTCGACACAGAAAGATCATACAGCAATACTCCTCTTTTGAAATTGCTGGCATCTAAAGAAAAGCTTTGAAAGCTTTTCTCGGGCTTGAAGTCACAATACTGTATCATGGAGGGTTTCAAGGACATCAGTGTGCATCATTCAGGGAGATATAAAGGCTCTATTGAGAACCTTTTTGGGAGGCAAATAGCCTGGGTACAAGAACATACACAGACAAACTCCTGAGTAAATACTGCTGTTCTCTCGGGTTTGTCTCCCGAGACGCCGCTCTACTTCCCTGTCTCATTCTCCGAGGCAGGGACAGGGAGAGGCCCAGAAATGAACGTGATACCAGAGTGACTCAGCATTTTGCCTTTCACTGAATATGCATAAGTGGATAATTGGAAAACCTAAATGCACGCGTGGCTGTATTAAGCACTTTTCCTCAGCACTGGAGATGAGAGCTTATGCTAGGTGTGGTGGGTTTTTTTGTGCCTTTTTAACCAGCATGTTTAAGTGAGGATGAGGCTTCAAACGCCACCGGACAGTGCATGCTGTCTGAGTGTGGTGCAACCTAATGCTGTGGTGGATCAAGAGGCTGCAAATGCAACCAAACTTAATACCTGGAGCTGGCTGTGCTTATGAAGCTTCCTCGCCCACTCAAATGGGTCTTGACCCATTCAAAAAGCTTGAAGAGCCTGCGCTGTGTGTCAACAGCACAGATTGCTGACATTTAACCCACAGCCTTTGAATACACATGATGTTGAAATCACTGAGATGCAGTTGATCTCCTTTTATACTATGTGACCATATAATATTATCTGCCGAGGAGGTTATGATTCAGCCTCAGTTGGTTTGATCGTTGTTCGGTTTGTCAGCAGGATTATGCAAAAACTACTTAACTGATTTCCATAAAACTCGGTGGAAGGATGGGATGTGTTAGTTTGGTACAGATTCAGAAAAGTCTTTCCAATTTCTGTAGAGGACTTTTTTTTTTGACATTTTCCCCAATTGAACAAGAAACAATGCATGAATCTTAATAAAACAAATCAGGCATATTTAGGTGACTGATATCTATTACTTTGTACAATTCAGTGTCTTTATAGAATTCAATGGGGTTGTTGGGCTTCGTGGAGCTATTTGCT
The DNA here is from genome assembly GCF_009819705.1 of Hippoglossus hippoglossus. Lineage (NCBI taxonomy): Eukaryota > Metazoa > Chordata > Actinopteri > Pleuronectiformes > Pleuronectidae > Hippoglossus > Hippoglossus hippoglossus. The sequence continues at coordinate 7,451,060 of NC_047156.1, read as the reverse complement.
CTACTTAGGGCCATTCTAGTTGAAAATATATTGATCTTCACATTTATTTTGTTGCTCTCCCTTTCACAAGATGTTCTGCTCATCCGGGCCACACTGTCGTGTTACTGCTGGCATGGCCCAGGTTGTCAGTGTGTGTGTGTTTCCTCTCTCACATGGCAGGAGAGCGGCACCATGCTGTGACTGTGTTTACTGTTTCGTAACGCTCCGGGCAGCCCTGCCCACTGCAAACAACTGTCACTGCCATCGGATGGAGAGAGCAGGATGAGGGGGGGAGGGGGGTTAGAGAAAAGACTGACAGAGAGCAGGAACAGTCATGACTAATCAGCTGCTCTTTCTCTCTGTCTCTTTCTCTATCCCGCTCTCAAATTCTCGTCTCTTGTTATGGGTCAAAACAGAATATTTGATCCCAAAACATGTTATTTAATTTCAACCCAACGTTGCCACACTGATCCTGGACTCCACTGTGTTCTCCAGTGGCAGGACTGGCTGCCACAGGCCCGGGAGCAGGTACTTTTCTGTCAGAGAGTATCACAGTCATGCAGCGCTGTGGGCTAGAGCTGTCTTAAGATCAGCTAAAATAAGTTGGAACCCCCTGCAGAGGGATTTAGGGTTGTTGTTGCCATCCACCCACACAGGATGCCCTGCAGAACAGTTGGCTGCATTCTTTTTTTTTTTCAGATTCAGTTTAAGCTGCAAATTACATGTAATGGTACCACTCGGCTTTAAAAACAAAAGAATGTTTAATCTGTTGGTTTACATGGTTGCTTTCATTAGATTTCTATGTTCCTCATGTATTTTATTATTATTTTATGATTTTTATGACATTTTATTTCATCATGAAAGGGGCACATTCTTAATGTTTCAGTGTAAATGTGGCTTTAATATCCAATAATGTGACATTTTGATAACCACACAAATAATTCTCACGAGTAAACAAACCTAATAACTATTGATAGGAGTACAGCTGTTCAATATCCAAACCTGAACTAATGTCAATTTAATACAATGTTTATCTGGCTTCTGATGGGCTATGCATCTATTTCTTCTGACATCCCCCAAAACAGGTTTTTAAATATGTGAAACACTTTTATTTTAATAGCTTGTTTTTCCTGAATCTATATATTTAAGAAATTAAAAAGAATTCCTCCTGACTTCAGCAGAGGCTCTCTTTATTCTCTGTCTTTATTTCAGGCAAGGCTGGTCACCCCCATGACCATAGCCGGCCTATGGCAGCATTTGTTGCACAAACAACACATTACATCTGATTTTCTCCACTGAAATTTGTTTAAACGTTTTTTAATTATCCCAACTAACTTCAGACAATAAGTGACTAACCCCAAATCGTCTCTGACTTTGGCAAAAGGTGGAACAGTTCACTTGTACAGAAGAAAAATAAATGGGAAGATGAGGAACTGGAGCAGTGTAAATTGAAAACACCAGAGAAGAAGAAAGAGGGGGACAGAGGAGGAGCAACGGGAGAATGTAGAAAGTGCGGGTGAGGATAAAGGGACGGAGGGAAATGATGGTGGCACAGAGGCGACGGATGAGATATGGAGATAAATGGGAAGCAGCAGCGTGGGTCAGAGAGCTAGATTAGAAACGGCAGAGGTCTGCAACGGAGGACAGAGAGGGAGGTTTAACAGCAGGGGCCTGGGCCGCTGGTGGCAGAGAGGGAGATTGAGTTTGGAGCTGTGTGCTGGTCAGAAAAGAAAAATTCAACTGAAGGATAGAGAAATAAAAACACTTGGAATTCCCTTCTTGAGATCCTGCGTCCATTGTTTTGATTCCCAAAGCCTTTAAACCAAGATTTGACTGTATGCCCAGCACATCATTAGCTCCTCATTTAACCACTGAGATAAGAGGCCTTAATTTGTTTTGGAGGAGGACACCTTCAATTCTTGGTGATTTTATTTATATGTGGCTGGCACTGCTGGGCAAGGCTTCCAGTGAGCTGGTAAATCTGTGCAGAGCCAGTGGGCTGCTGGCATCGCTATAAGCTAGCTAGGTTTGTCCTTGGTGGCTGAGGCTGGGCCACTTGGCCGGTCTGAACTGTAATTGGATTAGAGATCTCTGCATCAGGCAATTGAAGCCAAGTATACGCACACACACTTTCGAGAACCAAGTTCACCACGGCGCGTAAGGCTCTCTTCCTCCTGCCGCCTCAATTCCTGTACTTTCTCCACTCCTCAGCATTCTGCTATTTTCTATATCCCCCATTTAATCAGGGACCGGCCTCCTTTCCCTCTCAGCTTGGTTGTGTATGTGTAGGTGTGTGAACACATGTGCATGTTTCTGGATCAGCCCTGTACCATGGTACCCTCTTTAAATGGGATTACAGGAGTTGCAGCGGAGGCCGTGCTGACAACACCCTGGAGAAAGAGAGCAGGAAAAACGTGCAGTTAATGATGTGAGCCCTCATACTCAACATGATGAATGTGAATTTGATGTGCTCGGAGTGAGAGAGCTGCTCTTGACCTCCTTTTCAATTGTGAGCTTCCTGTTTAGCAGCTTCAGACAAGAAGAAGATGGTGATGTAATGGGTGATGTGCTTGCATATTGGTGTGCAAAGACTTAACTGGTGAAAAGCTTCCTTCACTTTACCAAGAACTGGAATAAAGCTTGTGATGAGTTCTGCTAATTTGTTTCAACTCCAATGTGAACTGGATACAGCGTGTGGCTTTTTCTTGTTTGTCTCTTTCACTCGTGTGTGATTCAACTGATACTCTCTTTGTAAGTGAAAGAGCAGGGGGAAGCTCAATTCCCATGTCGTTGACATTGCCAGTAAACAGGAAATGAAATAAAAACAAAAGCTACAGTGACAAATGGCCTTAATTTCTCTGCCAAGGAAGACATTATTTACTAAAGGATGTCAGGTGTTACTGATCTCTGAAACACTCGAGCAGGAGGTGGTGAAGTGTGTGCGACAGGTTTAAGCAAGAGACTGATGTTGCTTAAGATGAGGCATGAAGGAAGTGAGGGGACCAAAGTTCAGCAGCGAGCAGGAAGAGAAACAAGAGAACCAGCATTTTCCTCTCACTGGTTCAGCCTTGAGTTGTCTTGGATGTGTTTTAGTACATGCACATGTGCATTAACACTCATGGAGTGCATGTGGCTGCGGTTGGTGGGACAAGTTAAAAAGCAGGGAGGCAGTCAGTAAAGATTAGAGGGAGACAGTGATGGAGGTCGCTTAATAGCTGACAGGCCGGCGGCGGTGGTGGCCATATGTTTCATATGTGTCCTCTGACAGTCACATCATGGCTCTGATCTGCCCATATGGCCTGTACCTCAGCTTCGTGACAGTGAAGGTACAGAGCCGACAGCATGGGGACATGGAGGGAGCGGAGGGGAGGTACAGCTTTGACATGGACTAACGGTGTAACTGATGCAAGGAGGTTTCAAGACGACTCTACCTCTCAGCAAGGGAAATAACTGCAAGTGTTTCAGACTTTAGACATGAAATTACACAATTTTCTGTGTTTTATGTTTTTATGTTTACTGGATTGATATCTGCGGTTTTGTGCCATTTGGTGCGTCTTGATTGAATTGAATAGGGACTGTTGAGCTTGGTGGAGGTGTTAGAAGGTGTTCAAATTGCAGCAGCGTTTTCTTGTCTCTCATGTCTACATCTGCAGATCAAACACCGGCTCCCTCGAGGATGATCAAGTCTGCTAAACATGAGCCTGTGAGTTTTAGAGTGCTACAGTCCAGCTCAACAAGGTGCTTCACTTCTAAAAAAAAAAAGGGTTGTGGAGGAGGAGGGACATGTTTTTTTGAATTTGGAATGAAAGCAAAAGGAGAGAACAGAGAGGGAGCTGGTGCTCTGGGTTGTCTGGTTTACGCTGCCGGGTAAGGGTCACTGTTTGGGAGCTGCAGACTGGGCCTCCCAGGATTTGGGCAAAAGAGCTCGAGGCTGGACACAAGACACCCAACTGAGTATTTGACCCCTGTAAGGCCTCTGATATCCCCTCGAGGAAGTGTGTGTGTGTGTGTGTGTGTGTGTGTGTGTGTGTGTGTGAACACTGATAAGTCCAACTGACTGAGGGTTTACAGAGGGGCACGTAGGGGAGCATGCTCTGGCTGTGTGCTGTCCTCTATACACACACACACACACACACACACACACACACACACACACACACACACACACTGCACCACAGTCAAGGTCACGCACACACAGCTGTCTGGCATGATGTCACAACACTGGCCTTTTCCTCTCTGTTGTGTGCTTCCAGCGGTAGACCTGCTAAACGTGACCTTTTCTAAAAGCCTTTTTAATCACTGGTGGTCCTGGGGCCGGACGGCTCATGGTAAATGTGAACACTGAGCCAATAGCTTGGTGTTATTAGGGGCCAGGTTGCGAGCTAGCTGTGCTAAAGACTGGCTGTTAACACGCATGTATTTTGAGGAGTCCGGGCGTGGGAGCGAGGCCAGCAGCTCACTAGTAGAAGTCATGAGTTGGCATGAATGTTTTTGTCTGTTTATTTTAATATTTACTAATGATAATACTTGGGATTTCATTGTTTGAACTGGGAAAGTTGTTTCCAAGTTAAGGTAATATTTACTTAGGGAAAGTTCTTTATTTAACAAAGATGTATGGTCCATAAAGTATGATGTATTTTTATATTATTACTGGGACGTAGCTACAGTATTCTTGCAGATATCGAAACTTCCTACTCAGCCATAATTATCTCTAATCGGTTTCTGTAATTACAAAATATGTTTCTAAGGAGACCAAGGAAATGGTTCTAAGTCTGTTCTGCCTTTCCACTGTCATCCTTAAATTGAATCTGCCTGGCTTTGTTTTTTGGTTGATGTCTAGCTCATCCTCCCATCACAGGTTTTCTACAGGATCTAATATCAGCCTCGCTGTGGAAACCGGAGTGGACCAAGTCATATATCAGCGGGAGTGTGCGGAGACTGCTACAGATTAGATGGGAGAGGAGTGTGTTGCTGATTTATTACCGGCCGTTAGCTGGTTAAATGAGGCTAAGTGAGCTGGTCAGCTCAGGGAGGTGAGATGGAAGAGATTAGCCTACATAAAGAGTGATGGAGCGAGAATATCTGTGAAGCAAAAGGAGACTCCTGACCTCCTGTCTTTTCCTTCCTCTTTCTTTTTTTATCTCACTCTCATCCCTCCCCTCCCCTGCGCTTCTGCTTCTCGCCTTTCGTTTATCTTTGTATCTTCCCCACAAGTATCTCGTGTTTCTTCTGGTTATTTTTTACGGAGCTTCTACGATCAGTTGCTTGATGAATCGTTTACTGTAGCTTCTTAAATGTGAGGACTTGCTGCTCTTTTTTGCAACAAACTGAATATCATTGAATTTTGCCTCAAATACAACAAGCTGTTTGAATGCATGACCTTGAGCTGTGGGACATTTTAAACATTTATTAAATCCGTAAAAAAACATTTTATTCATTTGACAAAATGATTAAGTGTCTAATTGCCTAAAGAGATCTTTCCTTTACCATCACAATGCGACAAACAACCCTTATTTCAAACCTGAAAATCCGTCTTTCTGTTTGATTGAACCTTTTCATTTTGTTAATTTCATTGCCACTGCCTTGATTATCATTATGGTATCTACTTCACACGTAACCATTTGACAGGAGAGACGAATAGTAAAGGTCAATCTATGGCCCCGGACGAGGCTATATGCGTCCAAGCTGTGGTGTGCTGAATATCTGCTCTGTCAGACATTTCTGTGGGTGATGTGTCAGTTTGCACGTTTGTTTCATGTGTATGTGAGAATCACTCATCTCCACATCCGTTTCCTCTCAAAGAGGAGCAGTGGGCCGGGGGTTTGTTCCGCTCTGCTAGCTCAGGGATAAAGAGAGGGAGGTAACGAAAGATAGTGCACACACAGATGGACCATTTCTATTTCATGAAAAAAAGTGTTACACCTGGTTGTTTTCGTAATTTTTAAGTGAGGTTTGGTGTATCTGAGTGAAGTTGTTTTGTGCTTCTCTAGGGTACTTTTTTCACATTTTTCTCCACCTGTGTCTGTCTTTTCTTTTCAGTTTCTCTTTTCCCTGATTTCATGTCGTACTTGACATTATCTGTTATCTCTGAGTATGTGTGCTTGTTCAGCCTGGGTGTGCATCCGCATGTTTGCTTACGGCTGCGTGCTTGGCTCAATTTGTGTGTTTCCATGCATATTGCTCCTTTACACCTCCTTCCCTGCCGCACCCTGCGCCTCATTGTTCAACTCCTCCGACAGGCCAGGGAGTCTGGAGCAGAAGCTCACAGGAAGTCTTTGCCACTGTAGCGCTGAAGGGAGAGCAAACAGTGAGATGCACAAACACAGGAAGTTGCCGCTTTCCTCTCATTGGCTGCGGCTGGGCTTCATGTCACCGTGCTCGTTTTTATCAAAAAGCAGCAGCATAAGCTTCGTCTCTAACCGCAAATGTCTCTCTTCGTCTTTCGGTCTACGTGTCCCCTCCACTGTCAGCGATAACCGCTCTCTGCAGCTGCACTGCATGTCTCTGAATGCTCATAATTAGCCTTTGTCATATTTATTAACTTGACAGTGTAGTGAAGTGGACTCTGGGAAGAAGATGTGATGTCGTGCCATGTGCTCTCATAGGTTGGGTGGTTATTAACAGGAATAACAAAAATTCAATATGATTAAGGTGGAATTCTCCTTTAATACTTTTATTGAAACGTCTCAGTGGGTCAGTATGCGTCTATATCCTAGAAACGTTATTAAGACACAAATTATTCATCGTGCCTCCTCGCTGTCTTGCTCGGAGCAGCTTACCTCGCTATATTACTTCCTTTCGTCGTATATTACAGTGAAACCTCCACCGAAGCTACTATATTAGAGATATCTATCTGGATAGCATCTCTCATATGGATTTTCTTCCCCGTCTTTATTCAAGAGCGTGGGGTTTCATTCTGAGAGCATTACTGCTTCATTTCACGTTCAGATTTTGTAATCCTCTCCCTAAAAACCCTGCCCTCGCTCTCAAATAGCACCGGCATGCAGATTTGCTCTGCTCCTGCTCTAACTGTGCGTCTGCTTCAGTTTGAGTCTTCTTCTTGGTTGGGGGAATTTTGAGAGGATAATTTCACCAAAATTAAATTACTAGCATAAAAACTGTGAGCACTTGTTTTAGGAGTGCACAGAAGCAACCTGAGTGCGAGGGGAAGGACTCGAACTGAAACACGGGACAGTTGTGCAGCGACTGTATCTGAGTTCTGACAGTTTGAGCTGGAGCAGAGCACATCTGTGTTTAAAGCAGGGTCTATTTGAGACCTAAAATGGCACTAGTAGAGTGCATACCTCCACAAACGCACTTTAACGCAACCACTTAAAGATAAAATATGTCACAATTCTTCATTAAAATGTCTGAAAACCGCTATGTTATATCCTTTTGTTGACTTGTGATCTTACATTATCCAAAATGCTTCCAACAATGTTCAAACCCAGGGAAATCCTCCATTTTATTCAAGGTAACGTGACATTTCATTTCAATCCGTGAACCTGATTTGCGCCTGAGTCGAGTCAGGTAGATTTTCATCGTCAATGGTGATGAAGACTATGATCAAACTAGGTCTTGAAACAAAATCCTGCATCTGTCCCGATGTCCAGATCTGCACTACAATTTAACGGTTTCTTTCCTCCATCAAGTTTCGTGAAAATCTGTATAATCCTGCGACAAATAAATACAGTAAACAAACGGACAGGGGCAGAGGTAATAAAGTCAGTAAAGAAACTCCATATTAGCTGGAGGATGAGCATCTGTGGTCAAAGTGGTTGGAGGTCACTCGTCTCTTAAAAGACTGCGTAGAGATAATACACAAGTTTACACATACACACACACCACTGCTCATACCAGCTGTTACATAACCACTGGCGGCTGTGGAGTACAAACTGAAGCAGTGAGTGTACTAACTCCTGTTTGTGTGTGTGTGTGTGTGTTTGTGTTTGTAAGGAGCTGTTTACTGTGTGCAGATAGATTAGATACCTGGGCAAGGCCTTTTCTATCCTCAGCTCAGAGCTGCATTTACTCACGACACTACTTCCTGTTGCATGTTCACACAAAACCCAGAATCTGGAGATTTAAAGATTTGAATACATTATGACGAATTTCACTGCAAATGTTTTGAAGGTGGTATCTTTCTTTGGATTTGGATCACGTTAACACTGCTGTGCAAACAAAAGAGAAATAATTCATCAAGCAGATGTCTTGTTTGTTTATTCTCATAGACCGTATATCATTCTACATCTAGCATTCAGAGTGGGGCTGTGGTCACAGTGATTTAGAAACTGCTGTTGTAGTTTTGACACCACAGTTTGTTGTGATTCATGACTTTGTCTTTGGCTTAGCTCCATAAAGAAAAGCTTGTATAATACCACTGTGGAATTTTGCTATAATAAGCACTAAAAAACACTTTCTCACTTCTATGCAGCCTCAAGGACAGAAGATTTAACTATGACATTAAAGTCCTTAAACTCAAAATCCTTATTTGTTTTGAATTATAGTGTAATGACATTGAAAGAGGGAATCATTCTCCCATCTTTCCCGTCTCTATAGGGTTTAGCCTGATCCATCTTTCACTCTTTCTTTCCTTGTCTCTGCAGCTGCTTACGTTATCACCTCAATAAAAGAGAATCCACAACACAGTAACTCTGTCTTCATTGTGTAAAACCCACACAAATCACTGGGTTAAAACTCAAAACTCCACCAGCATTACCAGCTTGATTTCAGGGAACAATTCATTGGTCTCTGAAGGCAGAATGTGGCTGTTGTTTCTCTTCAAACCACAAGGTGGCAGCACGTGTCCAGTCCAATTGATTGTTTAGTGTGTAGGAAGTTGCTCCTGTGTGAAAAAGAAGCACCTGTCAGCAGTTAGGTGACTTGTGTTTGCTCACACATATTAATTTAAGCAAGTCATATTAGTTGTGTGTGTGTGTGTGTGTGTGTGTGTGTGTGTGTGTGTGTGTGTGTGTGTGTGTGTGTGTGTGTGTGTGTGTGTGTGTGTGTGTGTGTGTGTGTGTGTGTGTGTGTGTGTGTGTGTGTGTGTGTATTGTGAGGGTTGAGACAGAGGAAGCAATTCAAAAGGACACAAGATGTTGACGACACTGGTGACATAAGGACAAAAGCAGACAGACTATGAGAGTAGAAAGAGGAGAAGAGAAAGAGGGAGAGATCTGTCCATTGAGCATGAAATCATATCTTGTTGCATAATCGTGGCTCGCAGGTCTTCCCAGTGTGTGTCGGGTTCTGTTGGCTCTTTCCAGCCCACTATCACATGACGTTATCTAGCGGAGCTGCAGCATTGAACCAGCGCTGATGGTCCGCCACCAGCCAGAGGCAGACGCAGAGATCAATAGTTCTGTTCTTCTCTGAGCTGAGGCCCGTTCTTTGTATGCAGCAAATATTTCCAAGAGGAAGTTTTCTTTTTAAAAACCCAGGTCGTAATATTTAGATGTCCAAATGGTGATTTATTTGTGGTTGCACACTGCAGTCTTTCAGTGTTAGGGAAACACTGGTGGTTTATGTCTTCATCCCCACGGTTTCATTTTAGTTAAAGGATTTTGTCAATGTGGGAAACCTGTCGTCAGCATTTATGTTTCTCCACCGAAGGAAAAAGCTGAGGAGCGATAAAATATTTTTTGCATGGGTGGATCCAGGTCAGGTGCGGTTTACATGTGATTGGCCCCTAGAGTTCCCCGGTCCTGTCACATGACCAATGAGTAATTATCACCAACTCTGGCACTTATATTTAATTAGTATTCTATACATTAAATATGTATTTTGTCTTATGTAAGTTTAAAATGTAAAACATATCAATATTTCTTTTTTTTATATATATATATATTACATGTGCAAGGAACATATTTTAATACATTTTCAACTCAAATGGCACTTAAGAGAGCGCAAACCTCCACCAAGGCCCCGCAGTCCCCTTATGAAACCTTATTTAAATTCACACGATCTGGATTTTTAAGTTGATCAGCACCAAATTGCAAACACTCATAACTACCAGTCATCTAAATGTGCCAGATTTAGTTTTTGCCACATACCAGCAATACCAGACGTCACTGAGGAATCAGCTGCTGCCCTCCCCTCCTTCTTCCTTTTGTCTGTTTCTTCTTATTTTTTAATCATCTGTCCTCACCTCCTCCCTCCTATCACTGGTGTAGAGCCCCTTTTATTCACATTCCAGTAATGCCTGACTGCATACCAGTCATCAGTGCCTGGCTCCACCTCTGGCTGCAGGTCCTCTGCCCTGGCTGCAGGTCCTCTGCCCTGCCTGCCACCGCTCTCTCATCACTGCTCCTCAGCCCCAGCACAGCTCATTTATTAGCACAGCAGCCTCGGAGAAAGGATGAGCAAGTGAAGGTGCTTGTCTCTGTGTGCGACAGTAGGTGGCATCATAGTACCACAATCAGCAGCAGCTCCCACATATCAGCGCTTCAGTCATTAAAATGAAGCAACTCTCAGTCTAACTAGTGAATGGTTTTCTCTGTTCAGATCATTAGATGTGATTATTTTCTTTTGCAAGGAGGCAAAGAAAACCAAATTCTGGACAAATGTTATTTTTACACATGAAAGTCTGAATAGTGTTTAAAGGCTTCTCCTCACTGCCAGGGAATCAAACATTCCTTTATTTATTTAGCTGACCTTGGTTTGAAAATACTCTAGTTCAGCTATGTGTTATTTTTTTATTCATCCATCGACCCATCCATCTATTATCTATACTGCTTATCATTTGAGGGTTGCTTGGTGATTGAAGTCAATTCCAGCAGACATTGGGCAAGAGACGTGCTCCCCCCCCCCCCCCCCCCCCCCGGACAGGTCGGCAGCATGTAAACTTAGAAAAATGTATATCTGTAGAAAAAAGATAATGATTACTTTCATCATCAGATATTATTCTTTTTTTTTTTTATACTTTTTTGCTCTATGCTGAATTGAGTAAATTTATGCTTGAAGTTAACTTAATTTAATTATCAGTTTTCAGAATAGTTCCCTGCCCGAAAAAATGTGTTCCGCGACTTCTCACAGCTGCATAATAATTAATAGAAATTTGAAAAATGTGGTTTTTCATTGTTGAGTCCGAGCTTCACGTTCTCTAAATGCCTGAGCTTTGATCGTCGCACAGTTAAGGCTGCGTCTCATTTCCTCCCATCGGGTAGAATTTGAACTGAAACCGAAGCCCTCCAAAATTAGAAAGCTAACAGATTGAGTGCAGAAGTCCAGAAGTATTCAGACATAACATTTGGCTTTTGCGGGGCATTCAGGTTAAATTTGATAAATTCCAACATCACTGTCATTTTTACTCCAATTATCTATCACATGATAGCAAGCCAATAAAACATTTTCAGTAATTATCATATAATTTCCACCAATAACAATCAAACAAAAATCTGATATCTTGATAAAATGTTTGTCCCCCATCGTCCAGCCCAAACTGAAAGGCCCTCAGCTTGGTGCTAACAGTCAGACATAGAGACGGGTAGCAGGAGCCTATAGGACAGACTGTAAAGTGTGAGTTACAGTAGTGTCCTCTCACTATACACCAGACTGTATGTGGCAGACTGACCGGCTCCTCGCGTCGCCCTGCCTGTATATATAGGCCCTTTCATACTGCACTCTTTGGCTGGGCCCCAGCTCACATATACTCCTCACTGTGCTCAGTGTGTTTGTGTGTGCTGAAAAGTATTCAGGGTGAAAACCTTGTTTGTGCTTGGATCTTTGCAGCAAAAACCTCGTGAATTAAATTGCATAATACACGTGAGCAGTTTCATGAGATTAATTTTTTTGTTGTTGTTGGCAGGTGTGTGTGTGTGTGTGTGTGTGTGTGTGTGTGTGTGTGTGAGTGTGAGTGAGTGAGTGAGTGAGTGAGTGACTTGGCACATGTAGTGACACAGTCTTTCTAGTTGGCGTCTCCTCTCATACATGCACTCAAGTTGCTGGAGCCACAGTGGTGTGTGTGCAATGTGTTCCTGGAAAGCCTGTGTAGGAGTGCAGGGTCCAGGGCGATTCCACAGCGGCAGCCAGCAGCGACTGTGTTCTAGAAGCGTCCCACGTCACTGGGAACGAAGGAGAGAAAAGAGAAGTTTATTGTTCTTACATTTATTTTTATTTTGTCCTTTTTAATATCAACAACACCTTCTGAGAAAATCTGCAGCTTTCTTCTGAAGGCATCACACACTGACACCATTAGTATGCACTGACACACGCTTTGAGTTCACGTTGTTCTTACACAACATGCACCAGGAAGAGGAATGTCGAAAGGGTAATAAGGGGGCGTCCATGATGCGAGGGAAATGTGTGTGTGAGTGGAAAAAAAGAGGCTTCAATAGAAATAAGGATTGCGAAAGAAGCACAAATTAGCTTAATGAAGGGGCTGCAAAGGGAGCAATAAAATCAGGGGCGGTGAAGGTGTAGGCGATGAATGAGTGCAGGAAGGAGGAATGGATTCAGTCTGAAAAGGAGGAGGGTGAGAGTGGGGGGGGGTTGTTTTTTAAGTTCGTCAATAAAGCTCGGACTAATTGTGCCTCTGTGGTCCGCAGTGGTCTCCTTTCCTTTCCCCCATCCTCTCCATCTCGTTTTTTTTACTCCAAGCCTCCTATATCCTTGTCTTCTCATCTTCTTTTAACCCTCCTCCTCCCATTTTCTTCCTCCTCATATCTGTGGCTGTTGTAACGCTGCAGTGACGGCCTGAGCTTCAGCAGCAGCAGCGGTGGCAGTGGCTGTGCAATTGATCAGCAGTTCTGTTGCCAGGCTGCTCTCGTTGTAATAAACGAGCTCAGAGCCGTCGAGACCGACCCAGAGTGCCTTTCGCGGGAGCAGGGGAATCGTGCACATGCTCACGCTCACACATCCACTGCACCACACTTCCGCGATGTGATGCTGACTAATCCTGAGTGCTCTTAAACGATATGACTTTCCTGGATTCATCATTTTGTGCCTATCCTTGCTTTAGTCCCTCAACACCTGAGTTAATGAGGCATTTCATTTTGCTATTAAAGATGTTTGGGGGGGCATGATGCTTGGGCTTCTCTGAACTGGATGTTTGCTCTAAGATGAGCTGGACTTGATGAGCTGACCCTATTCTGAAGACACTATTTGGATTATAAGGTTTACCTGAGTTGCTAATAGAATATATCATTCATATTCCTGTTTACATGTGACAGAGCAGAGTCTGATTATGACTCAACATTACATCCTTTTACTTGTCAAGCAGTTAGTAACTGAAGTATGTCAATGTTGCAAATTGTTGTGTAGGATGTAATTGTGATTAAGTCATAGCTTCTACATGATGCAACTAAGGTCAGAATACATCACGACTTAATTCGATTTTTGCGTATTCAGAGTACGTTATTTGTCTCTATTTGTCTCTAATATGAGAATATTGGTGTCCATGTAAACACGTCTAATATAGTGGATTAATATATAGGACCCCTATTCGTTTCTCATCTTCACCTCCCAAAGCTTCCTCAACTGGCAGTGAGAAGAGCACCTCTGCTCTTTTGTATTTTTCAGGACTTTGTTGTGGTCAAAACTTCCTCTCAAAACATTCCTCCTCTCTCTCTCTCTCTCTCCATCCATCTTGTTTAGTCTCCAACTATACGAACCATGTTTCTTTAAATCCAAAGTTGACAAAACAACAGCTTTGCAGCTTTAGTTGGTGTTGACACACACTCTCACTCACACACACACAACCATTAGGGACAGTCCTTCCTTGCCTACACACTTGAGACTTGCTGGAGGGAGGCGGCTGCTGCTGGTGCAACGATAAAGATCAGACGACGTCATTCCAGTGTCACCTCTTAGTCTGTTCAAAGTCACCGTGAGCGACTCAGACTGTCATTGCTCTACATTTAAACATTCCTGGAACTTCCCCCTCACCGTCACTTCTGGCAGTGGTTGTCAGAGATGATGCTGAAACATCTGCATAGCATAGATATCATTCACCAGCCGATGAGCTGGAGTTGAACCCAGTGTTTTCTTCATACCTTTGTTTGTTGGTTGGTTTGATTATAAGCAAGATTATGCAAAAACTACTGTACGGATTTCTACAAAACATGGTTAAAGGATGTGGTAGGGGTCAAGGAAGAAGGCTTTTTAATTTTGGTGTGGAGTCAGGATTTTTTTTCTTAAACATTGGGAGGTAGGGCATTTCCCAGGGAGCAATTCATGGCTTAATGAAAAATCAGGCACATTTAAGAGCCTGATATCTATGAGTGTGTGCAATTAGGTGCAGCCTGATTGAATTTAAGGGGACTGTTGGGCCTTGGCAGATGTATGCGCTCTACTGAGTGCTAATCTATTTTTTCTCTTTATTAAGCTGCAGATCCAGGGATGCATCAATCTAAAAGCTTTGAATTTGCTCCTGCAGTTTCAGTGTGTTTTCAGCTTCCGGTGTAGTGAAATATAAAGTGAGTATGAGTGTGTGTGTCCACCAGAAAGACACAAATATTCAGTTTTATCATCATTCTAAAGTAATTGGAATGAAACCGTATTGTTTTTTTCTTTATTAAGCTGCAAATTCAGGGAAGCATGCCGATATTTGATCAATATAAAAGCTTTAAATGTGCCTGTGCACTTGCATCATTTTTTCCGCTTCCTGTGTAATGAAATATAAAGTGAGTGTGTGTGTCCACCAGAAAGACACAAATACTCAGTTTTATCATAATTATAGAGTAGTTGCCACAAAAGATAATCACTTTTCTCTTTTATTAAGCTGCAAATCCTGGGATGCATGCTGATAATTGATCAATATAAAAGCCTTGAATCTGCCCCTGCACTTGCATCATGTTGGCCAGCTTCCTGTGTAATGAAATCTAACGTGTGCATGTGTGTCCCCATCAGAAAAGACACACTTGGATTTAAACGGCATTAATGGATCCTCAGCCCTATTCTTAGCCTTAAATCTGTCTCACCCTTCAGGCGGTGACAGGAGCCGAGTTCTGCTGCTGGAGTCTGGTTTGTGTTCCGCCTATGGACGAGTAGAAATGTGTGTATGTATGTGTGTGTGTGTGTATATATAGCGGCTCAGATAGGAAAAGGCTGAAACACGAGAGTCTCCACAGGAGCGTGGATGCGCTGCCTCGCATCGATCACCGTTTCCATAAAGGGACCGCGCACGTTTCCTCTCTTTTTTTGCGGTTCTTTGTGTTTTTAAACGTGGCGCATTTCTCGGGTTTTACAGCAAGAGGAAGATAAGGACAACGAGGACAAGTTGAAAAGAGAGAGGTTCAAGTTTCATCCGGGTGTGTGGTTTTTTTTTTTCTGAGGGAGGACTGGGAGGAAAAAACCGCTGGTTTGCGTCAGCGAGTCTGTGGAAAACAAAGCGGAGCTGCAGCCTCCACCAGACTCCATGATCGTTTCTACACATTTTAACTTTAACCACGCCGCGCGCGCGCACACACGTGCATGTGCACCGATACGAGGTGTGTTTTGGGTTTAATCGAAACGGCTGCAGTGTGTGTGTGTGAAGACTCGTTAACCCTGCCCCACGGAAACTACAACACGCGAGGAGGAGGAGGAAGCGAGAGACAGAGAGGAAGAGGGTGTAGGAAGAGTGAGGGAGGACTGCAAGGAGCAACTCCTTATTGTTCCACGTTTGTTTTTTTCTTAAAACACACACTCCCTCTCTCTTTGTCGCTCTCTCCCTCACACACAGACACACTCTCTCTCTCCCTCACACACACTCTCGGTGGGGTTCGGTTCTTTCGAGGTGCGACAAGAAAAAAGAAAGATCGTCAAATCTGGATTTCTTTATCCGCTTCCTTTCGTCCAGGATGAGGTTTAAACGGAACGGATCCTACACGTTGAATAGGTAAGAAAGAGACTGGTGTTATGTGATGTAAAGCAGAAGTTATTGATGTGTTAGCCTTATGGAGGAGGAGGATGAAGATGATGAGGAAGAGGAGGGAGCATGTTTTAATACACCCTCAGCTTATAAATCACTTTCTCTGGTGTTTTCCACGTGGAGTTCACTCTATTGCACTTTATTGCATTTCTTTTAATTTCCCACAATGACCCTTAATATTGCTAAAGTGACTTTTTTTTATTGCAACAGTAGCAGCATCAGGCTCATTCAGCTGCAACTGGACCCCTGAAGGCTTGTTCCTCATTGTGATGGATATTAAAGTCTGTCGAGGCTTCACATATATACTCACATTGCCGTATATATTTCTCCGTTTTGATGACGGCGTGTGTTTTTAGGCAGTGGTCGTTTCAGATTTCACCCACGTGGATTTCAGTCTGTTCAGCTCCATGAGGAGAAACCTGTCTGTCTTGCTTTGAGGTGGGTGGAGGGGGTGGGCTTTCTCTCTTTTGTCCTCCCGCTCCCATTAAGAAAAACGATCTCTACCCCCCCCTCCACTGAAATACCCCATCATTGAGTCCCATCACCTAGCAACTTTGTATGTGCATGAAGTGCGTCTGCCTCTCTCCCCTGAACCCACTTTTCGCTTGACGTGATTGCAACGGCCTCTATTCATAACCAGGCGTTTCTAAACCCGGTCACGAGTTGGGTCTGTCCCCTGCCCAGTGGTTTCCATCTGTCTCTTTCCCTCTTTCTCTCTCTCTCGGTCTCTCTCTCTCCTCGTTGTGCAATCTCTCCAAGTCACAAGTTAGTTTGAAAAAAAAGTATCTGAAAAAAATGTCTTCCACCAATAGTGTTTCTCATATTCATCCTGTGTCCCTGTTTCACCGGATGTCTTGCTTTTGTTGTTTGTCTGGATTTCATGATAAGACCGTAAAGTCTGAGGAAGTACACACACACACACACACACACTCATATTGTTGAAAGTGACAGATGATTTAGAGCCAGTTTCGTTTCTTCCATTTTCCCTCTGCTGCTCCTTTTCCCATTTGCCTTGTTAAGGGGCACACAGTGTTCTGCTGTAACTGACACACACAAAACCCACATCCTGACTCTTGGGAACTGAAAACACAAAGGGAGGTAATGAGCACCGTACGCCCACCTCACCACACAGCTGAAAGTGTGAGAAACGTCTATTGCCATCTACCCATTCTCCACTTCTTTATGATTTAGCTTAGGAAGCATGTGTTTGTGTTGCTATCCCCTCTGCTCTGTTGAAAGCATCCACCCACATGTGCGTGTGTGCGTGTGCAGGTAAGCAGGATGAGGTAATTAAACAGTTAAAGCGGAGGACTGTTGGCTGCAGCTCCTGGTGACAGGTCTCCAGGGAGCCGCAGGAGGAGCTGGTATTGGCGGTGGAGAAGGAGGGATGACGTCAGTGGATAGGAAACTGCTTCGCCGGCGCTGCTGCAGTTCTCCTTTGTCATCTCTTTATTTTCAGAAAGAAGAGACGAAGTAGAGAGGGAGTTGAGTTTTGTCGTGTAGGACGTTCAGTGCAGCTGTGTTATAGGTGAAAATATCAACTTGTTATCGTTAAACCCATGTCCATGTTCGGGACTCATTTTGATGAGTCGGCGACAGAACAAGCAGAAGCGTCCCCCCCCCCCTGCAGTTGTTGCGTAACTGTTGTCCTCTGAAGGTGACTGGCTCGGCTGTCTCTTGTCTTTCTTGGCCGACTGCAGTGTTTTGTTCTCTCTGAACTGCAGAGCTGGCCTGCTTGACGTCAAGCCTGGGTATTCAGTTGCTGCCTTTTTCCTGGTCCGTTAATACCTGTGTCCGTGTCTGTCGAGTCCTGCAGGCTTTAGTTACAGCTTCTCACACACACACTTTCACCTGCCTACCGCAGTCCTCCCGTGTGTGTGTGTGTGTGTGTGTGTGTGTGTGTGTGTGTGTGTGTGTGTGTGTGTGTGTGTGTGTGTGTGTGTGTGTGTGTGTGTGTGTGTGTGTGTGTGTGTGTGTGTGTGTGTGTGTGTGTGTGTTCGTGTCTCCGTCTCTGTGTTTTGATCTGTAACGAGGCAAAGGGCAAGACAAAGTGATTGCTTGTATTGAGTGATGAAGGGGAGATATCGAGAGAGAGAGACGTAACGAGGTCCATATTTCACTTTGTGTCCTTCGCCTTATTTGCCCCACACCATCGCCACAGTGCTCTGCAGTGATTGGCTTGCCTCCTGGGGGCTTGTCTCTGCGCTAGCCCCTCCCGCCCCGTACCTTTGCATCATTTGTGTGAATGAAGAGTCCACGTCATTGTGTACGAAATGGCATATGTACGTCCCCCTGCCTATTCACAATTTGATCCCTCCTCTGTGTTGACATAAGAGTTGACAGTTAGCAATCTGCTGTTATGGCTCGGTTACATATAACTGACGGTGGTAAAGCTGTCAACCTGCTGCAATCATTAACTTTCCACAGAGGTGTGATGGGAATTTGGGGGATTTAACAAACCGAGTGTGTCTGGTCTCTCTGAGCGACGGGTGGAGATGGGATGTTTAGACCTTGTTTAGGATGTATACAGATGGCTGAGATTGGTGCCTCCCAGGGATCGTTTCCTATCTCTCTGTCTCCCTCTACGTCTTGCCATCTCTCCGTCCATCCCTCTCCCCTGCAGTCCACCCTATGCTGCCCAGCCGTCAGCAGTTTGTTTATGGGACTCTGTTTGCCAAGCTAATCTTCCCGCCTTTCAAGTGGGAGCCAGCTAGAAAAAGTGAGAGGGAGGGAGAGAGAGAGGGAGGGAGAGACAGAGAGGGAGGGAGAGGGAGAGACAGAGGGGAGGGAGAGAGAGAGAGAGAGAGGACAAGAGTGTGAAAGTGAGGCAGTTGCAGTAGTTGGAAGCAAGAGCGAGAAAGAGAAACATGCTCAGAGAAGTGAGTCTGGCATCGTGAATCATTTAAAAACAAAGTTGTTTTGAAAGTGCTAGTTTGTTTGGCTGAATCGTCAAAAGGTCTTCATGTGTGTGCATCCGTCCGTCCTGCACCACCTGCGTTACAGCCAAAGGCCGTTTGAGCAGCCATATTATTACGCAAGGTGCTATGCTGGAGCTGGGAACTGCCGTCCTGGTGCACCCATAGCCGAGCAGAGACGGGGAGGTGAAAGGGAGGAAGAGGGTGCTGTGGTTCGGAACCTCGTCAGCCCGGCTCTGCTTCACCGACGACTGGATGGGGGTTCTGGTGTGCTGCGACTGCTTCTTCTATAGGTAGTTAACCGAGTCACCGATACCCTTATTTCCTCTCATGACCCTTCCTCCCTTCCTCTTTACTGCTGTTGACATCATCGTACTTGGCTATTCAGCACTTCTGTGTATTTTTTTAGACTTTCACTAACTTCTCCATCTGATCCCTCCCTCCTCCCCTCTCCCTGTCCTGCCCATTCACCTCTCTGTTGTATTGCTGCGGTTTTGCTGAGACATTTGAGGACAGTGCTGCTGTAGCAGGGAAGAGATTGTGCTGTAGTCAAACGCATGGGTTGTCTTGACTTGTGGGAGGGGAAGAGGAGGTGGGAGGAGGGGAGGGAGCCGAGGACAGACGGACAGCATTGGCATACAGCCAGTCTCCTGTAGCTGAGCGATGGTGACGAGTTGGATGTTCCTGGTAACAGGGTTTGCTGGGATGGCAGGTCAAGACTAGTTGGAATGAAATGGCGTGTAGCCAGAAGGCAGATGATCAGTCAGGCTTGCCCTGCAGCCTCTGCTCCCATCCTCCCGTTTGCCTCTTTGGCTCTGCAGCACTGTTTGTTCGGACACACAGTTCCCTCCGAAGAGGTCAAGGGTGTGTGTTTTTCCTTTTGTGTGGCTCTGTTATTTGCAGAGCATTGCACTTCATAGACTTTGCACTTTTTTCTGAATTCACTTTTTAGTTTAGTTCCCTTCAGATGGACGCGGTACAGCAGCTGTTGGAGTGTAGCTAGTTATAAGACCCGATGACTCGCTGGCCCTCATGCATGTGGTTGTTGTGCTTGAGAGGAAGGTGAAGTTGATTTAGGGAAGTCTCTTGCTCTGGCAGTTGGAGCAGAAAGGCTCTGGTCCCCCTCTCTTGTGGTTGTGGGGTTGGCAAGCCAGAGCCTGTCCTAACTGCTGTATAAAGTCTAAATATAACTTCCTAGTTCTCTAAGGAGCATTTTGATGGTGAGGGTAAAATTGTAGCTTTAACACAGACTCGCACAGCTGGATTAGATTAGGCCTCGATGCGATTCAGGACTTTGTTTGCACTTCACTGCTGCTCTTAGTATGAATAACAGCCTTCCGTTTGTGTGTGTTTCATGTATTTGTGAGGCACCACATGTTATATACTGCTGGCCAAATACACACAGAAGCCTTATGAAGACAGGGCTTGTGCCAGAGGTACTTGCCTTCATGATCAAGGCAGGGGTGGGACCTACGCAGTGATGTCTCATGGGCTCATTAAGCCAAAATGGGCCGTCACGTCTATTTTTAGCAGTTTCTTCTCCCTCTGCGTCGCCATCAGCCAGTCAGGTGGCTCAGTGATGATGTTATATGGCTTGATTGATGTGTGTTTTTGGAGGCACACCCATCCGAACAGGTCCTCGTTGACCTCAGCCCCGGCTAGCCCTCCTAACCCTGGGCTCCGGTGTTTCGGCTTTCAACAGTAGCATTGTGTGGAGCAGAAACTGCCTGCCAGCACGCTCCAAAACAGACTCCATGTTTAATGTGTAGAGTGGAGCCATTGAACAGTCATTCATCAAATGACACAAAGTAAAATAGATTGGAATCGACCTTGAGTTTTTCTACAGTCTGAAGCAAAGACCAGATTTTTTTATACTCGGGTGAACTTCAGTTGCTTCTACTGCTTCTACTAAAGCCAAGTACATCTGAGAATCAAGATTATTATAACATTTTTAACCATACATATACCTTTTAGACTGGAAATGATGAAGATCATTGCAGCTGTTAAATAGTCAAAGTTCATGACCCCACTTTTGACCTTGAGAAGAGACGTAGGGATAATATTGTTTGTGTTGACACTCAAACCAGTCTGGTTGGGATTTAAGGTTCAGTGGTTTGAATATACTAAATGTTTCATGATTATGGAAATCTTGTAGAAGCTCTCCGTACTAATCTGTAACCAAGAGAGCAGGAAGTAGTAATTATTTTTAGTCAGAGCTATTCTGATCCATTTTACACTCAATAAGAAGAGAAGCTTTGAAGTTTTACCTTTTGGTCGTCATTGAATTTTGTCCTAACTGTGATCGCTATGTGCCGTATGTACATCGTCATGTGAATGCGTTCTCTCCATCTTTCTCACACACACACACACACACACACACACACACACACACACACACACACACACACACAGGATCAGTTTTCCAAGGCCTCCTCTAACTGTGGTAGGTGCCTGAGGACTGTTGTTTGAGTTGAATCCTAGGTCAAGTTCTCATTCAGCTTTTAGTCAATTTTGTGTCTTTTCTTTCCCCCAACACACACACACACACACACACACACACACACACACACACAATAACATCAGAGGTTTAAGTTGTGGTCATCATTTCATCATACACAATTGCAGCATGAATGAAATCCAATTCTCCTCTCTGTTATGAGGTTAACTGTTCCTCTACTCCTGTGATGGATCATCGTTGCTGATGTGCTGCAGGAAAGCAGACACACACAGACCCGGAGTCTCCGTCACATGACAAAAGCACGTGTGTGTTTGTTGCCAGTGGATCATGTGGTAACTTTTATAATGTATGCTGTGGAACAATAGCTTTGATTGTATCATCGTAGTGTGGGTGTGTTGTATCAGCAGCGCGGGCCATACTGTTTGCCATGTGTCTCTCATTACGCCATCTTTGGCAGGCCTGGCTGCTTCCACAGAGCTGAGACGTGCAGCTCAACAAGGGCGCCGTTCTCCACCAACAAACCCCACCGCGCTCTTTCCCCCGCCTCAGCCCGCCAGACTCCCTCCTAGCACGGCCGCCGCCTGTCACTCAGATGGGGCTGAATTGAATCAGTCTTAGCGGAAAGTTTAGTTTAAGAAAAAGTGGGATTAAGTTACAATTAGTGCATAGAAATCATTATATATTCAACGTTCTGCTTGGAGGAGTTGGATGGGATTATTTCCTGCGGCTCTTGCACTGTACAATAGAGCTGCTTTGTCATTCTGGTTGGAGAAAAAATACCAGACGTCTAACTAAACCGCGAGACCGAAAATGTGTTTCTAGGAAGGAGCTTGCGGATAGTAGCAATATTTGCTAAATATACAGAGGTGCTTGAGTTAACTTAATCTAAGCAGGACATGTGTTATGTTACACTCAGATAGGAGTGACACTGGCTGTTCAGTGCCGATCTAACCAGAATGGCACTCAGTAGAGCGGATACGTCCAGTCCCAAAGTCCCTTAAAATTCGATTAGGCTGTTTACAAATTTCACACACTCGTAGATAGTTCCCGGGATTTGCGTGTTTTTTAATTTTTTATCTAAGATCTCGAGATCTGTACCAAAATGTACTGGATGTTCCCCTTCCATCAAGTTCTGAGCTAATCTGTCCCGTAGTTGTTGTGTAATCCTGTTGACAGACAAAAGATTAAAACATAACCTCCTTGAGGGAGTAACAAGTCTGTCAGTCTTGACCGACTGTCCTTCTCAACTTTCACCTGCCCTCCAATCAATGCAGAGGGCAGACCTCACACACGGGTCTGTGTGTGTGTGTGTTTTGTGTTCAGGAGCAAATGAGTCCTGCTGGCTCAGGAGAAGGAGAAAGAGATGGCCTTGCACTAACCTCACCTCTGCATTTAGATCCACACAGTCAGCACTTGCGCGTGCACAGTCATGCACACGCCTAATTAAAAGGAAAAACAACCCCACCTGAAATAACTTAAATCTAAGATCTTAAAGTGTAAAACTACAAGAAGGTAAAGAAGGAACCCAGATCTTTAACACGCTTCTTGCTGGAAATACATTAATCTGAGCTGATCAGACCAATATTCTCTGCAGCGTGTCAGCTGTCAGTGTGTGACAGCAGGTGCCCTGTAGGCATGGAAAAACTCATTACAGCTGCTTGGTGGCCCAATTGGCAAGTAGATAATGGCTTCATTGTGTTTGGCTCAGTTTGAAGGGTGGTCAGGTGGCAGGAAAAGGGTTAGACAGAATTCAGTACCAAAAGCAAACGGCCCTGGAGGCTTTGTGAAGGTGGCAAATTGGTTATAGCAGTTGTTGCAGAAGCTCTGCGCTGCCTGTGGGAACAAGAAGCCCATTTGGGAGGGAGACAGGAAGTGCTTGGGTGCCTCACTTCCTGTTTATCGAGTTTGTCCCGGGCGAGAGTGAGAGAGGGAAGGTCTGGTGCAGTCTAATTGAACAGAGATGGTCGTGGTAGGTTAGACTTCCTTATTTGCTCTCCATCTCAAGCTGAAACACACACACACTTGCCTGCATAGCTGTGTAATTGCCTCTGTGCTGCAGTGCCTTTGGCAGCTGTGCCCCCTCATTTGTTTCAATTATCTACCATCTGACATGCATGGTGGAGAGGAAGACGGGGGAAGAACAGACGAGGAAAGTTTTAAATAGCTTTTTAAAAATTGTATATGTACAGATTTCGCACACCTTAAAATGACCTAACTGCACATGCATCATGTTCAGAGTCGCACACGCTCACTGAGCAACCTATATTTAATCGGTGAGGAGCTGTGGAGGAGAGGCTGCAGCGGAGTGAGTGGGATGCTGCAGAGTGCTGACTCCAGTTTGTTCTAAAGTGACGTCGGTAACATTTATTACGCAAACTGCCGGAGCTCAGAGGCTGAGGGCCAAACCAGAACTAACCTTAAATGTCCTCTGGTATCATGGGCGTTCTTCTGCCTTCTGCCAGCCTGGTACTTTAGCAGCAGTATTGTTTTGTTTTTAAGTTTTTTGCAGTGGCAGACAGATGTGCACTCTGCATTAGCAACCCTCCCATCCCCCTCCAGGAGCGATGATGTCACCGCATAAGCTCATCTTCCAGTTACTCCTCTACCCGCAGCCAATCCCGGACTTGTTTGCACCTGAATCCCCGGGCGACACATGTATGAACCGCCGTTGATCTCATCTGCTCATAAAAGGATCAGGTTATAGTGTCTTCACCACAGCTCATCCTTTACCTATAGGATGTTATCTGGGGAGGGCGGAGGAAAGTGTGACGCTTTGCGACAGCAGCAGAGGAGGGAGCGTGCACGTTCATGCTCTCGCTGCTCCAAGGACATCTATTGATTTGACCCCTTTTGTGTCTCCTTTCTATCCAGCGCTCCTTTATTTTCTGACTCTGGCAGCAGCTGCCTCCGCCCACTTCCTTCCCTCACTCATTGACGCACCATCTGTAGACGGCAGGCACGCTTTTTATTAAGTAGCACATGTGTGTCGGTGAGGATGTTACCAAACGGGGGAAAATGTAGACATAATAGTAATTGTTTCCCCCGCGTTAAGTGTTTTTGTGACTCCTGTGTTTCTCTCAGCGGACTGACACAGACACGCTGTGATATTTCCTCCATGCCAGTCGCTGACAAAGGGCAGGGCTTTGCTGTGGGTTCACTGACATCCTAGCAATTCCCCCAAGAAGCAAAACACGCCGTGGTTTTTTCCAGGAATTTCCATAACATTTGCTTCCTTTTCTCTTTGTCTCCAAGCTCCCCCCCTCCCCAGTCTGCCTCTTCCTCTCCTCTGTTTGTGGCCATAACACAGAAACACATGACATTACTGTGTCTTGCCTAACAACACTGCACAGCTTTTGGCCTGTACCAAACATGTAGGCTACACACGGGATGTTTTTCCTCCTGATTAGGCCCTAGAGACTGATATCTGCTGACATCCCGACAAGATCTGCTGTCGTAGCTAATTACCGGAAAACAAGTCAATGGGTGGAACATGTCTTCTGTCTAAAATATGAGTTCAGCTGTCACAGCTCTGGGTTATGGGACTCGCTGTGGGCTAACCATCACTCCGTCTTGTTGTTGAGCGGCTGTTGTTGTTACGGGTGGATGTTCAGGTTAGATCATGTCTGCCTCTTTTTCAAGTATCTTCCTGGGAGAGATCCGACTTCCTCCCTGGGCAGGAGAGCTGTTGCTTCTTGCCTCTCTCTCTCTCTCTCTCTCTCTCTCTCTCTCTCTCTCTCTCTCTCTCTCTCTCACACAGACACCTCTAAGCCGATTAGAAGTTAAAAAGCGCGTCGAGGTGCACTTACCAGATCTTCCTACAGGGAGCTCTCATTTGCTCACATTTTCCACCGACTTGCTTTTTGGTTTGTTAATCTGTCGGCCTCCCTCAGTCACATGCCTCTCATCACCTCTTTGCCCAATCCTGGGTGTTACCACTTCCTCCGCCTTCATCCACTCCCATTGTTAATCAAACTCACACAATGGACCAGAGTTTCCTCTGCTCTCACATGGTCGAGATCTGTCATCTGCTCAATGGAGGGTGAATTTTGTTTCTCCTTTTTGTTTCTGTTTGGGAAATAAGAGAGATGCATTGGTCAGGTGCAAAAGTCAATGCACTGGTTAGATCTCTGTAAATCCTGTTTCTTTGGACAACGCTAGTTTTTCATTGAAGCACCTTGTGAACTGTGTACTTGGACTGAATATGTAAACAGCACTTTTGTATTTTTAAAATGCACCACTTGGGGTTTGTGTGTCTTTGTGTGGTGTGTGGTGGGAGGGGGGCGCACTGGCTGTACTCTTCTTTGAAAATGTCCTTGTCCGCTGTGTCTGACTGTGCGGTTGTTGTGATAAGCGGAAGAGCAGATGTGAGTCGGCTGTTTGAAAGCCAGCCAGATTCTCAGAGACCTTCTGCTGCTGCTCCTGCTGTGACGACTCTGGCAATTCTCTCCCGAGATAACGGCTACTGTACAAAACAAACTGGAGCTGATGGCTGCATAATGTTCCTGTACTGTCACATCTGTGGAGGACAGCGGAAGAAACAGAAAGTCACTGCCCACGTCATCAATGGAGCTGAGGATTAAAGGGAAATCTAACAAAGGGGCAAGGAAAGAAGAAGTTAAATCCATTTTCTTGCAGCAAAAGTTCACAAAAGAATACTGACTTTGTATGAAAATAACTATTTGTTGTTTTTATGTCATAACTTTTCAACTTTGTAAATACAACCAGAACAATTAATTAAAAAAACTGAGCAAAGCTTTACTTAAATATTAAAATAAATAAAAACTACCCAAACATTATTCAAAAATAATTTTCAAAATGGATGGTACTAATGTGCAAAAGTTAAATGAACCTTCAAAAAGACACCTTTTAATGGATTTAATATGAAAAATAGGTACATTTGCTAGATTTTTCTTCAAATCTCCAGTGAGAACATCGCAGCCTAAGATCTTTGAGCTCAGCGAGTTTAGACCTTGTCAGTTAAGTCCATGTTCTCAGGGTTAAAGAGCAAACGGGGCATCAGCCGGAGCGAAATAACAAATCAAACTCCAGTGTTGCCATTCGCTCACATGCCAGACAGTCTGGTGGAGCTGTGCTCGGTTACTGCTGATGCAGGAAATGGAGACATGTTCCCCTGGGAAAGGGGTGCCCCCCCTGTAGATCTTATCAGCTGGGTTTTACCTCATTATCATTTCTGCTGACGCGACTCTATGCATTCCTGTCTTTATGTCGTACATACTTTACACATTTTTCTCACGGTCTGCTTGAGTCGGTGATATGTACGATATGTTGACACAGTCACTCAAGCAGTGATGAAGCGGCTGCTCGACACTGATCAGTCACTCATTCCTCGTTGCCGTACAGCAGAGTGGTTCGTCAGGCCGTCGGCACCAATTACTCCAGCCTATATTTCCATGTTAAAGGAACAGTCTGTACATTTAAGTCTGCCTGTGTGTGTGTGTGTGTGTGTGTGTGTGTGTTGTGGGAAAGCGATATACATTATATGCAGCCACATTCCCCTCGGTAGAAAATCGGTGACTAAATGCCCTCAGTTAGGAGTTAATGAGCTGGAGCAGGTATGTACAGACTCAGAGCAGGAAAGAGAACCACCCAAACTCTGTATGTGAACCCCACACCCTTTATTTATCTCTGCATCATTTGCTTTTAAGACTGAACCATCCCCTTTGAGCCGTCCTTCAGTCCCACCTCCCAGAGAGCCTGCCAGTAGACTTCCCGGCTCAACTGTGCTGGTGCCCATTTTGTGGTTGCGCCTGCTTCACTGTCCAGTCAGAGCTGGTGTACAGTCCGAGTTTGACTCTGCTGCTTTAACTGAGGGCTTCTTCTTTCCATCATGCAGACCTGAAAGTCCATGCTGCCGGTGCTGTCTTGTTTTATTCTATTTACTTATTTTTCTTCCAACCATGAAAAGAGATCTCTGTTCACGGTGAAGCCCCAGGGCTTCTCCCATCATGCTCTGCCCCATATATATATATATATATATATATATATATATATATATATATATATATATATATATATATATATATATATATATATATATATATATATATCTCCTGTGTAAACACGGGGCACAAACCCAAGCCTTTTCCCGCCACCTCATCTTCGTCTCCTCCATCTTTACCTATATTCCATGACGCTCTTTCTCCTCTGTCCAGCCCCCTCCACCTTATATACCACTCATGCTCACACGCACAAACACACAGGCTGCTTCTTGTGCTCCAGAGCAAACAGTAGCATATATTGGACCACAGCTCTCCCCCTTTTCTCCTTGCACCTCGTCTTTACGTCACAAACCCCCCCCACCCTTTCTTCCCTCCAAACCTTTTTTTATTTTTCACACTTAATATTAGTTTCTGTTCTTTATATTACTCTGCAGCACCAGAAGTAGTGGAAAGAAACCTGTTATTTTTTACAGTGTTGGCACAGTCCTAGCTCGCTTTCAAGTCACACACACACACACAGCCACACAGCATCCACACCCTTCCTATAAAACCTGAAAAGGAGAAGTAGGATGGAAAAACTCTGTCCAGCTGTACATTTGTGTAAGTTTCAGACAATGGCTGCAGTCAGAGATGTGTCCTAAGGGTGTGGACTGTGTCATAATGTCGCCCAGTCTCCGATTTCTTCTTACTCTGATGACATTACAAAAAAATGCTGTAATTGTATCTGACGTTCTCTCCGGAGTCACATTGCTGCCCTCCAGTTATGGAAATTATGGAAATGTTTTCCTTTTTTGGCGTTATCTCCGATTACAAAACACATTAGGTGACTCTTCGACCCTTTAACTAAATAACAGTTGTCATCATAACAAGTTATGGTATCTAAGTTAAAACCAATTATTTGGCTCAGAGCCCAGGTAACTTTTTTACAGACAGTGAGAGAAGAGATAAAAAGACAAGCAAACAGAAAAACCTAACAGCAAATGGAATATTAATTAGTAAAGTGCATAAAATGGGGCTGTATATGTAAATAAGAGTCCCAACTTTGTAGATCAATTTGTAGGTAAAGTGAGAAAGTAAGTTTTCCCCAGTAACAACATCTTGTGGGGACTTCACCTACCTGATGTGAAAGCTGTGCGCACCTTCATTTTCTCTGCCAGCAGGTGGCAGTGTTGGATTCACACCTACCTTCTACCCCAGTGTGTGAAAAACAAGGAATGTTCCTCTCTCATGTCCAGAAGAACTAGAGCCAGACCACGCTACGCAATGTTGTTCCACTAGAGCTGTAATCTAGGTAATAATTTTGGTTTTTGGTTCAGAAATGTTCTGAATTTTATCTGCAGTTGGGAGATCAACAGGTTGTGTAAGTGTGTGTGTCTGTGGGTGTGCGTCCTTGCCTCAGTGCCAAGGTTATCACAGTCTTCCAAGAAAAAGACACATTCTTTTCCTTTAGTTGAGGTTTATTAGAGTTCTGGGAAGACGTGTAGCCTCAGGGAATCTTTCAGCGTAGCATAAGACATGACACATCCACACACCTTTACTGTGCAAGTGCAGCTCCTTTTTTATTATGAGAGCTATAAGCGTGAACACCGCAGTTAGCTACGCGCTGTACTCGCATTCTTGTCCCTTCAGTGATGGGATCTCTCGCTCCTCCGTCACTGGTTGTAACAGACCAGAACATCCACTCTCTCGCACTGAGTCGGTGCCTCACTGCTTTTGTCGTGTGATTAATCTCGTGACACTGATGACGGAGTGACTCTGCCGCTCAGCTGCAGTTATTAAGAGGTCGTCCGACCTCATTACCATTCCCCTGTTAGCTGCAGGCCCCGGGACAAGCTGTGTGAACACCTGTGATGCAGCAACATGTCAACGGTTATTCCCAAGGTCAGCGGGCTCACCTGTCTCCTCCTCCCCCCTGATCACCAATTCATAACGTTGTTGCCTTATTAGTTCGTTGAGCACTATATCAAACCTTGACCTTGCACCTGAGCCCGGGCTTATACCTTTCTTATCATCTGTGAGTGTGTGAGACAGGTGTTTAGCTGGCCAGGTTGGGATGGATGGAGACTCCTCTGTGAAGGAATGTTGGGAGGAGGAGTGTAGCAGTCGGCCGGGGCATGCTGAGACAGCCTCCCACATCGAGCCAAACTCTTTCACTCCTCTCTCTTCTCATCCAAAAGTTCTGTTATTACGATTGCTTCTTTTTATCTGCTCTGTTTTTCATGTCCCTGCCCTCCGCCGCACACCCATCTCCATTAACTAATCTCATCTCCCATGCACTCACTTCCTTCCTTCCTCCCTTCCCGTATCTTCTCCCATTTTATCTCTCTTCATATTTTCATTCTGGCCTATTCCCTCTAATACGATACGTGGTTAATCTAAGCCGTATCCATGGAGATGGTGATTTATAAGTGTCTGGATGCGGGTCTGGTAGTTCTCATCTCCTGTCATCCATCTTGCTCAAGCCCTCTCGTCCCTCGGTCATCGACTAGTCAGAACACGGCAAACATAATTCCTTCCTTCCAAACTTCCTACACGCGAACCATTGCCTGAAAGGTTTTTTAAACAAATCCAGACTAACTTGACTTCTAATTGGATTAACACTGATGTGACAAATCAAGCAGGCCTGTATTTTCCCTTTGTGCCATTGCTGCTGTTAAATGCAGCATGTAGACGAACCCTAATATGTTTGCTCGTCAGGTTCACGCCGCTGCCTCGCAAAACAAGAAAAGCAACTTCATTCCAAGCTGAAAATGATACTTCTAAGATCTGCTGCTCTTGACCTCCTTTGTTTCACTGTGCATGTTACTGTTCTTCCTCCTCAGCTTTCCTCCTCTCGTCTTTGTTTAGCCAGGCTGTGTGTACAGAGAGCAGTGGCATGTCTTTGCATGCAGCCCTTCCCCTACAGGAATGCAAAGAAGATATGAAGCCAGGGAGAAACAGAGAGCGCACGCAAAGAGAGAAAGAGGACTTCAAGGCCTTAAAGGTGGAAAGGAAAGAATAAACTGATGGGAAAGAAGTAGTTAGGCTTGATATTTTAATGTGACATATTAAATGTCATATATTGCCTTTTAAGAAAACTATGATTATTATCGCAAATATTTCCACAAATGTTCAAACTTGCATAAATCCAAAATTTCGATCTTGGCAACAATCTGTTTCATTTGGTCGCCTGCGTATGGCGCATGTGCCGGAGGCTAAATTTACTTTTCATCCAGTTTTAGGCCTGATAATACACTTTTTAGTTCTTCATTGTTATAATTTAAGCAAATTAAGGATTTTTGTCATTGGACGTCATTTGAGAAATAAGATGAGAACAGTTTAGCGAAACAGGTTGGATCACAGACCCTTGAAAACTTACTTTGTCCACTGAACAGCATCAGAAAAAATGCTGATTTTTAAATAGAAACTGCTTCATTCAGTGTTTTTACTGGATTTAAACAACTGGTCCATTTGTTTTGGAGAGGAGGAGGTTCTGTGATTAATTCGGCTCACTGTAAAAACCTCCTGAACGATGTACACTAAAGGAATCCTAACTGGGTACAAGCTGACTGCAGTGATGGTGGTGAAGACATCACCTCCCATGATCCCACATTACTTCACAATGTTACCAAACTCGGTCTTTTGAAAAGTCAGTAAACACAGAGGTAGAGTCCTGCTACTTTGCCAGGTTAGATGCTGCCTATCTAACTTTGTCTGCACATGCACAGACACACACTCTACACTCTCACACAGGCCCTACACACTCAGTGTTTCATGCTGTGCAGTGTTGTAGAAATGGAAGGTAGAGGGGTGGAGTTAGTTTAACGCAGAACGTGTTAGACCGATGATGCATTTTTTGTTGTATTTACTTTTTTTCTCGCTGTGTCAGCACACAGGACTCTTTTGTCCGTCTGAAGAGGTTGGTATTGCAGGTCGCTGGGTTCAGTGTGTCGAGTGTCTCCTGTCCCTGCTGACCTTTATCCGGGCCAGTAGAAAAACCCCTGGCTCCAAAGTCCTACCGTGTGCTCTGTTTTCACTGGCTAAGACCTTACCTAAACACACTACACACTCCCACACACCCAGAACGCAACACCCAACCCGAGGGACTTACACAGCAACTTAATGTCCGTGCTGTCATTTTGGGTTTTAACGCATTTGGACGCCGGGCCTGTCTGTCATTTTCATCTCGACTGTGATTGGCTGGAGATTTCACTCTGGCATGAGCTGTTGCCAAGCCCCAAGGCACATCTGCTGTGGTTGTGAGTCATTTACTGCTGGCCTGGGATCAGTGTTTTCTTTGTCTCAAATAGGTGGAATGTCGACGGACTTTCAGACCCAACCTGTTGGGCCAGCGATGTATCTCTCTGAGCAGTGAGGAAAGCTCTGCAGGCGAACACGCCAAAATGTCCCACTCAGTTTGAATGTTTTCATGTCAATTCGGTTGTAGTTTAACAATCCAGTGTATCTCGTTCCTGAGTTTTAACACATTAATACAACACATTTCTTTATCGAACGCCTCCTACCTTTTGCGTTTATGACGTCAACGCGCTAATAGTTTGAATAGCATGAATTTTTACCCAACGCCGTCTTATCTGTCTCTCTGGTCGGTTTGCTTTAGTTATTGTGCTTTCTTTATTTCTTCACTTATCTGATTAAGACGTAACGCATCTGTCACAAGGTCTGTGACGTCACAGTTTCCATAAACTGCCTGTAGTTCTTCTGCTCCCTCCTTGTGATGTGTTTTCGAATTAAATCTGGGCTTTTACTGGTTGTATCTCCGGGGTGGTTGTTTTTTGATGAGGTTTGCATACTTGAATCAGTCCTGATAAAAACTTGTGGTTTGTGTTTTTACATAAACCATATTTTTTACGTAAACCTTACTGTAACCCAAAGTATGCCTCACTCTGTTTTAACACAGCGCACATCCTGTCTTTGTTGGGCTCCCTGTGAAACGCCGGGTATATGTTCTGCCAGTAATCTGTGCCCTGCAACAACATCTGGTTTGGTGAGAGCAGGTGGCGGTTGAGTGATGTCTTGTCTGCACAGTGTTAGGGAAGGTGACTGTGACGTCCGCAGGGAAGAGAAAGAGTAAACCTCTGTCCGCCAGACGATGGAATGCGACCGTTGGTTTCCATCCACGTCAGACGTTGCGTAAGAGGGGTCTAACTTGTGCGGCTGGATGGCATCGTCTCTGTCTCCACCTGCTCTGTTAGGGTGAAGCTCGTAAATCTAGAGGCGTGCCGGCATATGACCTGTTCGACCAAGGAGAAGGCCACTTTATGGTGAACGCCACCTGCTCTTTAACTTTCACGCCCGATTCATTAAAGCACTTTGTCCACAGTAACACAGCAGGGAGCGCAGAGGCCCGGGTCCAGGCCAAGCCCCAGTGATCTTGAATGGATGTCTTCTATTTTCGGTGACCGCACGGATCCAATAGTTAGACACAAATTAATGGAAAGTTCCCTGAGCACAGGTTTTCCATTACAGCAACTTTTGAGTGGTCACAAGCAGCACGGGCAGAGAACATGTATCAGCTATTACGGCAATGTTACACTGTAGTATATCACATATCAGCTTATATACAGTGTATATGATGCACAGTAGTATATACAAGCAGGCTTTCTTCAGTGTCATAAAAATTCAATGTCCGTATGAGAGTATTTAATACCAAACACCAAAATAAGCTTTTTAGATGCCTCACTAAAATGACACGCACATTTCTATTTGGTCACAGGTCCTTTCATCTCCCCCCCAGCATTCTCTCACCCGCTTAGACAGTCTCTGATTAAGTCGCCAACTCATTGCCAACTATGCATGTCCACACACACACACACACACACACACACACACACACACACACACACACACACACACACTGCACGTTCCCCCTAATGCCCCCTCCCGTTGCACTCTCTATTCTTTATGGCAGGCTGATGCTATATTTAGCGCGAGGGGGGAAAAGTCAGTGCTCTGTTCTGGTGTCTCTCCCCTCTCCTCTGCGCCTCACCACCGCCACCACAGCAGGAGCCACTCACAGGGGCCTCTGCATTGCCCGACTCCACCTAGCCAGAGTCCAGTGTGCAGTCCCAGTGCATGTGGTGGGCAGAGGGGCGGTCGGTCACGCTGGGTGAGGGTGCAGAGAGGCGCCTGTCGGACCCTCTCTCCCTGTGATTCTTTTTGATGGTTTCCTCAGATCACACAGGGGCTTTTAAACATAAACAAGCGGCGCCTCAGAAGGTCCCACAGTAAACATGCTCCACTGACATGCGTGCAGACTCCACACACATACCTCTGCACACGCAAATTACACACTACCATACACAGTCTTCACACACCCTCACAATCTCTTTTATCTCTGTCTCCTGATTGCTTCCCCCCCACCCATATACACAGAGTGCACATACTGTAGCTCCGCGGGTCCCCTTAGATCAGTGCGTCCACGCTGCAGCAGCCTGGTGGTCCTGTGTTTCCCAACATCGCCTGGGCCCCACCAGTTTTTGTCTGAGGAGGCAGAGAGGAAGATCAGACCTGTTCAAGAGGAGGAGACGAGTAAACAAAACAAAACAAGAAAGGCAGGAGAAACCTGTGAAGAAGAGAATAAGAGGCAATAATTAGAGGGCAGACGTGCGAGGGAATGAGCTCTTTTAACAGCAGCTGTAATCTTCTCATGAGTTGCACGACTCCCACCAGCCACTGTTCATTTCCTCTTGTTCACTCTGTATAAAGTGTTGCTGGCTCAGCTTTCTGTTGACAACTTTATTCGAATTTACAACATTGTGGAGCTTTAAATCAAGTCCACGATATGAAACTTGACAAATTGATTTGTTTCAAAGAATTTCCCCGGGTGAAGCCTTGCCCCACAGAGTCGTTAAAGAAATCTCCAGATATTCTAATGAATCTGTCAGTGACTCTGAAACAGGCTTTGTTTGATTCTTTCTCCGTCTCTCCGGCTCTGACACTCGTGTTTGAACATGCCTGACTGCTGCCAGCCTGTCATAGTTGGACTGCAGGTGAAGTTTAGAATCAGCAGCAGGAATGTCGCCCCACGGTCCCATCACCTGGCACCGTCACAACTGAAAGAAACAACACTACGCAAACTTTTTTTTACTGCAGGTCGTGTGTAAGGTGTGGTGAAGTAGTAAACCTGCTGAAACACACAGGCCAGCTTTTGAGGCTGACTTACAAGACCTTATAGTACAATAAGAACGATTTTATATAGGTTTTGCCTTCACCCTCTTGATTTTAATTATTTGCTTTAATGCCTAGTTCAACTACATCTACAATTGAAAATAAAGATTTGCACAGATTTATTGGTTGGATGATAAAACTTGCCAATATGAGCTTTTCACAGACGTATGCTGCCTTTATGTTTGGAGTTAGCAACATAAAATCTTTTAAATCCGTTTTAACAATGCAGAAAAGATATGCAGTCATGATGTGCATGTTTATGTACTTAATTCAAGTTAACATATTTAGTTTGTTACGTTCTTTTTATTTATAGTTCTTTAAGTTTATGGTCAAACTGTAAGATATGAAGCAGTTATTATATTACTTTTTCATAAGAGCTTGATAATAACATGGTAGGAATCATTGCCAGGTTTTTTGGGGGGGCATATATTGGCATAATTATCACTAATTTCTTCACTTTGTTTTATTTACCAGATGAAGTTTACTCAGTTTGATAATTACTGTATATATTCATTGTGAGTATAGATGAAAATTATGGGTTATTTTGCTTTATTTTAATACACTTGTGTGAGTGTGACATATAAAACTCACTTCGGGTTAAACTTAAATTGCTACAACATTGACATTGATCCATTTTGAGGGCTGATAGATTATTGGTGTTGTCTCCTCTGCTCGTGTGTGTGTGTGTGTGTGTGTGTGTGTGTGTGTGTGTGTGTGTGTGTGTGTGTGTGTGTGTGTGTGTGTGTGTGTGTGTGTGTGTGTGTGTGTGTGTGTGTGTGTGTGTGTGTGTGTGTGAGTGAGAGAGGTTTTTCTGGTTCAGCTGAAGTGTAAAACCCTTTTCAAATGCACCGTCGTGCACAGTCACGAGCTCGACCACCTGTTGCTGCATTGTAACAACACATGAGGTGAAAAAGCACAAACCACGTCCACATGGGCAGGCTGTGACGCCGGCACGCCCCGCCCACTCAACCCCATCCCCTCCTCCGATTGGCCCAAACGGCCAGATGGGGGCGGGCCTGTGGGTAAAGTCTCCACTAAGTTTGTCTCTTTTTTTTCTTCTCGCGGAGCTCAGAGACTCTGAACCTCTGCTGCGTCCGGACGTGGCGTCGTGTCTTCGTGTTTTAAACTATGGTGGGAGATTACTGCTCCTTCTCTGGAGATAAGACGGACATGCACTCTCAGAGAAACTCCAAAAACGGACTAAGTTGCAAAATGGTTCTTCAGGCGGTCGGGAAGGTGCTCAGGTAAAAGTTCTTCTAACTTAGTGATAACTCAAATCAGCTTAAAACTTCGCCTGTACTGCAAATGCGACTAAAAAATAGCCAATAACAACTTTATTACTAACTCTACAGTCCGAGTCAATGGTGTTTTACTGTTATGAAGATGTCATAGACTTAAAAGTTCGTCTTCTGTGTATTTGTATGATGTCCCGACGTCATATTTGATCCTCGACCCATATTTTAAAGTTTTTACAAACGTCTGCTCACTTAAATTATAAGTTGCTGCGTTCACGTCCCGTCTGTTTTCTGAACCCTCTGGTTTATGTTCAAACCTGCGGTTCCACACCTCCGCAGCCACACGAGGGTTAAGTCATTGTCTCCTCCTCGGTCGTGGTAATTACACGAGTCCACTTGAGGACCCGCAGGTTCCGGGGTCACAGCAATTTAGCAGCCGGTGGTGATGGGGACGTGTCGCCCGAATTCCTCATTCTCCCTTCCTGCAGCTCTTCGGTAACAAGACTCAACAAGAGGAAGAGAAATGTGACACTGACTTCTCATCCTCAGTCTAATAAATCATGCAGGACGCCTGTAAGGGCATTATTACAAATCACAGGGATTTACATGTACACAAGAACTTGGGCTGTTTTAGTAGAAACAGAAGAAAAGTTGGAAAATATATGGAAGGGGATATGATAAATAACCAAGTAAAGATAATTTAAGTTTAAAATAAGAGCATGTTGTTTTCAGGGTTAAACCCTTTACACAGAGGCTATATTTCAACATTAGGACTCGAAGTCAAAATGTGTGTGATTCTCTATTTGCTCTTTTTTTTTTAATTCAATCAAATTTAACATACTTTATCTCAAGGCACTTTGCATAGTAATCAGCGGGCATTTGATCAATGACCATTTAAGCGGTTATCCAAAGGCCTTGCTATGACCGAGCAGACGTCAGACTTGAAGAATGTATGACCCAAAGAGGAGTGTTAAGTGTGTTTGTGTCATACAATTGGTCACAAACAAAAAAAAACAGTCGTGATTAACCTGCGTGGAGAAGTGATGCAAGTCAAAATACATCTGCATTTCGCAATAGTGTATTAACTGTGTCACGTGAAAATGACGTGCAGTTACTATAGCTGCCTTCAGACATGCACTGGACTGCGAAGACCGAGTGAGACGCTCTGCAGTTTCTTCTGGCCTCCTAGTATAAAGTCCATAGAAATCCTGGAGAAGTCGAAGTGAAGTCGAAGTGAAAACACAGCAGGGGATTCACCATGACCAAGTCGGACGCAAACATGAAATTAAAGACGACAAATATCTCCCGGTGAAAAAGCGCTGCCATACACATAGAAGACACAAACAAAGAGAGTTTGTGGTGATAGGAGCTGACATGGACATGATCACATGATCTCCGCAGCAGAGTTGATACGTCACTTCCTGTCTCTACCTGCTGCACCCGGCTGCTCCACCTCTCGCCTGAATAACGCAGTGGATTCAATGCTGTTGTGAACACGTCTGTGCAGAAAACCTCCCGCTGCGTTGTGCATGTGTGAAAGGCAAAGTCTGGGAAAACTTTAGCAAATTCTCCGGATTTTACCCGGAGATCCTGTGTGAAAAGGGCTTTAGAGTGTGTTCCTCCAGGGGACAGAGCGTCTTGTTAATGCTCTGCTCAGAGTTTCCTCTTACCTTTCAAGTCTGGGGACAGGTGTGTTTTCAAGCGGCAGCAGCTTATAGGGCACATGCTTCAAAACCTGTTGTGGTGTGTGTGAAGATGTGGGGGGTGATAGTGGGGGAGAATGTCCACCATCTTAGGATCTCTTAACAGACTGTAAGCAGGATGTGAAGAGGAGAGTGTTATTGTATGTTGTTATGTCTGTTGCAAGAGCTGTGACAGGTAAAGACAAGTCCTGCTGCTCCTTGATTTTTTTTTTCTTACTTAAGAAATCGTCTGGTTATAAGGAAATACACCTTTTAATTTGTCTGGCGGGGGGGACAAAAGGGGATTTTCACAAATCTTACATCCTGAGGAAACACTGAACAAAAATCACTTCATCAAAGTTAACAAGGATGCATAGTTCTGGGTTTTATGGGGGCGTGGGGGGCGATGGAGACCTGTTTATAGCTCGACTTTAAAACTGTTTCTTCCTTCAGTGAAGGGTTGAATTCCTTAAGCTTGGAAGCAGATATTAATACGACAGACTATACTGTAAATAAAGATAGCTGAAATAGCTATCGGCAGCCTAGTCCCCTGAGAGTGGGTATATAATCTTAAATCCTTTTTTTAGCCAAAGCTGCTTTTTGCTCACATTGGCTGCTTGACTATTATGGATCAAGCCCCCCCCAACACACACACACACACACACACACACACACACACACACACACACACACACACACACACACACACACACACACACACACACACACACACACACATCGCCTCGCTTACTATTTGATCCAGTAACCATTCAGGAGAAATCTCATTCAGCTCCTCAGTCATATGATCCACATCAATCGCTTCCTTTTGAACCAAAATCAATGTAGGAGCCAACCCACTTCCAACAAGGTTACGTTTGCCAAGTGTTAAACCAGTAGCTCGGCCTTATCCCCCCACTCCTCCTTTTTTTCCTGTCCTTGTCACATGTGCGTTGTGATGTTGATGAGGCTCCATTATGATGCTGGCAGGGGGTCCTTGCGTACTCTGCAGGCCTGAGAGCCACTCAATGGGGTTTAGCACAGGATGACAAGGGGAGAAGGAGATGAGGTAGCCAGAACTGCTAGGATAGGGTCAGTAGTTAAGGTGTGTGTGTTTGTGTGCGTGCCCTGACTCTCATTTACTGATTTACAGTTCCGCTGCAGCCCCCGGTGATGCTCCTGATTAACTGGTGGCAGCTGGACGTTCTTTGTTTTTCTTTCCCTCTTATCTCTCCCGATCTAAAAGTGACGAGTATTTGTGTTTTAGTGCTTTAAATATAAAAATAGGGAGCAACTTCAACAGAGCACTTACTTTGTGCACTAAAGCATTGCAAAGCCGAACCTCTGGTTTAGTCCATCCTTAACTCTGTCTCTTTTTAGCCCTGTAATGGCTGCTGTGGTTCAGCTTTGGTGTGCGTAGACTGCCTGCGCTCCTCCGTCTGTGGTTTTTTTGGGGGGGAAAGAGCCATTGCGTCTATTTAATTTGAGTCCTGAAATAGATCAGGAGGCCAGGCCTTGGAGAAAACTGATCCTCCTGACTGAAGCTGAAGCCTCAGTCACTCAGTTCTAATCCTTTGGCTAATGAATGGTGAGATATCCTCTTGCTATTGATGTTTTATGAATGCTAGAGTGGAGCGAGCAACTTCCTGACATTCGATTGATTATTTTTCTAACTTATCAGCTATTTGTTTGAAAGTCAGTTGAGGATAAGGTGTTTGATTTCTCTGCGGTTCCTGAGTAGACGACCTCTGATTGTCTGTGGTGCTTCTTATCTCTCGTATCCTTATCAAAGACGCTGGCACTGTATTGGAAACAGGTTGGGACTAGAAGAGTATATTTTTGCACTTTGGACTTCCTCTTCTTGTTCCTGAGTGATTGAGAAAATGTCCTGTAGTGTAGAGATGTTTTCAGTATTCCTTGAAAATTAGGCTCCTTTCTGTCTGTAGCTTGATCGTATTTGCCTCGTTTGAGTTTAGATCTGGGATCATTTAGCACCAGCTAAATGGTTCATTTTGTACAGATACTTTACTGAGAGCAGACTGTACATGAGTAGCAGCTGGATGGTTTCATTTGCACCCTTGCAGATCGTATTAACTCCATCCATATGCCAATAGTTAGATTCCTTTATGATCCAGAAGGCACCACTTGTGCAATATGTGACTTGGCAGGAGCTGCAGCCTAAAGGGGAAAGTCATTACATGGGTTTTTTATTTGAAAAGGTTTCACTGTTGAGTTTTGTTCAAATCTCAGAAAGACCCAATAAAAAAGTCCAGGCCCACATTGATGGAATCCGTCCATGATTTGGTGTTTAGGTGATAACTATGGGAAAAAATCACTCAGTGTGGTTTGATCATTTCCTCTGCAGAAGCATTGGTGTGTGTTTGCACAAGAGAGAGAGAGAGGTAGCTCTGTAGTAGCAAGTGATTGTATTTTAGAGATTCTTCTCCAGCAGAGCTCTGTAATGTGGCCCCGAGTGATTCCAGGATTAATTGGAAACAGGTTCTGGTAATGAGATGGTATTGTGGTGTACCTGCCAGAGGCCCTGCTCCTCTTTACACGTGTATTTTAGAACCAAGTGTTCTTTCAGTATTCTGCAGTTTGAAGCCAAATCGATGTGTTTTTCACACACTCAAATCAAATCTCGGTGAAGTCACGTGCTCGCACAAACACACATTCTCTCTGACCAGACAGGACTCGCTTCTTCTGGATTTTCTCGAGGTCTCTGGTGGGATCAGGCTCGTGACGCAGCTGTTGTTGGACCAGCTGGGTTGGCCATGAAAAGGGAGAGGGGGCTATGTGTGTTTAGGTGTATATGTGTGTGACAGAGTGTGTAAGTGGGATACTGGTGGCATTGTACAAGAGGAGTGGTAGTGAGTGAAGAAGGCCTGACAGTGGGGTGGTGGGGGTAGTGTTGCCGGGAAAAGTGAAAGGGGTAATAGAGTGGCTAACAGACAGGGTTGAACAGCTGTCAGGTAAGTCACTCCTCAACTCAGCGCCGCTGACCTCCATGTCACCCAACTATACAGCCCCATTTCCTTATTATGTTTATTGCAGATAAACATCAGGCTGTGTGTCTTCCTGCTCCCCAGCCTCCACGTGAGCTTCAGAGGTTCAAATGGCATCAGTTTTGCACATGTGATGTTTTATTCCACCAAGCCTGACCAGGGTTTTCTGGATTGTGAGCCTGTATCACATGGACTGGTTCCTGTTGGTGCCAGACAGGCTGTGGCAGCAGCCCCCCCCTCCCCCTGCCCCAGCCCAGAGACATGTGCCTGGCCCTGGCCTCACTTCCCCTACACTCCTGCCTTCTGGCCTGCCATGATCTGCCCCTGATCTGGTGAGGAGAAAGAAGCATCTGTTGCCTTTTATGGCAAAGACTTGCCTGGGAGAACTTTACCAAGAACAGACGTGTGTGTGTGTGTGTGTGTGTGTGTGTGTGTGTGTGTGTGTGTGTGTGTGTGTGTGTGTGTGTGTGTGTGTGTGTGTGTGTGTGTGTGTGTGTGTGTGTGTGTGTGTGTGTGTGTGTGTGTGTGTGTGTGTGTGTGTGTGTGTGTGTTGTAGTGAAGGCAGACTATGTACGTATGAGGGGAGGAGTGTTGGCATAGAGGAAGTTTTCTTTATCCTAAAATAAACGAATGGCTCCAGAATTTCACCTCCCCTTACCACACAAATGTTCGCAAGAAGCAGAGAAGGCATTTCTATGGAAAATTATGAAATTACAGAGGGAGGGAGAGTCGCAGGAAATGGCTCAGTGCAACAGAATGTTTTCAAAAGGAAGGGGTGGGCGGGGGGCGAGAAAGAACTGACTTGAACCTTTCACGGGAACGGAACAGTTTTCTGAAGTGCTTAGCGAAGCCTTTGAAAAGTTGTGAGAGCTGATGGTGTCTGTGGATGAGGCGCTTTCCTCGGGTAAAGCTCTTTCACATGATGGAACATGTAGCTCACAGCGCTAAACTACACAGACCTCATGAATCTGTCTGTGCCCTTATGAGCAGGAAGAAGGGTTTGTTTTTTGGAGGGGGAGAGGAAGCGGACACCGATAAGGAGAAATGAAAGAAACTAATTAATAAGTGAGTAGAGTTCATGGAGGGAGTTGAATAAGGAGCTAAGGGGGCAGGGGGACAGTTAAGGGCAGAAAGATAAAGAAGAGGGTGAGTATGAGACTGAGAGGCCTGAGGTTTTGACCCTGAACAATAGTGTTTGGACAGGTGAGCCAGCTGCCATGAGGAGGAAAGAAGGAAAGGAAATGTCTGAGCAAGGGACAGAAAGAAGGCAGAGCAACAGGAGGTGAAACAGAAAGTGGCCATTAATAATTCGACAGCAGTGCAATCTGCAGTGTCCTTGTTTTTTTTAAATGAGGCCTAAACAAGATAGGAAGAGTCAAATACCTCGATGAGTCATTACCCAACAAATGAGAACCTGAGCCGTGTCGAGTGCGTCTGTGAGTGTGATTCTGCGAGTGTCTTATTCAGATTGTTTCACTTCTATAAGCGGCTCAAAGGCAGCATTTCTCCTGATGGATAAATTAGGACAACAGCCGACATGTAAAAGAGGGGGGGGCAGTTTTAAACATTTACAAAGTATAGGGCTGTGTGCTCTGTGTGCATCCGCCTGTTGACTCTCCTTCCCTTGTTTGCCGAGGAGGAAAGCAGGGCGACGCTTCCTGGAGAGGGGAATTAAACTGCAGAGGGCTTTTGAACACTGTTCTGGCCAAGAGGCCTTGTGCTCCACAGTCCTGTCATGTTTTGTAAGTGTTTATTAGTTCCCATGGATATCAGCTGGGCCTGTGTCAATCTACCTCCTCTCCTCATTCCTTTCTCCCCCCTCTGTCCCCACTCACCCCTCTGTTCTCTAGTCTTTCTAATATCTCTGGCTCCATGTCATCCTGCAGAAAAACAACCTATTTTCTGGGAATTCGTCAGTTACTTGCTGCAAAGTCCAAGTGAAAATGAGAAGGTTCTTGGCTGCTGCTGTTAGAACAGCTTCGTTCGGTCCAGGAGCTGGAGCTGGTGTTTAGACATGAGGACAGGAGATGGGGTGGGGGGGGTGGTGAGTGCGAGACAAGCGGAAACTAGGGTCAGCAGAGCTACGATAAATTCAGGGAGAAAACTGAAACTCCCCTGTCCTTAAGCAAACTTAAACAACAGTAGCAGAGGAAAGAAGGAGCTAAATTAAGATGTAGTGGACAAGCTGTGAAGAGGAACAGAGTCTTTACAAGATGAGGATGAGGACTGACAAAATACTTTGACTCTTTATAGCTCTAACTTGTCTAAGCTCCTGATCACATTAGTATATATTTTGTTCCCGACTCACTCTCAATCGTCTGGTGTTTATTTGCCTCTTGTATCAAGCCTTTCGACTTTTGACCACAGATTGCACTGCCTCCACTGATACAGACTTGGAGCAGGGGGCTGGGGGGGGGGGGAGGTTACAGCCCCTGGAAGTGCAGGAGGAGTGTGATATGACATCCCTATGCTAAAACTAGCAGTGGAAGTACAAGGCGCTGGGGACGGCTGTCTGTGTGGAAGCTATAGACCTAGCGTTAGGTCAGAGGTCAGATTCAGGGGTCAGGTACAGCAACAGAGGAGTCTTTGTTTGCTTTGATCTGTGTTTCGTTGCGCCGATTCTGTTTTCTATGGTGTACAGATATATCTGGGTTGAGAGCTCAGGCCAAAATACATTTATAACATTCTGTCTGCAAAAAGCTTTTTCTATTGACAGTGCATTAACTTTCTTGTTCATCAAGTATTTTATTGCACAACCAACTTTTGCTCATTCGTACTCCACGGCCAGTGTTGGCTCAGCATTTTCTTGTCACTCCGTCAGTATCTGGTTGGATACAAGATGTTTTCACAGTGGCATCATGTAAGCCTGTCTGGAAAAATTCTTATGCTCGTCTTTCATTCTTTACAGGATCCAATTAACTGGTCAAATCTGGCATTTACGTCGCCCATGGGGGCTTTTTAAAAACCTCTCTTTTCCCTTTTTCTTTTTATAATTACCCTTGTCGAGTCCTTTGCATCTCCTTAACCTTTCCTCTTTTCTTCTGTGTTGCAGGAAGTCGAAGGCGAAGCCAAATGGAAAGAAGCCTCCGACAGAGGAGAAGAAGCAGTACTTGGAGCCAGAGTTCACGAAAATCCGTGTGGTGGACTTTGACCTCAAGGAGCTGGTGGTGCTGCCCAGAGAGATAGACCTCAACGAATGGCTAGCTAGCAACAGTGAGTGACTGACAGTGGTGGTAGTTGAGGATGATGAACACAAGGCACTTCTGCTTTTACTTAACCTGAAAAGGTTCTTGTAACTTATCCTTTTTTGGAATAATCGAAGGATTTATCATCATACTTGAGACATAAAAACTCCTTAATGTTACTGTTAGACTTGTCCTCAGGAGTTAGGAATTGTTTTTCCAAGTTGGTATGCACATGTCATCTGGAGACAACGAGATGTTCCAGTGGTGCTGCAGAGCCAAGCCGTTAACAAAATCCAGGCATGGCACAACGCTGAGCCTGTTCCAATAACACCACACACACACACACACACAGCTTCTTTAAACATCATCGATTACTGACAGATTTGTCCGGGTGCAGTGGTTCAGCTCTTATATTTGTCATTCTGAGGACCCATTCTGGAGTTTGGTAAACTAACTGTGTCCCTTCTCACTAGGGTCTTTATTTTGTCTCCCTGACTCTGTTTGGATTTCGTGTCCAAACCATCCAGGTTCTCCTAAGGGAAAAGGAACACAACAAACTTTCTACTTTCCTTTTTTATTTCAGGCTTGGGAAATGGTGTTATAAAACAGATGGGACATTTTTCAAAAATGTAAAGTTACATAAGCTGGTTTCTGTCAACCTCTCACTGGAACACAACCACTAGGGCTGAAAATGTTTTGATTTAATCATTTTTTAATCAAATCAGTTATGACTGAAGTCATTTAATTTAAT
This sequence comes from Hippoglossus hippoglossus, assembly GCF_009819705.1. Classification (NCBI taxonomy): domain Eukaryota; kingdom Metazoa; phylum Chordata; class Actinopteri; order Pleuronectiformes; family Pleuronectidae; genus Hippoglossus; species Hippoglossus hippoglossus. Next base: position 7,406,876 of record NC_047156.1, on the reverse strand, counting down.
TCTGGCGATAAGTATAAACCAGCAGTACTTTCACTGAAGGCTTTTCCTCTCGTGCCTATTTTTTCTAGCCGGAAAAGACCAGATGAGTCCTGTGGATGGATTTGTTCCATTAAGGAAAACTAAGACTTTGGTGTGGGGAGGAATCAAAGTCATTGAATGCACCGCAACCATTTCAATATGATATATGATTATTTCCTCAACATGACGTCAAGAAAATCACAGGCCTGTTCTCACAAATTGGAGCCAGACCAGCAGAGCTGCTGCTCAGAGATGCTCAGCACAGAAGCCTAAACAATATTGTGTTCAATGTTTTTAAAGGGTTTTGCCTGCAGTGTTCAGACCTCCCAACGTTCTGTAGGTGTAGCAGCTAATCAACGTAAGAAAGTATTTATATAATAAAAAGGATGGTGCAATAGAGGAGTTTCCCCAGACATGCTGCTGCAAGCTTTAAGTAAATTAACATTTTCTGCCGAACACATACATTTTACAGAATGCGACCATACCAGAAAGTTCCCACATATCGGCATACATCTAACAGAGCTAATGCCTAATGCTTTGTTTGCAGTAAAACGAGCTGCAAGGGAGTTTCCCCCACGGCACAAATACCTGTACAAGTCTTAAGTGACTGGAGCAACAACTTAAACTTGCCAAAGCTCTGGCCTCCTCCTACTTTTCTGATTTGTATTTTTTCTGAAGTTCACATACACAGACACACCGTTGAAGGATGTAGTGACTTCACGGAGTATTGCATGTGACTGTGACTGTTCCATGGATCACTGCGACGAATACACGAAGGCAGCAAGCATTACTGTAGGCGTTTCCTCGACATCCATAGAACGTGACCTGACACAAATAGTTCACTGATATATTCTCACAGGGTTTTAGTCATTCATTAACCTCATTCTCACATACGTATTCACGTGAGCAGCAGACAACATACACTGAATAACGCTGTGATCTCTCTCTCTCTCTCTCATTTCCTCTACAGCGACAACTTTCTTCAACCTTATCAACCTGCAGTACAGCACCATCTCAGAGTTCTGCACTGGGGACACCTGTCAAGCCATGACGGCCTGCAACACGTAAGTTACCTCTGCCACATTTTGGTTTATTCATCACTCACCTGCTCAGCCCCATTGGTTTATTCATCAGAAATCCAGTGTCCCATTGGTTAATTAATCAGGGGACGTCTTCCCCGGTCAGCGACGGGCGACACACAACCCGCAGAGTGCACTTGCATTAATTTAGGTCTTTGTACAATCTGCACAGTCCATCTAGGAATGTGCATTATGCAGCTTTAATGCACTGCAGCAACCTGTATATTTACATAAGAGGTGCAGGACAGCGAACACTGCATATCTGCATCTGCATTCTTGCAACGTCTACTACTGTATGTTAAAGGATGGTTCACGTCTTTGTCAGTTTCCTGACTTTTAGTTTTAGAAAGTGATCTGGTTTAAATGCAATTCCAGTGGATGTGATGCAGGACAAAATCCACAGTTGGTGGTTTAAAGCTCAGCTGTAGCTAATGTGAGACTACCAATATATATATATTAAAAATGATTCCTAAGATCCAAACCTTATGACAGAGACAGGTAATTGAAGCTTGATATTTTATAGTTTAATCATAAACTTTATTATTAACTATAAATGAAAAGAAAAGAAAACACAATACAATACAATATAATATATAGAGCTTGAACAAATTAAAATATTAGCATCTGCATTGTTTTATTTTGTAAAATATAAGTTTTCATATCGGCAAACAAAAACGCAGACAACGATATTGCTGTGAAATATCTGCCGATATACTTTACCAGCTGATAAATCGGTCATTACCTTGTTCCTACCTATGTCACCAAAAGAGTTCACGTTTAAAGTTTGGACTTTGTTCCACGGCTGAAACTGGCTCTGCAGCAGAGAACTCATGAGACAAATTATTATTAAAGTGTCTCTGATGTTTTTAGAAGCAAGTTGTAGCTGCGTTTTTCTCCAAAGGTGTTTAAACGCTACTCTGAGCAATAATACCTCTGCAATAGTTTGAAGACAATCATGACACGGAAGCCAGTTCACGTTAACAGAGGGGAGGTGACTAACTGTAAGTGTTTATCTAACTAGTTTGCCCGGGGTGTGGTGCCATCTATATACGTGAGCCCTTCATTGCCCCTGTGTGTACTCGAGGCTGGAAAAACTTGATTACCCACAACACTCACTACACAGCTCTTAACACATACAACAAGCAACCACACTTGCCCACATGCTCACCGTGGAAAGAAATGTGTCAGTGACATCCACGCCAAACAACACAACCGTTGAGAAATGACATGTGACATATCTGCTGAGAGAAAGAAACTTGTCACGCATTAACCTCTTAGTCAACAGAAGATGTTTCCACTGCTGTTACCTTAAGCTACTGCCACTAACCCACACCCTGAAAAATGGAAGAAGCAAAGGTGCTTTGCCTGCGGTATGTGAAGAGAGGAGGCAGCAGAGCAGATTAACACGTTTTTTGTTTGCGCTGTCTGTTGATCTGTGGAAAACACACTTAATGTGGTAATGAAGGGGAAAAACAGAGTTAGACTAGTTTTTCTCAGGCTTCTCCTCAGATTTGACTAAAATGTTTAATTCATTTTAGATTGATTAAAACTCACTGTCAAAGCTGTGTTTCTAAGACAAGGCCCACCATTTACGATTGTAGCTTACTCCGCTGCCCACTACCCAGAACCCCACCCTTTCCTGCCCGGGCAGGACCTGGCACCCCCACCTCCTCTGTGGTGAAAACTTGACTGAGCCACAGCCGCGACAGTGCCCCGGCCCGAAGGCAGAGCTCAGCACTATTTTTGGAAGAAAATGTTTCCATGAGCTATGAGGGAACGGAACCATTTGGTAGCTATTTAGACCCATTTTATATGGGTGGGTGGATGTGTGTGTGTGCGTGTGTGTGTGTGTGTGAGAGAGTGAGAGAGAGGCAGAGTTGGTAAAACACTTTCACTGTTTATTAGCTGGATTTCTTGGTAAAATAAACAAGCACATTAAGCTTCAGATTCAGGCAGTTTTATTGATCCCAAAGAGGACTATTCACGATCACACAAACAACATCCAATGTTATACGTGTCAAAAAGCACAGGTCCACAAACAAACAGAGGTTGATGAAGAACATCAAGATAAAGATGAATAAATAATAAAGGAGGTAAAATGAATGATTAGATAATATATAGACATTTGTTACATGTGTTATCGTGTAAAAAGCACTCTCAGGCTCTCTACTAAAAATATTCAGGAGAAATTAGATGATAAATACATTTAAACATAAGATTAAAAGAAGACAAAACACTTGTCGCTTAAGTCAGCCATTAACCCAATTGAAACCTCAAGGGAAATTAAATTCAAAAGTTTCTTCAAACTAAGGCAGAACTGCACTAATGTCACAAGGAATTTGTGAAGACTCATATTTACCAAAATTATACTGGAGAGGCCGCAGGTTTGGTTCCCTTTGCTGCGTTCCCTTTGATTTGTGTACGATCACAGGGGATGAATGTCCATCTGTCACTGGGCGAGAGGCGGGGCACACTCAGGACAGGCCTCCAGCGAATCAAAAACCTGACACCACCTTGTGTAGCAGTATTTGTACTATATAATAATATGTATGTCCGTAGATAACTCTCGTCTGTGTGTAGGAGTGAAGGAGACATGTTTGTAGTTCAGCCAGTGTCTCTCCCACACATAAACACAAAGGCTAATCCTGTGTGAGTAAGAGTCTGCAGCCGGTGCTGTGGTCAGTAGGTCTCCTCCTGCAGGGTCACTTCTGTGGACGCTTTACATTCCTCAGGATTCGTAACGTCTGCTCCACTGACTCGCTCGCCCACGCTAATAAAACCCCGCGTTTATATTCATCTCCAGGTCACTGAGATCTTTCTTTTGTCTGTGGCCTCCTCACCGGTCCTGTCTCATCCCCCCCGCCCGCTGCTTGATCGTCTGCTGATCGGCCGTTTGACTTTTTGTTAACCATTGCCTTGTGCCTGCACTCCAGCTATCTGCGTCAGCTATCTATCTGCCTCCGGAAATATTTGACCAGCGGTGGTTCAAGCTTGAGGACTGAGGGGGCGGTTGGTGTCCTGTTAACTCCCTTGACTGCAGGGAATTTGGCCCAATCAGGAAATTGTAGCATCTGGGCACAAGGGTTCAGCAGGTTCACTGAAATGACAACATAATAACTGAGATGCTATGGAGTGTCACTGAGCCATAATGGGTCTTAACAGGTTTTATTCCTGCTGCATGAGGAAATAAAGCAGGTGATGTCTCATACGTCATCTGCTTTCCCTTTTCTGTTTTATTCCAGGAAATACTCCTGCTCATGTCTGAGCTGCTGCTGCCTTAGCTACAATTAATCATTTAAAAATACTTATTTTGATTTGTTATGATTCATTAAAAAACACTTGAGTTATGTAATGACTTCCTACTCCCCAGTAATTTGTCTTTTGTTATTTTGTAATGACTCAGTGACAACAGGCACTGACGTGTTTTCTTTCTCTGTGTCTGTTCTAGAATATACTACTGGTATGACGAGAGGGGGAAGAAGACGAAGTGCACTGCTCCACAATATGTTGACTTCGTAATGAGTCTTTGTCAGAAACTGGTCACAGACGAGGAAATCTTTCCTACGAAATATGGTGAGTGTCTCTGTTTACAGGCCTGTTGGGTGACACGTGAGGTGCTGCTGCCCCCTGCTGCATATTTAGAATACTGTAAATAACTGATGGTCCAACAATTAAGTCTCCAAGTGCTCATTGTAATTTCTCAGAATGTCATAGAAAACTAATAAAACCGGCAAATATTTACAGCTTAAAAATGTAAAATCAGTCATTTATAGTTTTTGTTGCTTGAAAAGTGACTGAAATGATTTATCCAGATCAAAATTATTTGAAATGAATCTCCAGACATTTGATTAATACATTTAGATCTGGTGTTAATATTCTGAGTTTTTGTTTCTGTCAACAACTCGCATGTAAAAACCAATAATGAATTGATCGAGTGTTTGTTCACTGATTGAACCACATACTAGTTTCACTGTGTTCTTTCATTACGAGGATCACACCCTGTACTTTATTTAAAATTTGTTTTAATACATCACGCAGCAGCTTTTAATACTCACAGGTGCAACAGCTGTTTAAGAACCTGCAGCACAAAATAGATATTATATATTATAACTATATTTGTCACTTGTTTTCAAATATTTACATTATCTGTAGCTATAGAAAGTGTAGGACACTGAAAGGTATTCAGTCAAAATGGGGTCACACTGCACTGTTGTTGGTTTTAGTCTTTTCGATAATAAAGAGCAACACCAGCCTTGACTTTTAAATCATAAAGTATTTCTTCCTCAATGTGAATCCTGTTTTTAATCCCAACTCCTGTCTGGTTTTGTTTCCTTTTCTCTTTTCAGGCAAAGAGTTCCCCAACTCCTTTGAGTCCTTGGTGAAGAAGATCTGCCGGTACTTGTACCACGTGCTGGCTCACCTCTACTGGGCGCACTTTAAAGAGACGGTGGCTCTGGACCTGCAGGGCCACTTGAACACTCTGTATGCACATTTCATCGTTTTCGTAAGGGAATTCAACCTGGTCGACCCCAAGGAGACCTGTATCATGGACGACCTGTCCGAAATCCTCTGTGCGCCGGCCCCGCCGCCTGCGCCGGCCCCAGCCCCCTCCAGCCCAACCTCAACGCCCTCCCCTTCCTCACAAAACCACGTGACGGAGAGATGAGCAGGGAGGGCGTGGCGGTGAGACGACAGCCCTGGGGTGATAGAAGATAGAGGAGACAAGGAAAGACAGTCTGGCCCCCTTCCTCGGTGCCAGCAGGACTTAAGAGACCTTCCACTACCCTTATATTTCGCTATGACATCAACCAACCAGCCGCAAGGAAGGGGGGGAGGGTTTCCGGGGAGGGGGGAGTTTGAGGTGGCGGGGAGGGGTTTGTCACGCCAGCAGGAATTGGCGTGAGCGTTCCTCCCAGGGGCAAACCCCTCCCATCTTCTCTGCAATTTAAACTAGGAACAAAAAAGTATGTGTATGTTTTATTTTTTTGGTTTTTATTTCATTTTAATTTTATTTTTTTGTTTTATCGAGTTTTATTTTGTGTTGTGGGGGAGGGTGGAGGGGGAGGTGCGTCCGTTGGCCCTTCACGTCCCTCTGTCCTCTGCCTGACATACAGTACAGGAAGGGGGCTCTGCTTTGCTTTGACCTACTATTGTACAGTGCTGATGTGTGGAGAAGAGGTGTCTCTGCTCACCCGTGGGCTCGGCCGCTCCGCCGCTGCCGGCCCGCGGGCCCATGGCCACTGCGCTGGCCGGTAGGGAGCCATGTTACTGCCTGATGGGGCGATACTAGCCAATCACTGTTTGGGTTGTTTGTGCCGGGGATGATTAAAGCGCTTCCTACTCAGGACCTGAGAGAATACGTCACTGCTGCCAGAGAGAAGTTGCTCTCTTTCTCTTTTTCGTTGTTTTTTGTTTTCATTCTCTGTCCCTCGTTCTCCAGACTCCTCTGTACGACAAATCATGTTTAACCACAGTCACATAATAGCACCTGGTTTACAATCACCCCCCCCCCCCCCCCCTAACAAACGTGTCCCTGAGCCTACCTGTAGAGGGCAGCAAACTCATAGAGAAAACCACAGAAACAGGGAAACGGAGAAGAAAATTTTAAAATTGTATGATAGATTTCTAATCTGATCAGGGGGCGAAAGCTTTGTGAGACAGACTGGTGCCCGTCTGCAGCTGAGTCAGAGCCGTTTCCTGGCATTTCGCTCAGCAGCCGCCGCTTTAAAAACGCCACTGCTACCACACACTGCAGCAGCACAGGAGGACAAAGACATGAGGTAATGTCTGCAGGCCCACAGAGGGGGAGAGGGGTGAGAGTGATGGGGGTGGAGCTGCTCTGCTGTTTAACAGACACCAGTGCTCACGGTGTAAAACTTTAAAAAATAAAATCTTTTTTTTACCTGTCCCTTTAAATTTGCTGTTAAGATTATCAGAGGAGAATTAGGTCAGAAATAATAACAATAAAGACGTCATTACACATGTATAGAAAAATGCACAGTCTGCTTGGACTTTACTGTACAAAGAATCGCAAGCGGGTTCTGTCAGACATAGCCTCTGTATGGAGGAGGATGGGTTTATAATTCTCCTTTTTTATTTATTTTAATTCTTTTTTTGCAGGGTTCTTCAGTTCTGGCTCTCGTTTTTATGTATTTTAATTATTAACTAAGTTAAAAGCAATTTAATATTTTAAGCTCTGCGGATTATAATCTAATAAAAGAGAGAAATGCCGCCGTGTCTCAGTGTCTTTTTGTAAGAATGTGTTTGTGTGAATGAATCGAGAGGAAAGAAACTGAACAGATTTTACCACTCAGCAGTTTTGATTCGTGTGACTCTGGAGGCGATGTGTCATGTCTGAGGAAACAACACATGGTGTCTGAGTGATGTCATCGGGCTTATCTCACCTTTAGTGTGGAGAGAACAGATTAATAACAAAGGAAAAATAAGACTGCATTAAACTGGGGTCATTAAATCTGAAAGGAAAAGTCAATGATAAGTCAGCTGATGATATTCGGATTTCAACATTTTGGAAAAGTTTACCAAAAAATAATGATAAACTAAATACGTGATTTTACTGATAAAAAACACATTAATACCACCAGTTTCATCATCATTCTAATGTATTGGTAGATTGAGGTGATTATCACACCTACATACACTGCATTTCCCAAATGAAGGAAATATATCTCACATAGTTCCATCATCTTTCTGACTTGATAAAGCAAAGTTGAAACAACCTTCTGCTGAATTAGAAATCAACTGACTTTGTTTTGTTTATTTATTGCATCATTTTTGTTTATAGTAGAATAATCACTAAAACATTATTTTAACTTGATTGTGTTATAGGCGACAATGTCATAATCCCTAATCATTTGTTAGATCGGATGTTAAACTGGTAGCATTAATGATGTTTATTATTATAATTGTTTTTATTATTATTACTTTACAACCACATTTAAATAGATTTTTGTAACCTCTCAAATATCAACATGGAGTTCGAAAAATGGTCCTAAACTCTATGGAAATACAAAAACCCTTAAATCACATGTATCCACATCTCACTTCTCCTTTATTTCTCATAGATACATGCAGGCAACTCTGAATCATACAAAAAGATCAAACACGTTCAAACTGGACCTCCTCTTCATCCTCTTCATGCACAGGTGTCACATCTCGGCGAAGTCCGACTTTGTGCTTCATCACAGACCCTGAGTATAAAATCATGTGCGTATATTTGACGAAAAAAACAACAACTTCATACTTGATTGGTTCTCACACAAAATGCTGGTTTACACGAGTCATCAGTTTGTCAAACGTCCATCCGGGACCTGCGCATCGAAGAGGCCTGGCGCCTTCTCACGGACGGCCGCAAGGTGACGCCCTCGCTCAGCTTGAACTGGGCTATGCCCCCCGCCGCGTCCAGCTTCTTGGCGCTGCAGCACGGGGTCGGGGCCTTCACCGTGTTGCCGAACTTGGAGTAGTCCACCGCGTACATGCCGTCCTCCGCGGACACCGTGGGCACGAAGCGCTGGCCCCACAGGATCTCATCCGCCACGTACGAGGTCCGGGCCTGCGTGGTGATGCCGGTGGTCTCCACCACCCCCTCCAGCACCACCACCACCTCGAGGTCGTCGTGCTGCAGGTCGGAGGCGCACATCTCGTACAGGGGACTGTCCTTGTCGATCACGTGGCAGATGATGAGGGGGGACACCAGGAAGATGCCGTTGGTGCCCACCGGGTTGTCCATGTGGATGTCGATCTGGTCCAGCGGCACCACCTCGCCCTCCTCCGTCGTGGTTCTCCGGACCACCTGCATCCGCACGCTGGCGCTGATGATCATGCTCTTCCTCAGGTCGCCGATGCGGACCATGAAGCACAGTTTGTTGTTGCGCACGGAGATGACAGCGTGCTTGCTGAAGATGAGCGTCTCCGCGCGCCGGTTGGCCTGCGCCGTCTTCATGAAGATGCAGCCGAGCATGATGGCGTTGATGACCAGGCCGACGATGTTCTGCACGATCAGGATGATGATGGCGGAGACGCACTCCTCCGTGATCATCCGGGCGCCGAAGCCGATGGTCACCTGCACCTCTATGGAGAAGAGGAACGCGGAGGAGAAGGAGTGGATGCCCGTTACGCACGGGACAAACTCGTTTCCCCTTTGGTCTAAGTCGCCGTGCGCAAAGGCGACGAGCCACCAGATCATCCCGAAGAGGAGCCAGCTGCACAGGAAGGACATGGTGAAGATGACGAGCGTGTGGAGCCATTTTAAATCAACTAGAGTGGTGAAGACGTCCTGCAGGAAGCGGCCCTGCTCTCGGATGTTGGTGTGCGCAACATTGCAGGTGCCATTCTTGGCGACGAACCGAGCTTTCCCTGGTTTCGCCTTGAACTTGGGCTGCACGACTCCCTCGGCCAGACGCGTCAGCAGGTAATCCTCAGGAATGAGTCCTTTCCTGGACAACATAGCGTTCCCATACTACGGTGCCTCCGCCGTGTGGCTCTGAGGGAACTCTCTCTGCCCGGCTGGAGGCTGGAAAAGAGGATTCTTCGCCCCTCTCTCTCTCTCGGGCCTTTTCTCACCGGTGTCAGCTCCTCGGTCGCTGTCGTGCGCAGGAGGCAGAGTCTCCGTTTGGCCCGTTCACTGGAGGTATGTGCGCTCCTCACGTTGCCTCCAGATCAGGCGCTTCACAGCCGCGGCGACGTCCCATGAGAAGATTCTTCTTCCAGCTCCGCAGCTGCCGCCGTCACTCAGCGCACGGATCGACCGTCCGGACGTTGCTGCTGCGCCGCGCCGTGCCGCCCCGTCCCATTGCGCACCGACGCACCGGAGCCTGTGCGCAAAGTAAACTCGGCGAGATGTGAAAAGTTGATGTCGAAGCCCTGTGAGCTGCTGAGCGGAGGGTTTATCACCTTTGGATGAGGAGACAGGTTCATGTGGCGCACTTGGCTCAGCGCTGACTTCAGCCTGGTAACCTGAGCTGGTGGAGAGACCCTCCCTCCTGATACCCTTCCTGTGATCTTCAGTGAGGGACCGTTACGCGTTAGAAGCAGTTCAGTGGTGCAGCTGTAAAATGCCTCAGGCAGCTCACACTCTGAATATACATAAGAAATAAAGGGCACTTTCTGTAACTCACCCTCAGGCTGTTTGGTTTTATCTCCAGCAGCTTTAAGCCTGAATAGAAAAGCAGGCAGTTCACTCACATGAGACAGATTTAAGTCCTGGGTTTCACTCCCTTGTTCCTCTCATGACAGATTTTATTTTACAGACCATTGGGCTTCTCTGGCATCCACATAACTTTCTATGTCACGTGTCAGTCCTGACTCCAGCAGCTGCACACTCTCATCCCACTGACACCATCACTGATCTGTGAGCTGCAGTTTCCAGGAAGCTTCATTTTAATCCTACGTTTCCTGTTTTTTTTTGTATCTGTTTCTGTTTTTTAACTGGTTCCAATTGTTTGGCTTCAATTTTTATAACTATATTATACCTTGATGACTCATTTGATTACAACAGGGTAACAGGTAATTTAGGGCCAGGCGATAAACTAATATCAATAATTATAATAGCAATAATTATCAATAGCAATATAACAAAAGTTCTACATAAATCAATACATTTTCCTATTTTGTAAAGACAGTGAGTAGATATGAGACATAATTGATGGACTTCAGATTTATACAATGTTTTGTTGCTTATCAAGTGTTTTTCGTTCTCTGAAGAGACGTTTGAAACTAGAACCTTCACTCTGAAGCAAAAAAGCATCAAGTCTTAAAACCTGAGTCGGATTAAAGACGTTTTTGTTTCATCAGTGGATCTTTTCTGGTACTGTCACTATTTGGAGGGAGGTTTGAGGAAAGCAATGAAATTATGTCTCAAACCAGATTTTATTATGTAACATTTTTAATTTGATCATTTTGTTGGGAAAAAGAAGGACGTGGATTCTCTCAATGTTTATCAATTTAGAATCTTTGATAAACGTAACCTAACTTGTGTTGCAAAAAGAAATGATGCACTTCAAACTTTTTTTAAAGCAGAGAACTGGAATAAAACTTTTATTTAATCCCCAAAAAGATAAACAATTTATTTATCTATTTATTTAAATTATTGTTTAAATTTATTTAGTTTTCCTTTGTTGCCTAATTAGGTTGTTTGGCCTGTTAATACGGTTGTGACAATATATTTATCTGTCTTTTTTTGTTAATTTTTTTATCTGGATAATTGTCGATATCCAAAACTAATTATCTTTTATCGTGATATAGTTTTTGGCCATATTGCCCAGCTCTACACATCACACACACACACACACACACAAGCACAAAAAACACTCACTATTGTGATCATAACCAAGAGAAAACACTAAAGTGAATGATAATTTATGTTTTATTAACAAAGATTTCATATTTTTTAATGTACAAATATAATACAACGTGATTTAAAAATAAAAGGAATATATTCCATGGGACAATTGCACTTTGAATGTCTTCCTTCACTGCTTCCTGTCTCTTTTTTTTTTGTGCTATTTGTCTGCGCGCACAAAGGAGGCGAAGACGCTGTCCTGCGCGTCCAGCAGGGCCTGGGGTTTGTCGTACTCCAGGATGATGCCCCTCTTCATCACAATCACCAGGTCGGCATTCAGGATGGTGTGGACACGATGCTGCAGGGTGGAGAGCGGGAGGAGAGAACAATTACTACATCAGAGAGAGCGGCGGGCGCTAATCTACAGTGAAACGTCCTGAAAGAGATTTTAAAGCAACACTGTGTCACTTTCGCTGAGCGACAGCGCCCTCTGCTGCCACATGTGTCCGAGCGATGGCTTGGTTTTCATGTAGCGGAAAAAACTAAGCGAATTCACTGAACTGAAACACAACTGAACATTGGATATTACCCATGATCCCCGGCTTCCTGAACCAGAAGAGCTGCTGCTGTAACAAATCCACCAAACCCTGTTTAGAACACTGTTTTTTAATGACTTCTAATCATTTTTAAATGATCTACTGGATCTGATTCTGACAGTTGAAGCTGCACCCATCAGTCAGAAGATGGTACCTGCTCACTAAAGTTACATAGAGCAAGATGCAAGGTTCAGGGTGAGGAGTGGGAATGAAAGAGGAAACATTCTTCTTATTTCAAGTCAGTAAACCATCAAACTCATTTTGAAGCCGCTAAGGTAAAAAAGTTGCGTAATGTTGCTTTAAATAACAGAAAATCATTACTTTTGGTCTTTTAACATGGACGGTTACAGTTTACACACGTCCTCCAGGAAGTCCAGCATCTCCTCTGATTTCACCTTTCCTCCTTTTGTGTCTAATCTTTTTTAAATTTTCACCTTCATCCTGTTCTGTGTACGCTGCACCAGTTTAGAAGAATAGCATCGTCAGTGTGGGGGAGATACTCACTGCTATAGTTACCACTGTGCGGTCAGCGAATGCAGTCATCACCACTTTCTGCAGGATGCTCTCCTGTGAAGAGAGAGAGGGAGAGAGAGAGGAGGGCGACACAATCACACTTACTTTCACGTTAACTGAGAATAAAAGAACATGTCAAATATAAATAGTCGTTTTAAACAGTCGCTCATTCTCCTAAAGCTTATTTATCAAACTGTTTCCTCGAGGGCAGAGCGGCTGCGTTAATGTAAAACTAGAAACATCGGCTCATTGTGGCCCATCATTCAGCAGCGGGTCTTAAGTAAGAAGCCATCATTCATGGACACAGTTTCCCCTCAGGCTCTGCACTGCACTCAGTATTCTCCCTCCATTTCAGTCTCTCTTTCTTTCTGCCTCACGCACACACTTCCTCCTCCTCCTCCTCCTCCTCCTCCTCTTCCTCTTCCTCCTCCTCCTCCACTCTGACTTTCATTTTTATCCTCCTCTAATGTATCATTCTCTCTTCCCTTTTTCTTATGTAAAAAAACAATCAGGTAAAAGTAAAATCCATGATCCAAACCTTCCTCTTCTCCCTGCTCCTTTTTCATACGTGGGAATGTGTAAGTATACGTGTATTGTTTTGTTTTGATAAATTGTTGTTGGATTACACTGAAATAAACAAACTTAACTATACTAACCCCCGATCAGAACATGTGATCATCACCAACAGATGGATATGAGACAACAATATCAAAGTTTTGCTTTTCCTGTTTCTATTTACATCTTATATTTTCATTTAAGTTCCATAGAGAAACACAAGAGTGCAGATTTTTCACCCAGAAATTTTAACTTTTACAAATGAATATATGTACTTTTAGAGTTTATAAGGTCATAAAGGTCAAGACTGGGCCTTAAACAAGTATAGTTCCATCTATAAATTCTTTTATTTCTGCTTTTCTTTTGTTTTCATGTCTACAGATGAAAATCAGCTGCTAAACTGTGTCTCCTTCATCTCCTCCACCTCCTCCCTCTTCATCTCCTCCCTCCATCATCACCTCTCCTGACTCAGGGATGCAGCTCTCTTAAAGCACACACTGACCGTTGCCATGTCGATGGACGCCGTGGCTTCGTCCATGATGAGGATGCTGCTCTTCCTGACGAAGGCTCTGGCCAAACAGAACAGCTGCCTCTGACCCTGACTGAAGTTCTCCCCTCCCTCCGTCACCGTGGCATCTGAAAGACAAACAACAGACGTATCTTTAATACTTTAAATCGAATATAATACACAACACAGCCAATATTAATCTTCTAAGTTCTATATATTTAGACCGTAAACTGTAAAGCATTAAGCCTCAATTACATTTCTTTGTCATGGGTTTGATGACAACATATTTTTTGGAAAACATCAATCAGGCCTAACAACATAATCATCCTTAACTGGATTTTTCATATTTTCTTCCTGTTACATAATAAAACCTTGAAAATACAATCATTAATTTCAACTGTCTCATCATGGCCGCATCAACGAGGCGCCTCCCAGCAACAGAGAACACTATGTTGTCGCAGCGCTGTTACTAAACTAATGAATCATTAACTCCTGGATTACAGAACAATATATCTTATGAAACACGCAGCTCCCCTGAACATAAATTAAAGCAGTGAGTAGCTCAGTGTCAACATGTCACACACCTACAATAACACAGACATTTGTCACTGTCACACAGGACAAGGGAAAGCAGCTCCGTGTCTCCTGAGGCAGAAACACATCAGGTGAGTTGAGCAGCAGCAGCAGACGACCACATGACAAACGACCAACCCAGAGGCCAAGTGCATCAGCGTGCCCAACATTCATCATGTACAGTATAGGTCAAGTCGATGAGGCACGTGGCCACTCGGCTTCTATCGGATCTGATCCTGAGTCTGCTGCAGTGTGCAGCTGTCGGGTCTGTGCAGGACGGAGCAGCAGCACACATGATACAGCTCAGCTAAAACATTAATGCTCCTGTATTCTGATACAGATGCTGGATCTTTGTGTGGAGACACGCGAGCAGATGACGGATGTGATGATAGACTAGAAGAAGGAATAATAGTTTCCCTCGAACACATCAGCAAAACACAATCAGCATAGATTTACATATATTTATGAGTAAGTTGAAATTCAGTGCAGATACAAACGAACGAATCTGGATCTTGTGAACAAAGACAGATTTCCTCACCCAGGCCTCCAGGAAGGAATTTAACGATGGGCTTCAGCTGAGCAATCTCCAGAGCTTCCCACAGCATCTCATCTGTAGCCTTCATCTCTGGATCCAGGTTGAACCTACACACACAACACACAACACACAACACACACACACTTTGATCAGTGAATCTTTTTATAACGTTTTCCCAGTTTGATCTATAAAACATCATAAAACTGTGAAACCCACTGCCCATGGTGGTCAGTCCAAACCTCAAAGATATTCAGTTTAATAAGAGGACAGGATAAAAGTTAAAGTAAAGTTAAAGTAAAGATCAAAATTCATCGTGATCATCAAACATGTAAACCTTTACTTGTCTGTAAATATACTTTTCACACTGGTCCATGAGATCTCTGCTCATCTCCTCTTCTCCGACATGACTAAGCTTTTATAGTCACTGCTGCTGGAGTCTAAAAATAAACTTGTCTCACAGAAGCGTTTTCAGAGGAATGTCCTCTTATCTCAAACCCCCTCTCTGCTCCACTTGTGCTTCTAATAAGTGTCCCTGAAGTGGAGCACATTCAGCACAACAGCTCCTGTAACTGTTTCCCCTCTGCCTCCTGAATCCATCTCAGTCAGACCGTCTGTGTGACCACATCTAAACTGCTGTGAGGAGTCTTTCCTGTTGGTGGAACTGAAGGTGACGTGAAGGTGCACTGTACCGGATGGTGCCGCTGAACAGGATGGGGTCCTGGAGGATGATGGACAAGCGAGACCTGAGGGTCTGCAGCGGCAGCTTGGCGATGTCGATGTCATCGATCACGATCCTCCCTGTGAAAGGAGGAAAAACAACCATCACGCTCAGACACATCAATCGGGTTTCTCAGTATTTAAGACATTAGGTACAAAGCTGTTTCTGGCTTGTGTTGCATTGAGAAACCTTTTAAATGTTTTACCCTCAAACATGTCGACCATGCGGAAGAAGGCCAGGGAGAAGGAGGATTTGCCGCTGCCTGTCCTGCCACAGATCCCCACCTGAAAAAAAGCCAATAATCAACCAATCAGCTAATAAACATCGTAAATTTACAGACTGTTTCCTTTGTTTTTGTTCGCTCAGTTGTTTGTTTACCTTCTGTCCGGGGCTGATGTTTGCGTTGACATTTTTGAGCACCGGCTTCAGCGTGGCGTCGTATCGGACGCTCAGGTTCTGGATCTTGATCTCTCCCTGCCGGGGCCAGCCGTCAGGAACCTGAGACACAGCTGAGACGGACACAGACACGTCAGTGGAGGGAAGATCTCAAAATTTTCCATAGACTGTAATTAAAGATGGTCGACATGACAGCTCCTCAAAAGTGAAGCCAAATTATCGCAATCACCCCCTGGTGGCGGTGGTCGTAAACCCTGACTCCTCCATGTTAGCAGATGGGACCAAACTAAGAAATACAAGCACATGTCGAGTACATTTTTCTTGAAGATTGTTTTAGGTCACTTTAGCTAGTTCTTATCGCACTATGTTGTTTGTTGATAAGTTATTTGATGTTATACAAACACAGTGAAACGTCATGATTGACAGCTGAAGCGTGTGTATTGGCAGGAACTCGATACCGTGGCTCCATCCCCCGATCGTGTTTTGACTCTGGCTCCAGATGACGTCATGTTTTTCTTACACTTTGAAATTCAGGAAAGACGTCAGGACTATTTGTAAAATAATTGTTGGCTTAGAGGCAACGTGGATGGTTGACAGATTATTAAGGGATGTAATTGCTTTAGCTGAAGGAGGATAAATCAATAATAAACCAGTCCTAATCCCCTTGGCATTATGTTTCCCTACTCGAGTTGACCGTGCTAAATTTAAACTTCATCCTGAGAGACGAAGAAATCATCAAGATTCGAACCCCCTGCAGAGAACAGGTGTGAGTTATTGCGGCTGAATTAGTGAAAGTTTAATTTAAGAAGAAGTGAAAGTGTGTTGCTGCACTCACTGAGCAGTCCCTCGAAATTCTCTGGTTCAGTGTGGAGCAGACCGTTGATTCTCTTGACTGAGCCAAGCTGCACCTCCATGTCTGCCAGGTTTCGAACCATCCAGTTCATGTAGTTGGACACCTGATACACGGAGGGGAGGAGGTGGGTAAATGTCCCCCGCACGCGCGCACACACACACACACACACACACACACACACACACACACACACACACAGTCCTCTCAGGCTAAAGACTCTGTCGTTGCTGAACCGGCTGTGTTTACAGGATCACTTCAATACACAGCACATTAAAACAGGCAGATAATTAAGCAGGCACTTCATTTTATATATATATATATATATATAGTGATAATAAACACAGAGAATGCATTATTTTTTAAATAGACCAATATATAAAACCAAGTAAACACACACCACATACACACATATTCTCACCATGAGTGCGTACGTCAGTCCCAGCCCCACCAGACCAGTGGACTGCTGGTTGTTAGTGATGGAGGCCACGGCTGCCACCAGCACCACACACGCGCCAATATACTCCTGCAGAGAGAGAGAGAGAGAGAGAGAGAGCATCACTAAATAATAAAAAAAACACATAAATTTAGTGTCAATTAAGAACCTGTCAACAAGAAGCCCTGTGCATGTCAATCTGTGCACATGAATGTGTAAATATCTTAAAGCTCTTAAGTTGGGAAACACTCAAGCTGAACATATCACATGAACTTTATATTCAATGTGAACCAGCGGCTGTGTGACAAACAGTAAAACAGTCGCCAGCACTGATCCATGTTCCAAAGATCTGAGGTGGTTACCATGCGGACCTCCAGCCACCGGTTGGCGGCTGTGAGGAACAGCGAGGCGATGTTGTTGGCGTCTGTGTATTGCAGCAACCTCTGTCTGAACCTGGGCTCGTACCTGTGAGACGGAAGAAATCATTTCATTACGTTACAGACACATTAACCGTTCTCCATCCTGTCTGGTTCTGTGTCTACATCCACCAATTAAACAGAAAGCCGATTATTGGGGAGGGAGAAAGATGAATTATTGAATTAATTTAGGTTCAGGACCTGTTCTTTAAATATAAATAAATAATTATTTCACTGACTGTAATTGAAATCCATTATTCCACCTCTCTTGATTTAAAACCATGACGGGAGACGAGGTTACAAGGAATTGTGTAAATGTATAATCATTTTCCTGTGTAATTATGAAACTAAATGGGTGTCAGAAAGCCACATACCTTTGTAAGATGAGGCTTTTTAATTCTGAAAAATCAAACAAGCGACTGAGCGTCTCTGTTGCAGACTTTAGTTTCCTTAGAATTTGCACCTTTAGGTTAATTGAAAAGTGGCACCAACAGCATGAGGCCGAAATAAGTGTTCAAGCAATTCAACATCATGCTTCCGTAAAATTTCAAGGCTTTGTAGATAAGATTTTTAAGAAAACTTTTCAAACTTTTAGTCCCTAGTGATCCAAAAACCCTCAGTAAGATTTGGCTCCTCCAGAGTAGCTAAATTTCAACAGCAAGTTTCATAACAAGTGGAAAGTAAAGCAAAAGTATCAGATACGTTTGTATCACTCTGAGGCAACAATATCAACATCATTCAACTTGGCTGTTTCAGCCACTGGACTCCAGGACGTAAAGTAGCTACAGTGGGAGATAGTGTACGTTAGTAATGACCTGAGGGCCCTGATGGTGGTGAGACCTTCCACTGTCTCAGTGAAGTGGGACAGCAGAGGGAGTTGGGTGCTGTCCTCCAGCTGATGCAGGTCCCTGACCAGATGTTACAAACACAGCAGAGAGAGAGAACTGTCAACTGAAGCAAGAGTGTGTGTGTGTGTGTGTGTGTGTGTGTGTGTGTGTGTGTGTGTGTGTGTGTGTGTTATTTCTGTACTCAAAACCAAAAGTCGACATCTTTCGTGTTTTTTTCTTTTAAGAGAAACTTGAAAATGTGGAACAGCTTATAAATTAATATTCACAATAACTTCACTTGCTACAAATGTGAAATCTGTCTAACAAGACTCCCAGGTAACTTAGGTTGCACTTCAGAATAAAAGCATGTCCAAAATGCATCTTAAATTATTTCTCAATTGTAACTTTACGTCTTAAAATGAAGGATAATATATTGGCAACAAATAATTTAAATTAAAACAAATAAAAACAGCTACAAGCAGGTAAGAAAACCCTGATGTAAACAGAGACAAGACGATTGTTCACCAAAAAGTTCAAACTTCTGTCACTGATGGAAAACTGCTTCACTTTTATCTTTCTCAATCTGTTAAGTCATATTTTTGTTGAATGTAAAGAGAAATACATACAGTAAATACCTCAAACTTTATCAAAATGTTAGATTTAACATTCTAACATCTAAATGAGGAGAATGTACGTTAGAGACATGTGGCTGAGATCCATTGGTCTGTCCTGTCTGACTCACCTGGACGCCACGCGGAAGTATTTTTGGATGAAGTAGCAGGTGACGGCGAGTGGCAGGAGGGCGAAGAGGAAGACGGGGGTCACGTAGGAGATGACACCGAGGGCGGACACACACAGCAGGGTGGAGCGGGAGAGGCATTCCAGGGTGGTGGGGATGTGCTGGTCGATGGTGTTTGTGTCGGTGGAAAACCTGTTGAGGATACTGCCGAGCGGAGTCGTCTCAAACAGCCTGGAGGAGCCAAAACAGAGCTGAAGTGTTTCTGAACAACTCGTGAGGATTCTTACAAAATCCAGGTCTGATATCTATGAATGTGTGAAATCTGGAACAGCTTGATTAAATTGAAAGGGACAGGTTGTGCTTTTAATCTGCAAAATACGTCAAGCACTTAATTATATTTTATTATGTTTATTATTGTTTTGATTTAAATACTGAGAAATATTATGCTGTGCAGCTGGTTCAGTGTAAATTCTTCCATCTGATTTGCATGTAATTATTCAGACGTCTTAAGTGAGTGTATATTTACAGTATGTGCAGCTGTGTCATGTGCATGTGAGCATCCTAATGTAAGTAATGTCTCCTGGGTGTTGTGTAAAGAAAGCAGATGTTCTGCTGAGTAATGGGGTGAAAAAAAGGTGCTTTTAACGGCGTTTCCTCTTTCAAATGATCTGTTTTAACACAAACACACACACACACACACAGATGAGGACACACACACACATTGTACACATCTCTCTCATTCGCCCTGAGGTAGAGCTGCAGCACACACACCAGTCACTGAGCACTGTACCTCATGGGGGCCAGTATGATCTTGTTGAGCAGGTTGTGGTGGAGCGCCTTGGCCACTTTGAGTCCGGTCCACTCCACCGCGACAGATGTGGCCATACACAGGATGATGCCGAGGCAGCACAACACGCTGAACACCGACAGATACCACGAGTGACTGAAACCACAGTGCTGCAACACACACACACACACACACACACACACACACACACACACACACACACACACACACACACAGAAAGAGAAGGAGAGGGTTACTAAGGACGTGACTGTGTGCAGAGAGAGTGAGAGAGAGCAGGGCCGTCGCTGTCACTCAGTTTGCTTGCTCTGTGATTATAAGCATAATTAAACTCTGGCTGGTTAAAAATTAGCCGTTCAGAGACAAAAAGCAGTGAAGCTTTCAAAGCGGATCTGTCAACACCAAACAGGAGCCTCAGAAAGAGACGCTGCTCTTTTCTGCCCTGAGCTTCAGGTTCTTCTCAGTTTATCTTTTACTTCATTTCACAGTTTGACTGATTCAATCTCAAGCTTTTGTTTTTCACAAAATCGTTTTTTCACCCATTAAATATCACTTTATGCTGCCAGACAGTCAAATAAAAATCAGGACATGAAATCACATAAGCTAAAAGTGTGAACTCTATTTGGTTGATAAACACAGTTGAAAATCTTTAGTCATGTAAATAAATTCATATTAAATGTAAAGTATAATGTCTCCACTTCTTTTTCTTGTACAAATAGATATGGGAACTATCACTTTTGCACGTCTGCACAGTACGGATCCGGATGTGGAGCTGCGTCTGCATGCACTCGACTCTCAATGGAATTTCATTAGTGTTAAATTATAAAAGACACCTTTCAACACAGACAAATCCTTACTAGAGATATAATTTCCTCGTGTAATCCTCTCAATTTTCCTTTCCCTTCCAGCGTATAGATGAACAGAATCACTAAGTGTATTTACAGTGAAGTGAATATTCAGTTTTAAAACATACTCCAGAGAGCTGCCTGCAGTCACATAAAGTGGCATTAATGTACCAGAGACAGCGTTGGACAGCAGATCAGGACTTCCCCGTCCACGAGTGGATTAGTGCAGAGTACAGCAAAGATTAGATAAACCTGGCAGAGACACACTTTGAGGCTCAGCCGGCCAAGATGTCCTCGGCATCCAGGCGACAATCTGTCTACTCTTAACCGCACATTCAGGGAATCAGTGAACGTGTCTGAAGGGAACTGAGGAAGAGACGCCCGCGGCAGTCAGGAGGACAAGGTGCACTTTAAAACGACTCCCGCATCCTTGGCTGACTTGGTCTTCAGTCTCCACGTCAATGTGTGAAACGTGACCTGGCATGTTTGGTTCACTGGATGGACACACACACACACACACACACGCACACGCACGCACGCACACGCACGCACGCACGCACGCACGCACGCACACACACTCACGCACACTCACGCAAGCAGAACTCAAGAAGACACACCCACACACACACACACACACACACACACACACACACAAATATAACCAATGATAATGGAGCTGCTTTTTTGGTCCTGGAACATGATAACCTGCCAACAGCTGGTGAGGCCTCAACATGTGAACGATGCAGCTTAACCTTTGCTGCTATTTGCAGGTTATTGATTATTTTGAGCTTGCGTGTGAGTGTGTTTTCAGTGTGTTTCTTAGTAAACGGCAGTTACAGACTATATTGGGCACGGTGGCGTGGGAATAGAGAGCTTAAACCTAAACTAAAGTTAAAGCAATATATGTAGGTGACAAATTGTCTTTCATTTACGCACATACTTCTGTTACCGTTGGGATGAAGGTTCACTTCAGGTCAAACCGGTTGTGACGTGTTAAAATGAAACTCCCTCCACCATCTTGTAAACACTGACATGTCGTCAAACGTGTTCCTGATTAAACCTCTTTTTACTTAATGCTTCTCAGATGCATTAGTGCTGCTCTAATATGCAGATGAGGCCGAGCTGCAGTTGCTTCAGGGAGCGTTAGTGAGCGCTCCGTCTGGAGCCGGCAGCGTCTGTGTTTGTGTTTTTTCAGTCAGCGCTGCTTCGTTGAGATTCACTACAATAGAGAGAAAAATGTGTTATGTAATTTCTCTTTGGTCTGTTCCTCAAAGAGATTTAGATATGATTTTATTGTTTTCGACCTTTCAATATGTTGTTTTTAAAGAGTAACTGTAAGGGCTCCAACTGATTTTATACAGATTAATGAAAAAATGTACGATATTTTGGGGTATTTAGCCTTCAATCGTTGGATAGAATTAAATGTGAAGGGAGGAGAGCGAGCAGGGATGACGGCAAAGAACTGGGCTGGAACTGAACCTGCGGACTCCAGCCTCCATACAGGGGGCGCCACACCAATAAGGTGAAACTAAAGTTTTAAAACTCAAATTTATCCTTTGACAGAGTCATGACGGCCATGAATCAATATAAGACTTAGAAACCAAACCAAAGACTCTGAAAAGTGCAGATCAATTAAGAAACAAAGATATTTTGGGCTCTACAGCAATGATTAAAAACGAAAAACCATTCAGTGTCCCACCTGAATGATGGTACAGTTTCGAGCCGTGGCGTTTATCTTGGCTGCGATGACCTGCGACGTCCAGTGGGCCAGCCA